>NC_137510.1:21905000-21907500 GCF_041902795.1 Electrophorus electricus
ATCAACACAGAGGTGGAACGGCTACAGCTACACGCTGCATGTGGGAAACAGAATAGCTAACATACCATTCCATTGTCGGGCTGTCACCGACGGTATTTAGCAGCATCATGACACTGAACAAGGGATTTTGCTGGATAGAAAGACAGGGAAGGATTCTTCATCACTGATGGAGAGAAATATATTGTCTACTTGTAAGATACACACTAAAAATTGTTGAAAGTTTTGCCAGTGTTCTGAGACATAGTTTTTCTCCATGCCTCTGTCTGTAAATTATTGCCCTGTCTATTTCATGCTGTCACACTCATTATCACCCTAATGAATAGACTCTGACATTTACCATTATTAGACGTCAGTTTAGAAATAATTATCTCATCATCGCAGCTAAAGACATGACTGGCCGGATATTGAGAAGAGAGCATTGATGAGGGGTCAAAACAGTAAGTAGTAATGTCAAAACAGTGAGTAGTAATGGCAATTTGTTGATGTCTGGGTAAGCCACTGTACCGGGTTTAGGGATAGCGGATAATTTACACCTTGCGCTGTGGTCAGCGGCAGCACCATGGAGACGCTGTGGCAGGGTGACATCTCAGACCAGTAAATACGCCATCCTCCTTATCTTAACTGTACCCCGACATGAACCTAACCTCGACAACTCACGACAGTCGCCCCGCGTGGGCGACTGAATACTCACCGACGAGATTCCAGCGAAGTGCCGCTGGGTAGCACGGAATACCACCGGGACACAATACAGCCGTGAGACAATGCGAAACGCTACGGTATCCTGAAGGCGGGTGGGACGTTGATTTCTACGCGCCTTTGTGTTTAGGTTTATGAGGAGCCGGTGACAGTGATGAACTCCGAGCAGGAAAGGCCGTTCGTGTGCAGTGCCCCGGGCTGCTCCCAGGTGAGTCCGACCGAACAATGGCAGGGAGGAACGCATCAGTAACCCGAGAGAGCCGGACTCAAAGAGAATCGCTGCTGCACAGAAAATAGTGAAATGCGACCCTACTAAAAAAAAACAAAACAAAAAAAAAACAACAAAACTGCTAACCCTCCGGTCTTTTGATGTGAAGCCACCGTATTTCTGTAGATGTCTGGTTCACTACATGGTTCGTGTTGCTAAAAAGTAGCCCGAAGTAGCACATCATAATTAAAGTGTCTTTCTCGTGATTTTTATGTGTAGTGCGTATCGGAGCGAGAGATGGGCCTGAAATCTTATTTACAACTGAGGTATAAAACGGGATTGTGAGATTAAAAGATGAGTGTTTCTAAAAGCTATCTACTGTGGTTAACACGACACACTACATTCTTGTACAATGGATGATAAATCATCCATTTTTAGTCATATTTACTCTGAATTGCTAATACTGACATGAATAAAACTTCTCAAGAATCCATTTCAAGCTATTCTAGTGACTTCTGCTAAACTAGAAAAGCAAAGACGAGTCACTGACTGTTTTTAATCATGAATCTAACCACAATTGTTTTTGGGTTGGCTGCTTCTGCACCCTTCAGCGTTTTCCCACAGAGGACCATCTAATGATTCACCGCCACAAGCATGAGATGACCCTCAAGTTCCCCTCTATCAAAAATGACAACATGCTGTCAGGTGAGAGGGGCACGCACACACACACACACACACACACACACACACGCGCGCGCACGCACACATCCGTCCTATGCACATTTCTGATACTATATTCATGGGGGGGGGGGGGGGGTGTCCATTTAACGCTTTTATCTAGATATATTCTGTTTGTCTATAACCAACTCTTACTAAAACCTTAATGTTGAAAAGGTTTTTTGTTTTGGTTAAGATTGGGAAAATGGAGTTTTAGAATTCCTAATGCTTTAGAGTCACTAAGAGGACATTCATAAAGATAGTAATATTAACTTATAAGCACAGTAGAGTACGCGCGCGTGCGCGCGCACACACACACACACACACACACAAAAACACACACCAACCAATGAGCTCTGTGGACCATCTGAGACTTCACTTGACGTCTGTCTTTGATTATAGTGCATTAGGCAGGCCATTATGTGCTGGGAGCGCGTAGATGAAGTTTTAAACGCGGAACTATGTGGTTAAAATAATATTTGCGCTGCCCTCTAGCTCACTCCTCTAATCCCCCATATCACTTGTGCATCCAGGCCCCATGGTAATTAGAGGGCCGGCCGCCTCAAGATGAAACCAAACAAACCCCGCGACCACAATCGCTGGGATGAAAACAGGGTGAAAACCCCGAGTGTAAATTTAGAGACAAATTCCATAGCCGACTCCAGCCATACACACATTATGCTATTTTAACTGTAGAAGTGCAAACACCTGTGACAAACGGCTCTCGGTGGTTACCTTAGGTAACTTTTGGAATGACTGAAAATGACATTAACATTCGCCTCACAAAAATACCTGTTTTCCTTTAAATTGTGTGTCAAAAGAAAACGCTAGATCGTTCTAATTGTCGCTGCCTTTGAGAGGCTTCGAAGTAAATAAACG
>NC_137510.1:21912500-21917500 GCF_041902795.1 Electrophorus electricus
GTACTGCAGCTGATGTGCTAACCCTTCTTAATAAGGGGAGTCTTGAGATTTCAGAGAAGATTTGGTAGTTTTCTGTATGTCCTGTTGCGTCTCCAGCTGTGCTATATGCATGACCACATGTCTGTGCATGTGCGTGTGTGTGTGCACGTGTGTATGTGTATGTGTATGCATGTGTGTGTGCGTGTGTGTTGGTGAATGTGTCTGTGTGTGTGAGTGTGTGTGCATGCATATGTACTTGTGGCTCCTAAAGGGTCTGTGTCATGTAGCCTGCCTGGGTGTGTTCCACACTGATGACATCAATAGCCCTGCTCTGGTGGGGATATGGACTTTTTAAGGCTGACGCCTTTCTTGCGCAAGCAAACCCCAATGCTAATCTCTCACTGTCTCTTGCTCCCTTGGTCTTGCTTCCTGCGTCAGAACATACCCTGTCTGCAACATAATCATCACCTGAGTGTACACACACACACACACACACACACACACACACACATACATGCACGCACGCATATTCAACAGGACGAGCCCGGTGTCATTTCCAGCTCGGTTCATGTGGTTTGGGCTTTTTTTGAGTGGGATTACACTGTGGCAGACTCCTTCGCGCTGCGCAGGTGAGGTGGTTGCCAGCCACAGCACTCCCCCGGCTGACCTGATCCTCTGAAGCTGCCACTGGGGAAGTTCAGTCTGTCGAGATAGAAGACGCAGCGATGAGTCTGCAGGCGTTGCGTGAGGCGAATCTGTTTTCAGTAACCCCCATGGTGAATTAGGGCGTTTACTAGCGTGGTCCCCAGACGATCCCTGTCCCTGTGTGTTTGTCAGGCGGGCCCTCCTCCTCCACGCTCCGACAGCCGCTCTCGCGCACATGTACGAGGACGCACAGGGTGGGCTGGCAGCCGGGCGTCGCGGCAAGCGAGCGTGCCTCGAGCGTGCAGCGGTGTGCCGGGCTGCGTGCGTGAGGTCAGCGGAGACAATGCGTCCACTGTGTCAGCATGGAGACTGAGCGGAGGCAGGCTTGTGAATATTGGATGGGAGGCCTGTCGCTCAGCTTGACTGATGGGCCGACAGTGGCTTTTGTTCAGGAGGAGGGATGGAATTTTACCCAGAGAGAAGGGCAGAGCGAGATGGGATAGACAGAGAGGAAGCAGTCACAGCGGCGATAAGAATGCCGTTGGTGAGCTGAGCTTTAATGTGCAACATAAATCTCCTTCCTCATTGTCTTTCTGTTCTCACATAATAATACTTGGTCTAGTCCCAAGTAGCTTATGTCAGTCAGTGACTGCTATGTAGAAACTGCAGAATTTGTGATTTGAAAACTCATTGTATGCTCTTGTAATGCAACTTATCTTCACCCCTTCCATGACACGATACGCTCAGATATCATGAAGTGACTGCTGTTGTAAACAGGCTGAGTACGCTGTCTAATGAAGCGTTTGTCACTTTGGCAGGTTTATGACAGGATTGTATCAGGTTGCAGCATGTCTAAAAATGTTGTACACTTCCTAGAATGCACCGCTGGGTGTTTGGAGGCGGCAGTGGGGGTTAGGGGGTTTTGGGGGAAGGGGCGGGGTCAGGAACCGAGCAAATGCGCAGCTGTAATGAGCGGGCAGACCAGGCTGTGGTTTCCGGTGCGGCAGGTGAATCCTATTGGCCAGGCCTGAACAGGAAGAGACATGCCAATTTCCACATCCCTGCTGCAAGTGCAGTGTAAGTGGAGTCCGTAAGATTCCTTAAATAGAAGCTAGGTATGACTTTGTATGCTGTGACTGTTGGTAGAGGCAGGTTTTGAAGATTCACTCATGTGATGGAGTGTTTGCTTGGGCAGGTTGGGGGGGGGGGGGGGGTGGAAATGTGAAATGCCACCTCAACGAGAAAAAGCCCAGCAGGGAAAATCCCCCTCTTCAACTACTTCCTGGGGCTTTCAGAAACCCACAGGAGCTCAGTGAACACTTCTGCTCATGGCCATCTCCTCCTCCCCCTCCCGCCCCTTGGCGAGTGGCCAAGCCTCTGGCTCACTCTCATCGACTCCCCCAGCGGAGTTGTTCGGGCACTATGGCCGGAGGTCGCTGTGCGGCGTCCGAACAGCCTTCCGAGCTGCTGCCGTTTTGCAAGTATTACGCGGGAAAGGTCATGCGTGCATGGACAGAAGGTGTGCGAGGCAGATTTCACAGCACTGAGGGAAGATGTCGTTCTGTCTGTTGTTATTTCTAACACCTACTGTACCTTGCATCAAGAAGGCCGGCGTTTGCGGGTCAAAACTTAAATTGTCATTCCTGTTCCATTTACTGATTTGTTTTGCAATGGTCCAGGCAGGTTTCTCACGGAGGACAGAATCATCCGTAGATTTGTGGCTCGTTGCTTCTGGCCAAGTCCTCCGAGAGCAAATCTTTCTCCAAGCTCCACCACATTTGCTAAGGAGTTCTTGAGGCTTGGAACCAATTAAGACTGGCCTTCGCTGAACGGGAGGCCCACAGCTGCAAACCCAAGGTCCCACCCCCCACCTCCAGCCTGCCCCACCCCGCGCTCCACTTCCCCCTGTGGCTCTCCACTGGGTCCCAGCTCCCCACCCCCACTCCCCTGCTGCACTTTTCCACCCGGCCCGGCAGCAGCAACATCCCGGAAGGAGATCGCCAAAGGGCCGAGGAGCAGCGCGAGGAAAGGGACAGAGCGCGGTGGATCTGGACGCAGCGGCCGCCGTTAGTGTCCGGCGCGGGGTTAAGGGAGGCTGGGCGAGGTGAAGGCATTGTTGGGGGTGCGGCGGCGGGACCGCATGATTTGAACAGCTCTCTACGTCGTGAATTACAAACATCTGTTTCTGACTTATGTCAGTGCTAAACGTATTAGACACAGCTAGTCAAGCGCGTGAGATAAAGCACTGTACAAGGCCCTCAGTCGCTCTCTCTCTCTAGCAGCTGGGGGAAGAGGGCGGAGGCACTGCAGAGCGTAGGGGCACGCACAGGCACCATGTGCACGGTGTGGCCGTGTTGGAGGGAGCTTAGGAATTGCTTGTGATGGAGTGAGCGTTTGATAAATGCAGCAGTCAGCTCGGGGCCTCCGACATGTCACTCATCCCCTTTGTTTAAGATTTATTACACCTAGTTACCACATGCTAAAATGGTTAGCATGTGTGATGGCAGTAACCCGAGCTGTGACTGGACCGTGTTGCACACCTCTTGGCCAATCGCAGACAGCGGTGCTAGCTTTAAACAGGCTACATACAACTTGAATTCCAAAGCGGGGTTTTTGTGTTCGATGCAGAGATGCCCCACCAGATGCTGTCATCTGGTGCGTAACGTAACGCGGGGCAGGTGAAGGCTGCGTGAAAAGTTTTCCTTGGCATTCATTCAGAATTTTTCAAGTTTCTTTCAATATAGGCCACATCTGAACTGGTGGCCTGGTGACACTCCAAGAAATGACACTGTAGTGACATGTGCTACAAAAAAAAAAAAAAAAAAAAGCAGCACAAATGGAGATTTGGTTGCTGTTTGTTTTAATGTTCGAATGTAAACTTCTGCCTGAACTCTTCTGCACCGCTGCTGTATTGTAACAGCACCTGTGCCAAGATTTAGATGACCTTAGAAGACAGAGGTCAGAGGTGAGAGTAGGGTAATGTTAGCACATGCAGCTTTTGTATCTACTAGTGTGTGTGTGTGTGTGTGTGTGTGTGTGTGTGTGTGTGTGTTTGTAAGAGACAGGTCCCATGCAGGTGTTCAGCTTCAAGAAGCTATTGGAGCTACTTTCCCATAAGTAAAACATTCCACAGGTCCTGTTTGAAAGCAGTGTCGTAAATACTAGGATTACCTGCTTTCAAATGGTGTTGCTTATTTTCTGCATTATAAAGTGAAATGGAGTTGTAGAGCCTTCAACCTAGAAGGAAGTGTGACATAAATATGACACAGCATGTCCAAATGTTCTTCAACAGATCGCACTTACTGAAACTGCCCCATTGTTTTGTGTGTGTGTGTGTGTGTGTGTGTGTGTGAGGGAGAGAGAGACAGACATAGAGAGATTCTGCACATATCTCTGCTCTGCATGCACGCTTGTTTTCACACCTCTACGAAATAGAAAACAACCCGAGGTGCTTCTGATGTGCAAGAGGAAGCCGAGCGCTGAATTAAGACTCTTGCAGCATTTGTAGAGTCACAGCACCCAGAGAGGGACAGGGATAGGCATCGACAGACGGAATGGGGAGAGTGGGGTGGGTGTTGAGAGGGACAGAGAGAGGTAGAAAGAGGGTGCACACTTGGTCAGATGGAATGAAGGGCAGTACACAGCTCACGGTGTAGATTTGGAGAATGACAAGTGATTGCTGTGCATGAGATTGAGACGTCATTACTGTGCATGATATTGAGACGCCATTAGTGTGCATGAGATTGAAATGTCATTGCTATACATGATATTGAGACGTCATTACTGTGCATGAGATTGAAATGTCATTGCTGTACATGATATTGAGACGTCATTACTGTGCATGAGATTGAGACGTCATTGCTGTGCATGAGATTGAGACGTCATTGCTGTACATGAGATTGAAACGTCATTGCTGTACATGATATTGAGACGTCATTACTGTGCATGAGATTGAGACGTCATTGCTGTGCATGAGATTGAAACGTCATTGCTGTACATGAGATTGAAACGTCATTGCTGTACATGATATTGAGACGTCATTACTGTGCATGAGATTGAGACGTCATTGCTGTGCATGAGATTGAGACGTCATTGCTGTGCATGAGATTGAGACGTCATTGCTGTGCATAGTCTTGCTGATCACTGTAATATATGCTTCAGCTTTAACTGGCAGGTGCATAGGCATACATATATAATGGGAAAAAAAATGCCGAGAGAGAGAGAGCAAGGGATGGCAGGCGGGCAGGATGTACATCTGAGCTGAATTAGGGTGAGCTCATTGTGTACAGCGCACGCTTTAATAGTTGCGTTTGGAGAGGAACGCCCAGGCCCTGCTCCTCTCATTCCTCCACCACTGTGTCATCCACCGCCCCGGG
>NC_137510.1:21922500-22365000 GCF_041902795.1 Electrophorus electricus
TTTTATAGTATTTAAATATTTTTTTTAAAGTATTTTAAAAGCCTTTAAACAAACAGCCTAAATGATATTTTCTAACTGGCAGGTGAGTTCTAAACCAAACAAGACAGTAACAAATATCACTGTTAAGGAGTTTACAGCCAAGGATAAAGGCCTCGGAACCAGAGGCCCTGACACAAAAAGGGCCAAAAGTTGCAGTACAGATTGGATCAAATGCGGAGGCTTGGAGCGATGGATAAAGTAGTGCCCAGTGCCGCATGTGCCAGCTTAAAGTCCAGTGAAGGCCTGACTGATGTTGACTCATTCACAGGGGGAAATGAGTTCTGTAACTTCTTAAGAATCAGTACCATAAAAAAGAGGAACTGATGTTGCTGTAAAAATACACCTGATGCCCCTTTAGATTAACAAAAATTGCATCCGCATCTGATGAGAAAAGGTGCAAAGGCATGTATTTTGTAGTGTCATGTCACAAATGTCTATTTGCGTGTGTGTGTGTGTGTGTGTGTGTGTGTGTGTGTGTGTCTGTCTCAGGCCAGTTCCTGGTTCTCTATCATCACTGCTGCACTTGAGGAACAGACAGCGTCAGCCTCTCCCTGCCTCCATGCCTGGCACTCTGCCTGACCCCACCATGCAGGGATCCTCCGCTGTGCTTATGCCTGTTAGTACATACAAAACACGCAAACACATGCAGACATGCGCGTGCACACACACACACACACACACACACACACACACACGCCTGCCTCGTAGGTGTCTCTTGGCTGCCTCATAATTCCCCCTCGTACCTGACTGCAGGACTGCTGGTTGCTGGATATTTTTGGACGATGGGCCATGCTCTTAAACCCAGCATGTGACAAACAATATGCAGGCAACAGTGGCTCTGTGGTCAGACACTGAGCAGTGGCGAAACGGCTAGACAGTGAGTGACAAACCGTCCATGCCAACAGCTGAGTCATTGTGCACTTTTAAATTGCACCTGTAAGGTAGTTGTACCTAATACATTGGTCACTGGCAGTAGGTACAATGTAGATGGTTCTACTAAAGTGACTGGTGGGTGTATAGCCTTGAGTGTATAATCTGGGTAATATTAGTTGGTTTAAGTGCAATCTTGCTCTCAAAATGGTTTGATTATAGCTTTCATACAGAAATAAACACATGCGTTGCGTCTTCTCTGTTGCGCAGACAGTAAAGCGCTGGCTCTTTTTGTTTTTTGCCAGGGCCTCAGTCGTATCAGTGTCTGTGCCTGTAACACGAAGTCTTCCTAGAGTATGCGTTTCTACCACAGCATCCACTAGACGTTACATTCATTCTGCCGCAGCAAAGATAGTAAGAGCTTGACGCATGGAAGGGGCCAGAGAGAGGCAGCGTGTGCGTTTCCTAACGACACAACACATGTTCTCATCTGAACTGAAGCCAGCCCCTATGGCGGGTGGGGGCTGTGAGCTTAGAGGTGATTGAATTAAAGCTGAACAGGGGTTGTTGTTTTTTTTTTTTTTTTTTGGCTGAAGACATCTCAGCAGAGGGGTCCAGTGGAGGGGAGGTGTTTGGATTTCAAATATTCCTCCAGTAATTACTGCAGGCCTCTGTACCTTCTCCTCGGCAGTTTCACAGGATGGCCTACAATGACTCACAGGAGGTGTTCTGGGGGGGGGGTTTCAACTGGTTTAGGAGTTAGAGCCTCTCTCACTCTATTAAACACACACACACACACACACACGCGTGCACACACGGGCTGCACTGATCACACGCACCAGCCACCACTCTGAACTCCTCTCTAAATTCACACAGACTGGGTGCTATTTTGAGCTGTACTGAGCTTCCTGTGTTAGTTTCCCTTTGACCACTGCGCTGCTCACAGTGGTGGTGTGAAATCAGGAACCGGACACACCCCATACACAAAAACATGCGCCCTCACACACACACACACACACACACACACACACACACACACACACACACACACACACACACACACATGCGCGCGCACATGCACAGGCACACGTACATGCACATATAGGTGGGCATGTACGTGATGAAGAAGAATCTTGTAGAAGATGTTAACGTCATCTCCATTCATGGCTGTGATGTGACAGCTGTTAAGAACTGTCTGGCTTGCTCGGCTGGATGGGAGATAATCCCAGGCAGGCGTGATGGATCACAGCCTTACTCTCAGCTGCGACCGATGCTTATGTTTAACTGCTTTGCTGTTTGTTTCTTCCCACACAGATGGAGAGACAAATGTCCATGGGTTCCAATTTAATGAGCATGCAAGGCTCCACCCACAGCGGCACTTGCTCCTCCCCCCATGTTCCACCTATGCACTCGGAGGCAAAGCTGGTCAGTTGCTCAACACATGCGCATTGGTGCACACACACACACACACACACACACACACACACACACACACACACACATACATTCAACCCTGTTGCATCTACCTAAGCCCGTGCAGTCTTAACGTGCACCTTCATACAAAGAGCACATAGCAGCGTTCTGAAACATGTTCGCACTAGTTGAACTGGAGGCTGATCTCATCTCTAGTGCAGCAGTCAGCGAGAACAGAGCAGAGCGGAATAAGTAAAGCATGTTTTGGTCCATATGTTTGTCTTTTTACATCTTAAAGGATTATTTTCACATTAAGATCCATATAAAAGGCACTGAGGGCTCGGGCCTAATGCTTTCTGAGGCACAGACGTACGCTGCCATATTCTTCAAACCTACAAGGTCTTCAAACCTTGTCGTTCCATTTGGACAGGGAAGCAGTGCATTAGCTTTAGGCTGTGTTCACCATGCTCCTCATATTGATGGTCTAACGCTGAGAGTCTTGAGCTACGGCCAAGCACATGTGCCTGTAATGTCAGTTCACATAAGTACACGTCCATATGTTATCCGACGAGGCAGCTAGCGAGGCAGCAGAGGTTTTAATGGCTGAATAACAGGCGAAACCGCAGAAATAAAGGTCCCATTCATTATCGCTGTAATGAAGTAGGATTTTTAACTTTTAATTCTGCAAACAAAGCGGCCGTTTTTGCATGCAAGAAGACTTTTTCCACATAAATGTGGAGCTCTCAGCTGTGACATTTATTTATGTGTATTGAACTAGCTAGTGCAAGTTTCACCCGTTGCACAAGATGATGGGTTTACTTAAAAGTATTTAGAATGTGCTGAATGTTCAATGGAAATCTGTGCTGCCGATTTAGACAGTGTTTACAGGGAACTCCGTGGTTACACAGGACATTTTCCTCACTTGAAAATCAAAGTCATTCTGCTGGTATTCACATTTTGACAGCTTTACTTTTCATTGCCCTTGTTGTCTTCAGATTTAGTGATTAGATAATAATCTAGGAACTGTAAACATGTTTAATACTCCTGTGATAATTCTGGATTATGAAATCTACTGGAGAAAAGAGTGCATAAGTATAACCTAATCCTGTTCTTTGTGCAAAGGCTGTGTGGGGGGGAAGGCTTGTGTAAAGACTACGATTGGAACATGAAGAGAAAAGAGACAGACAAAAGGGGCTGGCAGAAAATGTGTGTGTGTGTGTGTGTGTGTGTGTGTGTGTGTGTGTGTGTAAGAGAAATGGAGAGTCGTAGTGCAGAATGTGAGCAATTGGTAGAGAGATAGTTTAGAGGAAATTTACAGCTCCCCCCCCCCCTCTCTCTCTCTCTGCCTCTCTCTCTCTCTCTCTCTCTGCCTCTCTCTCTCTCTCTCTCTGCCTCTCTCTCTCCCTCTCTCTCTCTCCCCCCCTCTCTCTCTCCCTCTCTCTCTATCCTTGTCTCTCCCTCTGTCTCTCTCTCTCTCTCTCTGCCTCTCTCTCTCCCTCTCTTTCAAGATTGATCACCTTGCGTATTTTTTTAAAAACCCTTCACTTGTCCCCATGGTAACAGGCAGGGAGAACATAATATTAGTCTAATGCGCTGTCTTATCTATCCCTTGGCTCTGTTCCAGGCCCAGCCTCAGAGTGCTCCCCCTCTGATTGTAATTCAATTAGAAATGTGCATCTCTTCCTCCAGCTCACACAGGCAGGAGAGCAGTGGTCAGAGTTCCCCCACCTTCCAGCCTCAGAGCCGTTTCTTTGCCGGTTAAACACACTACACTGGATGTTACAACAATCCTTCTAAAACATCCAGAAATGTCCGATGCTGCTTTAGTTATCAGCAGACTGTTTACTTGTTCTGTTTGTAATCTGCCTATTAATTAATGGGGGATTAGCTTTGAACTACGCATGCAATATGCATGGTGTAGAGTCGGATTTCCAGACAGAGATTAGGCTCAAGCGTACTCTCAACCCGAGTGTAAGCGTTATTTAGTCGCAGGCGAGGCTGATCTGGGCACAGACCCATCTCTTCTTCTCTGCTGGAAACACAGGCAGCTGGCGGCTTCCCTGAGATTTTGCTCAGAACCAATGAATCGCGCAGTCATACCTTTCAAAGTCACTAGAACAACCGAACAGAAAGAGCTCATCACAGTCGGCCACTTCGTCTTGACTTGGGCTTTCGCTGAGTTCATGAACTTGAGTGCACAATAGACATTCTTTTTTTTCCCACTTTCCGAGTAAGGAGACCTGTGTTTCGACCCGTGTTTAAGTCCATTTCTTTTCTAATGAGCACAGTTTCCGCGCCCGGGTTGGATGATGGCGGCGGGTGTGATCAGATGACCCCGGCGCTGATCAGAGCCATGTGTGCCCCGTGCGGCCCAACCCAGCAGAGCACGGAGCCCTGATCCTGTTTTAATCTCATTATCCAGAGATGTTGACTTACTCCAAATGGGAAATATCTCCCCCACTGTAACCCCATACTCTGGTTTTAGCCACCAGGGACACACGCATAGAGAGGAGAGAGACAGTGAGAGAAGGAGAAAGAGAGATAGAGAGAGAGAGAATAACATTTCTATAAGAAAAGAGAAGGTAGAAAATATATATGCTTGGAAAAAGAGAGAAATCTGGAATAGAAAGCTCTGTGTGTGTGTGTGTGTGTGTGTGTTTGCTGCCTGTAGAGCTGTACAATAAGCTCTGCACAAGGGTTGATGAGGCCACATTGATTTTGCGGTGGACCGAAGATCTCAGGTCTAAATACTGCATGAGCTGCTGCTCTCCCCATGGGCTAGATATCAGAGCATCACACACACACACACACACACTCACAAAAACTTGCATGACCGTGCACACAAAAACACACATGACACATGCACAAATAAGCATGGGTACAACGCTGCAATGTTTTTCATACTGCAACATTTTTCGCTTTTCATGCACACGCAGAGAATAGTCTTTCTCTTTCTTTTTTCACACACACACACACGTGCACACACACACACACACACACACACACACACACACACACACACACACACACACACACACACACACACACACACACATGCAGCCACTATAGCTTGAGTGTTACGCCAGCACTGCATGTTGGCTATACTGAAGAATGATTGAGATGTTGAAGTGTACCCAAGAGCCTTTGCATGCACGGTGTGTGTTTGCACGGGTGAGTGTGCGCACGCACGTGTGCAGAGGAGATTGTTTTGCATTTAAGGAATCCGAGTGCAGAAAGGAAGTGCTGTAGGGAATACTCCATCCAGCTCCAAACATGACATCATGTGCAGGACCGGCTAACACTCCTCTGCCCCTCTGGTGCGTACGTGGTGCCTGTATCCCAGTCTATACCATCTTTTCTCGCCAGTCCAGCATGCGTGTGCGTCATCCAGTGCCTGTGCTGGATGCCCCAGCAAGTTGCCGGACCTTCTCCCTCGCCCCTTTGCTCACAGGCCGGGGGGGAGGTGTTCGAAGAATCGAAAGCCCTCGTGACTCTGCGCAGAGGAAAGCCTGAACATGCTCCTTCTAGCGGGGAGAAAGAAACCTGTATGTGTGCCAGCCGTAATCCCGCCAGGCCTCAGGCAGATCAAGTTTCTCCGCTTCTCCAGAACGGGCTCTGCTCTGACAAGCTCCGCTTGTAACGTCCGTGGTTGGTTCGATCAACCAATCAGCTAAATGACGGCTCTGACGACTGGTTCTGGATAAATGCTGTCGTTCGTGTATTTCAGGCTTCTAGAGGTGAAAGTTTAAGAGGCTTTTAAAGTATATCATTTTTCTGATATACCAGAGGCATTCAAATCACAGTCCTGAAGGTCCTGAAGGTCCACATCCTGAAGATTGTCCACCTTCTCTTTACCTAAGAGTCAGGCACGGTGACAAAGTGGCCAACCATTTACATTAATCATTTAATCAACTACAAGGGCTTACAAAACCCAGGACCAGATTTTGTTTTGAGGTCCTGATTTGAATACCTTGGTGAATATCAGCACAGTTCAAGCCTTTAGGGACCTTTAGGGATTACACCAGTTGCTTAGAATTCCAAGAACGTAGTTAAGATGCTCCTTAATTTAGCGTTGCAGATTAGAAGATCATGAACTTCCAGCTAATTTTCCATGATGTTTCTCATAACCCCGAGGCAAAGAGATGTACAAGGGCTTGCTGGAACGCCAGCCTGGACAGTTATTTGAGCAACAGTGCAGAGAAAATGTGTTATTTGTTATCTGGGAAGGGGTGGGGGGTAATTATGCATTGTTTATTTTGTTACCAGGGACAATAAATTTGTCACTAAGCATCAGTCTAAGGCGGTGAGCCTTTTTTTATTCAGTAAACAATGCATATATGTTGGTGCACCATTCCTCCACCAGCTCCAGAGCTGGCACTTGGCGCACTGGGTGACATCATTCTTGGCATGCTGTGAATGTACTCCTTTTTACTTTGGGGGGGAGGGGGTGGGGCACTCTTAAAGAAACATTTCACTGGGGGACACTACCATCAAAGTAGTGTAAGAGCTTTATGCGCAATCTAGAGCTTTGAGCTCACCTAATCACACCCGCATTCGTCCGTGGAAGGTCGGGGCCGGCCTGAAATCTGTTCCCACGCAGACACGAGGACGTGCGTGTTCCTGCTAACGTCCGAGATATCTGTGTTTGTTGCTTCTTTTTTGTTGGAGGACAGTGGATAGTAAACGAGCGATCATGAATTCAGAGTTCTGATGTCATTTGCTTTGTCAGATGAAGCATTGCGTTTTCATACGTTTTTTTCATACAGTTCTTTCTAGAGCCTGACTTATAATGCCTGGGTTATCAGATGTGAAGCTGCCCTCCCACCTGGAGCATGGAGGGTTTCTACAGCAGGAGCACCTGCAGGAGAGCGGGAGGTGGAGTCTGGAGTCTGGGGGCATACAGGTTTTGGAAGCAACATCTGTATGAATGGTGGCATTGTCAGGGGATGATGTCATAGGAGAGTGAGCTCAGACACAGCTGAAACTAAGAGTTAACATTACAGAGCACTGAACACATACAGATAACACTATGGGGGAGAGGGCTGAACACATACAGTTAACATTACACAGGGAGGGGACTGAACACAGTTAACATTACACAGGGAGAGGACTGAACACATACAGTTAACATTACACAGGGAGGGGACTGAACACAGTTAACATTACACAGGGAGAGGACTGAACACATACAGTTAACATTACACAGGGAGGGGACTGAACACAGTTAACATTACACAGGGAGGGGACTGAACACAGTTAACATTACACAGGGAGCGGACTGATCACATACAGTTAACATTACACAGGGAGAGGACTGAACACAGTTAACATTACACAGGGAGAGGACTGATCACATACAGTTAACATTACACAGGGAGAGGACTGAACACAGTTAACATTACACAGGTAGAGGACTGATCACATACAGTTAACATTACACAGGGAGAGGACTGAACACAGTTAACATTACACAGGTAGAGGACTGAACACATACAGTTAACATTACACAGGGAGGGGACTGAACACAGTTAACATTACACAGGTAGAGGACTGAACACATACAGTTAACATTACACAGGGAGGGGACTGAACACAGTTAACATTACACAGGGAGGGGACTGAACACACAGTTAACATTACACAGGGAGGGGACTGAACAAAGTTAACATTACACAGGGAGAGGACTGAACACACTTAACATTACACAGACAGAGGACTGAACACAGTTAACATTACACAGGGAGGGGACTGAACACAGTTAACATTACACAGACAGAGGACTGAACACAGTTAACATTACACAGGGAGAGGACTGAACACATACAGTTAACATTACACAGGGAGGGGACTGAACACAGTTAACATTACACAGACAGAGGACTGAACACAGTTAACATTACACAGGGAGGGGACTGAACACAGTTAACATTACACAGACAGAGGACTGAACACATACAGTTAACATTACACAGGGAGGGGACTGAACACAGTTAACATTACACAGGGAGGGGACTGAACACAGTTAACATTACACAGGGAGGGGACTGAACACAGTTAACATTACACAGACAGAGGACTGAACACAGTTAACATTACACAGGCAGAGGACTGAACACAGTTAACATTACACAGACAGAGGACTGAACACAGTTAACATTACACAGGGAGAGGACTGAATACAGGGCTCGACAAAAGAGAAGACTGTTTCATGCACAGAAGAACAGTGAGAAATATGAAGACATTTTCCAGGTTTTAAGCTTCTTTCGTGTGCTGACAAGACAACACGCGACCCCCAGGTTGGGCCACTCGTTTGGCAGCTGGCTGGAGCTGTGTTTACTGAGCGGAGCAGGGCCTGAGCAAGTCTGCCCTGTGTTTGTCTTAGTATGGCAGCTTGTTTTTTTAGCTGCAGCAGCAGGCTGTGCAGGCTGTCTGCCTCTCAGGCACCCTGCACAGGGCCTCAGTCTAGGCAGCCACTATGGAGCCTGCCTTGCGTAAGCCTGCACGGCATTGTGGCAGGACCACACACTCCCTAGCCGGTATAAGAGTTGCTGTCCCAATGTATACAGGACTCAATCCCACAGGGAGAGGTTCCGATTGCCAGTGCGTCTTACTCATTTGTAATCTTCCCTTTGAATCGGATCAGATTGTAGTCCTGGGGACCCTGTGTACAGGACCGTGCTTGTGTCTGGCTGCCTGTGACACATCTGTCTTAACTCATCACCTGATTGCCACGCCCGACGTCATGAGGATCGCTCTGTGTTTAAGCGTAGCAAAGCGTTTACCTGCAGGTAGCTCCAGGTTGAGCTAAAACAAGCTTTGCTTTGGTCTGAGGTAATGTTCTTTACTCCAATTCTTTACCGAGAAATCAAACCAAACTCGAACCGAACTCTTCACAGATCAGTACCAAATGTAACCTCCGCAGTCACAAACATAACCACTGATTGGACTTTTGCTAAGCTTTGAAGTCAGACATTTCTCAATTATGCCGTCACCGTGAAGCTGGTGACCATAGGTACAATCAGCCTTGTTTTCACAGTTACGCGATCCATGGGGTCGTCAACTGAGAGGTTTCTTTTAAGCCCCAACTTGTAACTAATCTGGATGGAACGATGAGGACCCGGACTTCTCCAGTGTCATGTGTGTGCGTGTGTGCAGCGTGCAGTGATGGATGTTTGTGTCTGCACCAAGAGCAGCCCTGATTACGGTCGCTTAGCCTAGCTTGGCTCCAGACCGCCGCATGGCTGTGCTTTTGTTAACCGAGCCTGATTAGGCTTACATTCGAGCCCCTGCATCACCCGGCGTGCCATCCTGAGGCTCGGGATGGCTTCCCCCCCACCTTTCGTCTTTTGAGGAAAAATTGGTTTTGTGCAGCTTCCATTGAAAGTGCCATCCATTGTGCTACCAGTCACAGAGAGCGCGCTTGCTAAGTCTGTGCATGGCTGCATAACCAAGAGCAGAAGTTCAGTATGGTCTTGATTAAAGTTTGATTTGTAGAGTGGACGTGCAGTCTGCTTTCTAATTTGACTTTTGACATCAGTCAGCGTTCATGGTTGTATTTTTGCTTGCTCTGTCTTGATTAGTTTGCTTTGCAGCTTACTCCCAGTCACAGAAATGTATGTGATACTACTTAGGGAGGTACCCATTCACTCTGCGAGTATATCCACTGTCAGCATGGGGTTTTGTATTCATCAAACGTACTGATCAAAGGCTGTTTCTCGTACTCCAAAACAATTTATTTGTATCACGCTGGACCTGATGTTACATGTTAGCATGTTTACCCGGAGCGCTTTGACTCATGAAACCTCTGGCTGTTTCACGACTGCTTTCACACCTGTTTTGTAGCTGCTCGGCAAATCGGATTGGACACGGCACTCACGGTCAGCAAGAGGCAGCGTGGCCGCTACCAGATTTTCGGGCCTCTCCCTCCGGGAGAGCCGAAAGAAATGAGCCAGTCCTCGGCTTTGTAACAGCTAAAGGGGCAGTGGGGTGGTGTTGGCAGAGGACGGAGCGGTGAGGGGGTGGGGGTAGAGGGGTGTGGTGGGGGTTACAGGGCTCATTAAATGAGCTAATGGGGGCGTGGGCACACGCCGAAGCCACGGAGACAGAGTGAGAGCCTCTCTGTGAGTAGCACGGAGGTTTAGGGCCAGTGGGGAACAAGATGGGCGTCTCGTACTCCGGAGCTCACAGGGAGCAGGAAACCATGCCAGGAAAGTTGGGACTCGGATTGATGCAATGAGAAGGAGCGCGTACAAAAGCCTAGTGCACTCCTCGAGGGCTTGGAATAGTTACGAGGCCGCGTGACTCCAGCGTTGTATGGCTCGGTCTCCCTTAACCTTCCCCTCGCTGCAAAGGGAAAACGCTTGAAATATACATGTGGCACACATCAAATACTTTAGTCTAATACCGCTAATCATAGGCACGGTATGTTCGCTAGAGCTGAGTCAACTCCTGCAGAGTTAACCCATTCTGTTCGATAAATTCATTCACTTCACCTAACTCCTAACTCCTTTAGTTTCGAATCAGTCGGAAGGAGTAGCATACACAAACCTTAAATGAGTCCTTCCAATGAAAAACAATACATATCCATAGACTATTCTTCTGCAGTCTACAAAATAAAAACAATAATATAAAGCATCATTGAAAGTTTTATTTTTAAATGCTTACATGAATGAAGTAAGGTAAGTCCAAATAAAGCATATTTAACATTTTAATGTAAAGGAATGGTTGTGCAACATCCAGAGCTAAGATAACAGATTACACATAAAGGGAAAATGGCTGATATTCTGTTTTTTGGTTGGGTTTTTTGTTGTTGTTGCAAGGGCTCAAATAATGAGGACCTTTCATGAGCTTTAGCAATTGGTTTTGCTCCCAGACATTATGGTTCTTCTTAACCTTTTTTTTTGGCTAAGGAACATTCTCTTCCTTTTCATTGGTCAAGGGAACTCATATGATTATTAATTTGCCCATTGTTTTTTGCAGTTATGTAGTGCGTGGATGGTTCCTTTAAACTGACTTTACAGTACAAAACCAGATTCTGAATTTCTTTCAGTTTTTCAAGTAATATTTGTAATGTTACCCTGTAGATGTTTTTTTTTTTTTTATAACATGTGTATATTTAAATATCTTGCCATCCACTGTCACTTTTGTTTAATTTGAACTCTTAAACATACTTCTTATGCAAAGAGCCTTTTGCGCCCTATTGACTTCATATTTACATATAGAAACGCATATACATATTTTCATATAGAAAAGAGCATAACGAGTAAAGAGTGAAGGATCAGAGGGGGAAAGGGGGATAAAAAGGAGTAAAAAAACAGAACGACGTAACAGCTGGAAGAACTGACAAAGAACTGATGGAAGATAAAAGAGCAAAGACGAGTGGAGCGATACAAAGAAAGAGCAGTGAATCTCTCTCTCTCTCACACACGGTGTGTACCCGGCTCCACTTCTACCCAGGGGCTCCCTTTTCCTTCTGACCTCATTTGGTCTGATATATTCCCCCAGCAGTGGGCGGGGCACTCCCTCTCTCTTTTACACTCCTCTACTGATATGAAGTCATCCCTTCATCTCGCGTAACCCGAACCTGTTGGCAGGACGCGTGGCTGAACATTCCCCGCGACGTCTCATCAAAGGCACGGCGCTGCAGTGAAAGTGCCGTTGAACAGCTAGCATTCACGGGCCATTATGCACCTGTGCTGCCACTGTGGGAGACCGAAAGGTCAGAGGTCTGGGGCTAAAGGTGACAGATGAAATGGTGGAAAGTAGACACTAGTTTTGCCTTAAGTCATCCTAGACATACAAGTAATTGAATGATATATGTGCTTACATCATCAAGGAGTGAGAGAACCCTGGCAAGATTTGTTTATTTTTTTTCCCCTCATAAACTGCTTAGACCATCCGTACAAGTTTGAAATGATGTGTATATACTATTAAAACATAACTAAATTGAGACATATTTTTATGTTGAGCATCAGACTGGCTCTTTGCCTGTTCTTCTGAAACCTTATGAGTCTGTGACATTTAGCATCAACTTCACTGGCTGAGTGCCGTTCGTTTCGGTCACGTTTCGTTATATGACCCTAAATGACTGAAGTCTGTAATTCTAGACTACGTGTCTAAAATTCAGTTCTGGATTTTGTAATCGCTAGTAGTTAATATATGTCATAGCGCATAAGCATTCAAATCACAGCCCTTGGAAGCCAGGGATTACCGATTTTCCACCTTCCCTTTCCTTGGAACCAAGGGCTGGAGCTGAGCAGCTCTGCTGTAGGACGTGGAGAGGAGAGAAGCGTGAGACCCCGCTGCTGCACGCCTCCACCTGCAGCGGGATAATGGGTGTTTAGCCGCGGCTCTGATGTGACACGGTGAGGCCGGACTATCATTAGCGGCTCAGGCAGCTGCTGCTTCAGGTCTGCGCGCAGAGCTCCAGCCAGTCCCTGCTGCTGTAATGCCTGTTTACACCTCATCGGCGTGGCCGCCCGGGCCGCCGCATGCACTTTCCACTGTGCTGAGCTAGGCTCTCGGCTAACGTCACGCTGTCTTGGGATGTGCGTAATACGCCCAGGATATATTAGAAGTGGCCCGGCGAGGTTCAGATTTACCGGTCCGAGCGGGAAAATCACACTCTCTTGAGCCCAAATATTGCCGCTTGCTTGAGCATATACTTTGGTAAGGCGTTTCCTTGTATTGTATATTTCTGTTGCGGGTCTATGAGATTGCCGAGGTTTTTAGATTACTTTGAGGATTGGGTGAGATGGTTGTTTGCTCACAGATTCCCATTTGGGGATCTGTGAATTGTATCTTGGGCTTTGTGCTCATGTGTACACTTTTATTTTACATTATCTCCGAGAAAACCTGAAGTACCGTATGGATTAAGTTAATGTAAGAGTGTACTTGAGAGGAATGTAGTGAGTGTGAAGCAGTGGTGAGGTGTGTGTTTGTGTAGTGTGTGCTATTGCACATGGTCTGGATCCCTCTGTGGTGTGGTAGACACTCATTCAGCACTTGCCCCTGGGCAGGACTCTGGGGGCCTGCACCAAGCTGGAGTGATTGGTGATTGCATTAGCACGCTGATAGCGCCCGCACTCTCGGTTCCCTGCAAATGATGGATGGATAGTTCTTCCACGGAGAAAAAAAAAAAAGAGACACTCTCCCTCTCTTCCTCCCTGCCTCCCTCCTGTCTTCATGAGCTGGCATCGAGCCAAGCCGAGAGCGAGCAGTGCTCCAGCCTGCGTTAGCCGGATGTCAGTCGCCCCATCAGGGCCCCACACAGTGGCATTCCACCCCGTGGGAACCGCAGGAAGCCTGCCTGGTGGATGGGGGAGGGAGCGATAGGTGCACAGCTGCGTCGGTACAATTGCTACAAGGCTGCTGCTGATTGACGGGTGGTCCAATCAATCAGAGGTGTTTTTCTGCCCTGCGACCCCAATATGTCTGGCTTGTGGATGGATGAATGACGGTCCCTCGCTTTGAGGGTCGTGACACACTCCAGCTTGTCCCTGCCATCGGGGTCGCGTATCAGGTCCCACCTACACACGTTAAATAAGAGCTGAAAAGACATCCGCGACTATCCTGCTTTTTAGCCACAGGTCTTGTGTTCACAGACCACTCGACCATATGTGCAAGGCTTTGAACCCATAGTGAAGTTCACAGAATTGCTTCCACTCTCTTCAAGCCTAAATAAGTCTATTTATTTAATAAGATACACGGGGGGATGTCTATATATCTAGATCTAAGACAACTGTTTGAATGATCTGCTGAACAACTGAGAAAGAACACAGATGGCGGAGTAAATGTTGTTCTCTAAGTTTGGGTGGTTAGTGGTGAAAGGAAATATTCCTTCTGCTTTGCTCCAGGCCTATTCCAAGAAAATAATCTTAAGGAAAGTGCAGATTTGTGCTCTGTTTATTACAGCTCAAAATCGTACTATGGCCGAGAACAAACATCCTCGGGATATTTGGCTGAGATGTAAACAAATATACGAGATCCGGGAGAGGGCAAACAAAGGAAAGTCGGTGACAATTTGGTAAAAATCTCAAAATGGTCTCTTTGGCGACCAAATAAACCAACACACACAACGAGGCAGAGTCAGTGTCTGCGAGAGATCAGGGAACCCTGATTAAGACGTGGCCTCAGCTGTAAGGTTTGCTGAGGAAACTCATCGGTTTGACAGTTGCGAAGTTGTGCCCTTATCTGAGACGTACAGTTTGTTATATATAGTCTCTTTAGTAACCACATGGTAAGCCAGTGGTGGTTAGAGAGAGTCCTGTTGCCCCTGGTTGTAGGTGGTTGTTTGTGAGTGGTGTACCTAGTAGAAGGAAGTGGTGAAACTGGGTCTTCTGGAACTTTTAAGGGATGAAGCAAAAGGTTGGTGGGGTGTGTGGTTAGAAATGTTTAGTTAGTGGGCAGTGAAGGTGTGAGGAGTTTTGCTTCAAGTGGGTTATAACTGCTCTGCTAGAGGCTGTTGTGGGGTTTCTTTCACAACTGAGCATCCTGAGTGTAGTGTGTGTGGTTCATGTTGGGAGTGGTAATGGTGAATGCTATGTTTGGCTCGCAGCAGTGTTGGTGGAGTTTGGTGGTGAAGCAGCAGTAAGGGTGGGTGCCAAGGGGCAAAGCGTGGGTGGGGTAAGCAGTGCAGCTGGGAGACGAACACACGGAGACAGTGATGGTGGACGGCAGCTCCAAGAAGCGTGGGAATGGAAACGGCTCAGGAGGGGCACAGTGGCTTTCCTGAGCTGGGAGAGAAGCATCTGCCAATCGTCAATAGCCCTGCACATCATTAAATTGGGTTTCAATTTGGCTTTATTTTGCTAAATAGCAACCGTGATCTGACTGAAGGCCTAAAGGTCAGTGTAAACTTTGATTCAGTGATGTTTTTATATCCTGTCCAATGTGAGCCGACTGTCCTGGAGAGGAAACGTCAGCCTTTGTGGGCAGAACGGTCGTTTTGGAAAAGGGCTCTGCCCAACGCCCACCCCTCCCCGGAGCCATGGCAGAGAGACGAGGGCGAGAGAGATTGGTGGTGAGCGAAGGATGACGGCAAAAGGGAGGAGAGGAGGACAGAGAGGAAGGGAGGATGGATAGACGAATGATGCTGTGTTGTGATTGGGGCCAGCTGGCCACAGCTCTTGGCCGGAGGACTCCATGTGCGGCCTGTTGCAGAGAGTTATGGACTCTCCCTCTGACTGACAGCAAGAGAGTGGGAGGGGGAGGGAGGGAGAGAGAGAGAGAGAGAGAGAGAGAGAGAGAGAGAGAGAGAGATGGAACAGGTTGGCAGTGGACTAGTCGAGGGAAGTTGGAGGGAAAGACCAAAAGACTTCCTGAGTGACTTTTTATTGTCACATGCATGACTGCATAATAAAGAACTTGATATATTTGTTCGTTTCCTCGTTCTGCAAGATTCTTATTACGCTCTTGTTTTGTTTTTTTGTTTTTTTTATAATTCGGTGTGTCTCAGATCAGTTTCCTGTGAAAATGGCTCTACCTGTGCAGCCTAAATGAAAACACCGCATACCCTGTAGACTCAACACTCTAAAAATACTCGCACTTTCCAGCGCAAACGTAAAAGACCAGGGCAATGTGCGCAGACATAGATGCTCTTTATTTTCTTTCCCTTTGCCTCTGTTTGCTGTCAGGCCAATCGCACCAGCGTCTGCGTCTTGGCAGCTCAAGGCTCGGGTCCATGCTAATAGTCCTCACTCATCTCACAGGCCTGCCCAGAAAAACAGCTTGGGGAGAGAGAGAGCAAGCAGGTAAACAAGCGCTGAACACAGGCACTTTGACCGAGCGTCTCGAGGGCCGAGTGCTGGGCGAAACCTTTAAGTGGACCACACGTCCGCGGCGGCGGGGAGGAGATGGGAGGGGGAAGAAGAACACGGGGCCACCGGACGGCGCCGCTACCAGAGCGGGACCCTGCTGGGGTGTGGCTCCTACGGTGCGCGATGACAGACTGTGGGAGAGCGTGTTTGCGCGCATGCAGGGAGTGGTGGAAACCGCGGCTCGGGGTGTCGATAGCGGCGAGCGGCCCCGCCGAAGAGCCACGTTTGTGTTCCCAGTTTTGTGTGCGCCTGAAAGGGAGGAGGAGCGTACTGGTCACTCGGGAGCCCCGGCTGTGCTCCGTTGCAGCTGTGGGGGCTGTTTCGGTCACGCTTTAATAAAATTAAAAAAAAAAGTATGTGCAGCAGCTCAGGTGCAGCTTCTAAGTGTTCTGAAAGAAGGTGCCTTTCACTGGAGCCTGCGAAACACCCCGGCAACAGTGCACGTAGGCAAGACAGCCATGTTCTCTGCCCTGAATGAGTCTTGACCCTAATGCTGCTCTCTTCTCTCTCATTCTTCTCCAAAGAGACTGAAAGCTGCACTGGCTCACCATCCGGGGCCCATCGCCAATGGCAACATGAACACAATGGGTCACATGATGGAGATGATGTCGTCACGTCAAGAGCAGGGCGGCCACCACCACCTGCACTCGCACCCTCACCAGCACATGCAGGGCCCGCCGCATGGCTACCCTCACCACGCCCACCACCACAGTCACCCCCAGACTGGCCACCACCACCCGCAGAGCCACGGGCACCCCAACAGTCACCCAGGCCACCTACACCCTGCGCATGGGCACCAGACCTCACCCCACCAACCCATGCATTCTGCCGCATCCCAGGTACCCAGCAGCGGGGAGGGTTGGGTTGGAGAAGGTTTGATTAGAATGAGCCGGGGATGGGACGGGTCCATGTTTGGCTTGCTGTCCGTTTGAATGTCAGTTTGAGTTTCGATTGAGTTGACATGACATGACTTGGGCTCTGCCGAGCTGAACTGAGTTTTTCTGAAATGAGTTGGGGGGGTGAGGGCGGAATAGTGTACATGTTTGTCACACAGGTCTGTTTCATAATATAGAGCTGAACTACAGCAGAATGATTGTGCTGTATCAAAGCTGTCATACCCGAAGATACAATTCTATTTTGAGTGGTGAGGTTTTGTTTTCAAACTCTATTGGTTAATTCTGATGCACATTTATGCATTGTTATTATAGCAGCCAGTAGATGGAAAGCATGGAAACGTTTCTTAAAAGATAAAAAAGCAATGGTTTTGGGACGTGCAAACTAGAACATAGTGTTAGTTCCGAAAAATAATATCCAGGTTCCAGGTCCTTACCCCGATATGGAGAATTTCTGGTATTTCCAAGCCAAATGGTAAAAAAAGAGAAAGAATTTCAGGTCTTGACCTCAGCACTGATCTCTGTGGAATTTTCCTAGTCAGTATGTGTCTTTGTGATTCAGAAATTCTGCCTCCAGTGAATTATTAAACCAAACAAGAGGCCCTGTATCCACACCACCCATCAGAGGCACTGCATTTTCCACCACCCTAGCGCTGCCTGCAACGATCTGAGGTCTGCAAGTACCAGCCGCTGCCAGGTCCGCCTCAAAGAGCTTTTTTGTGGGCAGCGTGGTGCTGGTAGCAGGCCCGCTTTGCCGGCCGCCTGCGAGCGCTAGTCTGAGTGGACTGGGGCCCAACACCTCTTTAGGAGGGCGGGGTGGCCCTGTAAAGTAGGCCATTTCTCACACGCACGTCCATCATGGAACTGCAGGGACACGTGGACAGAGCGTGTGTTGTTTTCCTGGAACCTCCCAGGAGTGCCGGAGAGGTGTGGGCGCAAGGCCGCAGGGTGCTGGGTGCAGCGCCCGAGGAGGAGATGTTAGACAGGTGATTGGCCAGCGGCCAGGATGTCTGGTTGACAGGGGCAGGTCTGTGGTGATGGATGGGTGGAAGGGAGGGTGATTAGGGGGTGTTTCCCGAGGGAGGGCCTTACGCAGCTACACACGCTGAGCAGCATGTTTTGGTTTGACTTTATTTCGCAGTTGTCCCCGGCCGGCCAGCAGATACAGCCCACGCAGACGATGCAGTCGCCACCCACCAGCGGGGGGCGCCGCAGGCGGGTGGTGGACGAGGACCCCGACGAGCGCCGACGCAAGTTCCTGGAGAGGAACCGTGCGGCCGCCACGCGCTGCCGACAGAAGAGGAAAGTGTGGGTGATGTCTCTGGAGAAGAAGGCCGAGGAGCTCACCCAGACCAACATGCAGCTGCAGGTACGGGCCACGTTCCCGCCCGCCCACACATGGCCCTGCCCTTCACACCTGGCTCGATGGCCTTCACGTGCTCTTCATCTGGACGAATGGCTCTTCCTGTGGGCTTTCCTGTGTATTCCACTGAGCCAGTGCCAAGTGGACACTCAACAACTTTCAAAATCTCACAATCACTATACTGCTCACACTACACAGTATTTCTCAGCAGCGACCTGTAGGGGTGGGCACGCTACACAAGCGATCGCAGATCTTTCATCTGAGCAGATCGCTGGCGAATACTGCGCTTTCACAAAATTACACGTGAGCTGTATGTCAAATTGGAGCCTGAGCAACTGGTTGCAGTGGCCATTTCTGCACTCGATTGTGCAGAAGCAAGGAAAAAAGAAATAAAAGGAAAGTGTTGAGTAAGAATTGGCTGGAGAGACTTGGCCAGTAAGGACTGTCTGTTCTTCAAAGAGAGCTGGAGGTAAATGGTGCAGTGCAATGCAACGAACTCTTTGAACCGTTCAAGCAAATGTGAATCAATTTCTCTGATCTGATTTGAAGTCTCAGAACCCGGCTTTCACGTGTCTGCTTTTCACATAGTCGTGTGGTGTCCACTTGGCCTAAGCCCTCATATTCCTACAGGCTACAGCAGCCTGAAAAACCTTTTTTTTTCTTTACAGTTGATGGATAATTGAAAAGCCATTGGCCAGCATAAATGTATGTAAATCTAAACATTTGTTTACATTTACATAAATCTTTACATGGTTTCAGCTGTAATCACAAGATAATCGTAATCACAAGAAATATCAGTGAAGCCATGAAAGGATCTTAGAATTAGATCCTTTGAACCTTAGATCCCAATGAATAACACGGGGAGGTGAACAGAGAAGATCGCTGAAAGAGTTTACTGGATTTGTTCTTGTTATTGTTGTTGTGCTCTGCCCCCCCCCCCCCCCCCCATTATTCTCCCTAATACAAAGTTTCCAGGGACACTAAGAAAACAAATAGCATATTTATGAGATTTGTTTTCCTTTATCGCCACATAGTTCAGTGGGGTGGGGCAGAAACATGCTCCCAGCCCCCTGGCACCTTCATACGAGTCCATTGTTCATGCTCACTAAGATTTACTCCAGGAACTCAACGACGTGGCCGAGTTTCCTGGAGCTGAGCATCCCTGAAGTCTATTTCTTCATATGGCAGCCACTAAGATGTCACGTGTTCAAATTTTCACTTCATAAGATGCCATTACTAGTCGTGACTATAACTATAACAACGTTTTGCACGTTCATTATGATTTTTTAAAGGAAACTCCCAACAATAGACATATGTGATCTTTTATGAAGTGTGTCTGTTCCCTAGCCAGTACTCTTTAAAAAAAATTGTGTATGACCATCATGAAGAAATGTAATGGTATTGTAGAGGGAACAATTATGACACCTTGCAGTAAGTACCATACTTTAAAACGTCATGATTCCAGACTCTACAGCTGCACTATGTAATCAGTGAACAATATAATAACTTTGTGGCAAAACCTGGGATTTTTTTTCTTTAATGTGAAAGCATTATATAAAGCACACACACACACACACACACACATATATATATCTCATATATATCATATATATGTCAGTAAACAATCAGTATATAGTTCATCCTTTTTTGCAACCTTTTGCCATGTGTGTTCCAAGGTTGTGTTTAACACGCTAGCAAACTGTTTGCCCTTTCCAGCCTTATGTTCTGAGGGGTGCTTGAAGTGGCCTTTGGGCCTTTGATGTCCTTCTTGTTGGCAGAATGAAGTGAGCATGCTGAAGAATGAGGTCACCCAGCTGAAGCAGCTCCTGCTCACACACAAAGACTGTCCCATCACAGCCATGCAAAAGGAGTCGCAAGGTTACCTCAGTGAGTGGTGCAGCCCTATTTCTCTCTCACACACACACACACACACACACACACACACACACACACACACACACACACACACACACACACACACACAGCGCCTGAAGTGACGCTGCATAAAGGCTGATGTTTATAGTGGAGTCTACGTTTGATACAGATACACACGCACACACTGCAGGGGCACACCCGCTGATACGGATACTTGTGGCATTTCGACATGTATGCAGACAGCTCCTCCCTGATCTCATTCTAACAGGACAAACCCGCTCATTTTCCCCATCACTGAAAGACTCCATTATGGGTGCAGTCTGCGCAGTAACCACCGGAATCAGATAGTCCTGCACACAATAAGAAATTACAGTCGTTTTTTTAAAGGTCTAGGCACGGCAAGTGGATTTTGCTCAGAATGTGACATTTAGCCATTGGCTTTGACATAAATCTTCCTGTCTGGTACTCAGACCCATCCTCGTGTGCTTAAATGTCACAAGTGATTCGGAGCTTGTGTTTCCTCCTCTATTCCTCCTAGAGTTGCTGAAGTATCGTCACCAATATTTAGGAGATAAATCGTGGATTTTTTTTCCCCAAAAAGGCTTGATAAGTTTAAGCAAGCTGCCGAGATTCAAGATTGAAGAAGAGACGCACTATCGTGTGTCAAGACCATATGGATCTAATGACAGACAGACTAAACGACAATGACGCTATCCATATACATTTACCAGCCACTTTACTAGAAATACCTCCTACCTTTCACCTACAGTCCACGCCCACATTATTAGGCCCACATGTCTTCCAGGTACATTTGACAAGTGCAGAGTTGCAGATAATAACCTGAAAACATTTTCATTCTTTAGGTGTAGCATGCAATGCTTGTGAGGCAAATGAAGTTGAGAGAAGTAAGAGATGAGATGAGGGGCAGAAGGAACATGGCCGCAGGTGCTAGTGCAGGTCACTTTACCTGGTTGCTTCCCTGGTAATGCACATGACGCTGAGTATGTATATGTAGGCCCAGAGTCTGCTCCAAACCCACACCATTGCTCAGGTTCAAACATTTAAGTTTATGGTCATTTTGGGGGGGCTTAGATATTTGGGCTTGAACCCAGGCTCCTGAACTGGCATCATCTGATCCGTCCTCCTGACCGCAGGTCCGGAGAGCAGTCCGGCAGGAAGCCCCACCCCTGTGACCCAGCAGCAAGTCATCCAGCACAACACCATCTCCACCTCTAGCACGGCGCCCAATCACCGCACAGACGTCAACCCCATCCACTAGAGCCTCGCCGCATCCCAGACGAGCCCCCGAACACGGCCGCTCTTGACAGCAGCACCACGAGCTCTGACGACACGCCCCTCCGCAGCTCTGTGACAACCCTCCCTCTCGTATGCGTCAAGTCCATGCAAATCCCGCGTTGTGTTTAGTTTTTGGTTGTTGTTCGGAACTAGCCTAAAGAATGAAGCCTGTTGCATTGATCCAGTGCTCGTCTGGGTGGCACTGCGTATTTTCGCACATTAGGTACAGAGTCAAGGGCTTGCCATGGTTTCACAGAGAAGGACAGAGCTCAGAGGCTCCTGTGTCTTCGTATGTTTCACTGATTCACTGACTGGCCCTTTGTCAGATACTACTGCCTTCCCGTTTATGCAACACAGTCAGATTGGAGTTATGCTATGTGCTTTGTCTTTGCTCTGAACTGTAATGCTGGAACAAAGCTAACTCTATTTGATTTGTCCTTTTCTACTAAAGATTCATGATCGTCGTGCTTCTATTCCTCTTGCAATGTCCTGTCTAGTCAGTTGCTTAATTATTAATTCATTATGTATTGATAATAATGCTAAATGGAAGCAATATACTTCTCTCTGACATATGTTCAACAATGTAATCATCTCTACATTTCCCAGATGTTATTCATCATCTCGCCACAATCTTCTTCTTTTTTTCCTCTCCTGCTTGGCAGTTGTTTGGCTCTGCTGTTCTCAGCTATGATAAGTAACATGTGAAACCAGCATGGGTCGATCACTTGGAAAGTCAGTGTTTCTCTGGTGTGATTAGTCAGTAATATGAAGTACTGTTGGAATGTTAGACATGTCGAACTTTGTTGAACATGCGTTGGGTTTCTGTTCACGCTCAGAGTGGATGAGTCTCATCAGGTGTTCAAGCCAAATGCTAAAACCTGAACTAGTACCAAGACGTTTTGTGCATCTAGATCCATTTGGTCATCATTCTGTTTAATATGTGGTTGAGGCATAACACTACAGACTAGAAAGTCTGTATGTGGGTGTTTACAGCTCTAAGTTTGGCCAGAAAAATGTGTCTCTGAGCTGCCCATTCCTGGTCCTGCACCACTGTCCCGCATGGCCCGTGTACAGAGTAGCAACTGCAGAAAAGTCTGCACATGTTTCTGAAAGCCAGATGTAATATTCAGTTTCAAATTTCATTGGAACTCTTGCGGTCCCGTTCTGAAAATAAGATCGCGTGGTATATCTGACCCAAGAGATGGCGAAGTGGTTATCAAGATTAAGAAGCATCCAGGTCGAATGTGCAGGAACTCGTGTGAGCAGCTGTGCTTAACGTGGACCAAGCAAAACCTCGACAGAAGTCTATAGAGGATACTAGTCTGTAGCAGATTCTATGGAGGTCTGTGGGAAGTCCTGGAAATATGCTGCACTGGAGATCTACATAGCAGCTTGCTCTTCCTTTAAAGACATTCCAATGTGAATTCTCTCTTCTTCTTTTGCCCTTTGTGTCTTTATTTGGGCTGTTTGTGCAAAGGACCTCTTTACCTCAGGATTGCATAGTCACAGACCTGAAGCTGGCCACTGTGTCTTTAAATGTCTGAGTAGGGCTTAACCCATAATATGCTTGCATTAATTAGCTGTCTCCCTTTAACTTTGACTTATGATGTAGTAGTTTAGTTCGGTTTTCTGCATCTAAGAGAATGTAGCATTGTACTATTTCTAAATGGGTACTGATCTAAACTATGCTTTCCAAATCTCACAATGTGCCTGAACTATTCTGTGTCTTTCTCATTATGCAGAAGAATGTCAGTCATTGTTAAACCTTAAATATGTTATTGCATTTATTTTCAAATCAGGTTGTAGTGAAAAAGCTTTTGTGACATTCTTAGGCTTTTTTTTTTTTTTGTAAAAGTTTGGAGGAACTGCTTGGTTGTATCGAGGTTTTGTCAGGGATTCATTTTTGGTGTTGATGGACATTTGCTTATTGCTTCAGACCGCGGAGGCCTGTGATGAGAGCACCTTGACCTTCTTCGAGTTTTCCCTAGCACTCATGGCCAAGCTGGAGTAAAACTCATTTGTGTGCGTTTAAGGAGGACAGACTCGTCAAAATGACCCCCCCCACCCCCCCCCCCACCCCCATTCCGCCCCTCCAGGAAAAGGGCCTTTCTTCCAGCAGCTAAGCTCCGGACTCTGTTTCGTGTATTTCACAGATCGTTGAGGACTCCTCGGCCCTCCTAAATGGGACCTTTTGATTCCCCTTTACCTTTTCTGCGCAGCACTGTGCCCGGAGCAGGAGGGTGCTGAACGACCTCCACGTCGAGAGGAGAAAACCACGGAGCTGTCTATGCACTTTGACCTCCGCAAGTGACGCGGAGGGTGGAATAGCCATATTGAAGACTCAGCGATGATTCTGTTCCTACACCAGCGAGAGGCAGCCACTGTCGCCCTCTGGGGATAATGTCACCAGAGATTTTTTACCCTACCCTGCCTCCAAAAAAAAAAGAGGAGCCCCTACTGGAATAATAGGGGAACTGCTTTCTGCTCACACTTCAGCCTCATATCTTGGGATAGACTCTTATAGCTTTAAAACTTTTCAGATGTCCATCTTTCTATCTGAGAAACTTTGTAGGTAACCAGTTTTTCACACTGTGAAGGTAGCCGGTGGCAGTAGGAAATAATGAAATAGAACAATGGTGTTTTCTATAGAGTTTGAAGACCTCTTTCACGCATGTGCATTTGGTCAGCTGCAGTAGCTTCTCTTTATCTAACCAATGAACAGTGTAACTTAAACCAGCACTTGCTACCTACAGCTTTAAAAAAAAAAGGTTTTTTGTTTGTTTTCTTGTGATTATGGTCTGTTACAGTTAAATGGAAACCTGATAACAGTACATGGGTTTCATCTCAGTGTGAGTTTCAGCTCTGCACTGTAGTTTCTGGACAGCAAGCTAGGCCAGTAATTTGGCCATTTTTGCTCCAGTCTAAAAATAGGTGTGTTATATTTGAGCAGAAATCTCAGCCTTCACATTCAAGTTCTCTAGAATGTTGAGCGCTGCAGAGAACGGACACTTTTTATATATATATATATAAAAGATGTAAATGAGTCCCTGTGGAGGACCATATGTTTGTTGTTGGATACATTTAGTATTGGTTGGGCCTCTCTAAACAACCATCAAAAGTCCTGCAATATTTCATGTTCTCTGTCTCTTCATTTCAAATGACAGCAGATCAGGTTAATGTCCTCTGAGGGCAACTTCACCAGAGAGCAAAACACACTCAACTGGAATGACTGGTAAAAGTGCTCTCAGAAGAAAAGAACGGATGGTAGCCTCAGTTTGTTGATTCGACAAATTAAACGCTAGTCATTTTTTAAATGGGTGGATAAATTCCTTTTTTGTATTAGCAGTCTGAGTCAATGGAGGTATAATTGTGTATGCAGGAATGCTTGTATGCGTGTGTATTTTTTGTAAGGTGGTGGACTGAGTACACATTATTAAAAGTATCAAAGTATCATTTGAAACAAAACTATAAATATTGTATAGATTCTCATTCATTTCTGTAGTCTTGCTCATGTAATGCAACCACCTTTCTTTTTGAAAGGAGTAAATGTTTGGTACATGTTTGTAAATAATGTTTGTGTAGCACTTGCGGTCTTCAAATGTGTGTCTGTTCATTTCTGTGCTTTAATCTTCATGGTTTATTACACATGAATTCAAACATGCTTGCATAACTTTGTACATTTTATATATGTTTATTAATGCCTTGAATGTTTGTGTTTGTTCATTTGTTTGTGTATGCATATGTACAGATGTGAGATCACAGCAGCTATATTACAGTATGGAAATAAAGCACTTGTTCTGTAACAAGGCATGTCCAGTGAGTTTCACTGAAGGAGAGTATAAAGAATTTGGTCACCTTGTTCATTACTAAACATTGCATATTACTACAATTCCTTTGTTTGTTAACCTCTACATAACTACTGTGAATTATCCAGTATCTTCATTAAAAGCAATGTTAAAGGAATATGTGCACAAGGACTGAGGGTGCGGAGGCACCTATGGAAGCACCTGGGAGGATAAGGGTTAAAAAATCACTGCTGCATTTAGCCAAATGTTTTTCAACCTTGTTTTTAAAACCTTCATTATATATTTTCAACCTTGTTTTTAAAACCTCTCATGAAAATTCAACCTGAATTTCACAGATATGTCAAAGATCAAATATGACCCATGTTTTTACATGTTTTAGTCAAAATAGGTAACATAAGAAAAATTATTTTATTGAGTCATTCTACACTTCAGCTCACAATTACAGACTTGTGGACCTCTGGTGGAAATTCAGGAATAGACCAGAAATAAACAAAATAACTTGTGTGCAAAATCTATAACTACATTTAATAATATTTCTCCACCAGTATTTCTGTTGTGTGCGTACATGTATGTGTCGAACTGATGCGTTGAAAAAGATATCTATGTAAATAACAAAAGGGAATGCAGTTCACAGTGTTGTCTATAACTATATGGACAAATATATGCTGTAATAAGACATTTGTGGTTATAATACATAGACACGTACATATTTAAATAGCTAGACTACAGACCAGGAATAATAAAGGAAGCAGGACTGAGGCTAATTGGACAGAAATTTACCATGCAGCAGAACATGACTCCAAAACATACTTTAAAAGTTTGCCAGCATTACTTAGGTGGGCAAGACAGCAAGGTATACTACAGAAAAACATCTGGTCCCACAGCAGGGCCAGATCATTTGCACTCCTATAGAATTGAACTGTTTAGTGAGAAAAGGCTAGTTAATGAGGATATTACATAAAGTGAATTGCATCAAAACCTTTTGGTCTGTAGTGTAGCCTATGTTGATTTATTTGTCTATTAGGGAGGAAAAAACGTTATAGTAGTGCTTGGTCTACATCAGATTTAATACAAAATGTACAGAAAAAGAACACTACATTTAGGCAAACTTATGAACAGACTTGGATGAAATTTGATAGTTCTGCACATTTCTGAAAGCATTTTAATCAAAGAAGATAAATATAATAAAAGGTTAAAAAATGAGCAGTCTAATCATTAAAGGCGACAAAGGCTGTGATTGAGAAACAGTGCTGAATAGATGATAACTGAACCCCAGTGAGACCAAGGTGGGGTGGTTGCTATAAATCAGAAGTCCTTTTACTTGAGAGCACTGCCCCCTGTAGGACACACAGGGAACATGGCTGCTTCCTCCTTTCGGCGGCTAACGAATGGCAGTTGGCCTGGTAAAACCTAGCAATTTCTTCTTCACCCCGACTTGCTTCCTTCAGCACACTTCACTCATTAAAGACGAGAATGTCCCCATTTCTGTACTACACATCTTTGTGGTTATACGCAACAACTTTAAACATAAAGGGCTTGTTAATCAGGAGCCATAGTGTACGGAAACTTACTGGAATGTAGCGTGGACATACTTAATGCCAAGGAGGGTCAATCCTTGTTATGCTAAGTAATTCAGTAGGTGGTAGATGGCTTCTGAGGAATGGATATGGCGAACACTTTTAGTGACATTCGCCATGGGGATAAACTGTACGGTATTCCTGTGGGATTTGTAAGAAGAAGGAAAAAAAGCCCTTTAGTATCGCAGGAACAGTGTAGGAGCGGATTTATAAAGATTAATACAGAACATTCTCAGCTTCTTTACTGAGCTTTGTCTGACTCCGAGTTTTTCCTTCGTATGACAGATGAAGTAGTGCTTAAAAATAATTGTAGCTGTATCGATAATTTTAACAACTCACTCGTCATCTGTTACTACACATAAAGCCAGACCGCCCGGTGGACGTTCAGTGAGTATCAGAAAAGAAAACGATTACAAGAATCCAATTACAAAAGCAACTTCTAGAAATAATTTCCACTAATCAAAATGGATGGCCATACTCTTCTGTACTACTTTGACAAAGATTAGGTTGACCCTGGCAGTCTAGTATTGCATCTTATCATCACTTGAATGTGTTTTGAGTGTTAATTGCACACGCATTGCATACATACTTTTTATGCAAGGGTGCAGCTTTGAACTAGTGTCTATGTTAAAGATTATATATTCTATTTGCTGAAATAATAAGAAAAGTATAAATAAGCCTGGCAAGTTGAGAAATAATGTGTAAGAACAAGTATTTACATTTTTGCGATACTGTGAATTATAATTGCGGCCTTCCATATAAGTGAAGACATTATCATAGTTCTAATGCTTATGACACTAATCCGAATGTAAAACATAATAATAACAACGGTATTGAAGCACAATGGGATGTGTGGTGATGGTGATGTCAGGGATGGGTTCATTTCATTTATTTATTTGGATCTTTGAGGAGGAGAATCCCTATGGAGCGCTCTGGTAGTTGCACAAGCCCGGAACCGCATCCATTACAGGATGGTTTATTCATACTTCAAGATGTTTGTGTACTGGCACTGGACGACTGCACAGAAACCATCTGTTGTTTTAGCATGTAAGGGCTAGTTGTATAGAAAGCCAATACAAATACTCAGATCGCTGATCTTTAGAGAAAAAGATCAAACAAATAGCTAAAAGAAAACCAGGTTTGGTTTCTCTGGCATAGAAGAGCATTAATAGTTTCACCAGCATATGAGAGCAGATGTTTTGCACAAGAATGAGGAAACATTACATTTAAATAATATGTTTGGGCCTCTAGATTCTGGGGTATTTGTATCATTTATATTTAAAGAAAGGGTTATTCAAATTAGGGAAATTATATAATTTGGAAAATCGTTTTCAAATAAACAAACAATAGAAGGTAAAAGAAGGAAAAATGGTGTTGACCCTAAGACGTCTGAAGGTTGTTGTTTTTTTTAATAAATGGCCTGAAACACTAGATGGCACCACAATCATCTATAACACTACTGCTACTTCTCACGATAGGCCGGTCATCCAGCAGGAGGAACACGCCCACTCTTTCACACACACACACACACACACACACACACACACACACACACACACAATCCCAAACACAAGCCCCGCTCCCAATCCACTCCCTATTAGCAATTACACATCTGTGCCTTGTTTCTCCCTCGTTTGTTCCTCACTGTTTAAGCCCACAGCACAGTGTGGGAGTAGACAACACTAATGAGTGTTAATGAGAAAGCATGTGGAGAAGTCAGAGGTACTCAAAAGTAAATTAAGGTTGAGGAAGGTTGTAGACCAGAGAAAAAAGATATCAAAATTATATATTTATTGTCAAGTAAAGCAGGCAGAGATACTAACCTTTAAGGTAATGGTAAACAACCGAAACAGACAGGTATAACATACATACACTCAAAAGCACATCACACTTTATTCTTCATGTTATTTATAGCCCTTTCACATGCAGTGAAACAACATTCCTCTATACACTTTATACATATTACCTGTATCTGGAATATACTGGGATTTAAGCGCTAAAGTGACGTTTACCATCATCATTATCGAGAGTGTTGTATGTGAACAGAAATATTTTGAACCGTACATGGTACCTTACAGGAAACCAGTGGAGATGTTGGAGAGTCGGCACAATGTGGCGATGGGACCAGGTAAGAGTGAGAAGACAAGTAGCAGAAGATAGTTCTGGACCATCTGAAACCTGGGAAGAGAAAGAATGCTCGTGTTGGCAAGGAGTTACAATAGTCCAGGCTGCTGAAGGCATTGCCAGTGGAAAAGCAGCTTTTATCGAGGGTTTATTTGAGCCAATAAGGATGGATTCAAGCCTGGGTTGAGCCAATAAGGATGAGTTCAGTCTTGTTGCTATTTAACAAAGCAGCTTTTATTGAGGGTTTATTTGAGCCAGTAAGGATGGATTCAAGCCTGGGTTGAGCCAATAAGGATGAGTTCACTCTTGTTGCTATTTAACAAGGTCATATTCCAAAGTAGTAACTTTATAACACCAGGTACTAATGCAATGTCTCAAAGTGACATTACAGAGGTTGGAGCCCAAGCTTCCAAAAACAACAGTGGCCAGGAAACAATCCCTAAAAACATGGCACAGCTTGTATAACCACACCAGTTATTGCAGCAAAATGACAGCAGGTGTCAGTCGTACAGTGCAATATATATATGAGGGGATATATATATATAAGTGAGGGGATTTATAAGATTCGGTTTATATTATGGGATCAAGCAATTTCCCAAATAGAAAGGGGACGACAAAATCTTGAGCAATGGCTCTGTGCATATTTCTTTTAATAAAGGAAGTTTGGGATAATGGGAAAATGTCTTAAATGAAAAGTCTTTATTTTGAACATAAGGAAACTGAAGCTGCTTAAGTCGAGTGTCTGCAAGGAGCCGGTCCCAGGGGTGAAGCGTGTATACATAAGGAGTGTCATTGGGAGCGCTCTGCTAGATAGGCATAAACGGAATGGATTTTAACCGACATTTGTTTGGGTTTAAGTTTTTTTTAGTTGACAATTTTTGTGGTAGTTTTCTTTGGAGTTTAATTTATTCTTTGACTGCTGATATCCTGCCCCCATCACAGGATTTTTGGGAAAATAAATCCCTCATTTGCATAACTAGTACCTTAATCGCACTCGTATTGCTCCCTGCAATCCCGTTACAGAAGTTTTTGAACAAAGCACTATAAACGGTCAGCTAGCAATACCAATCTTATTTCCATCTTAAAAGTAACAGTAACCTCTCTAGGGTTAAAGGTTGGGAAATGGTCATGTAGATTTATGGCCTTTAGCAGACGCTCTCATACAGAGCAACTTACACAATGCTTTGTTAAATTACTCACAGAGTACATCCTAGCCAGTGCAGTAGTTTAGAGTCCAATATACCAATGATCTAAAATACAGGGATCACAGCTGATGGCTAGAAGTACAAATACATAATACTCATCATTGTTTAAGTGTAATAAACAATACATACTAATTTAGTCAATCAATACAGGAGCAGTAGTCATCTAAATAGTCCACAAATGGATGGGTCTTCAGTCGGCAAGGGACTCTGCTGTCCAGACAGCAAGTGGAAGTTCATTCCACCATCTGGGCACCAGGACAGAAAAATAGCCTTGCTGCTTGTCTTCCATGAGAATTGAAGCATGGTATTTCAAGCCGAGCTGGACATGAGGTTCAAAGTACAGATTGACCATTGACCTCCTGTATGAAGGGGCTGGTCCATTTTTGGCTTTGTAGGCAAGCAAGCGTCGATGTTTTAAATCTGACACATACAGGTACTGGAAGACAATGAAGGGAGCGCAGCAGCAGAGCAACACGTGTGAACTTCGGGAGATTGAAGACCAGACGTGCTGCTGCATTCTGGGCAAGTTGTAGAGGTCTGATGGCTCCTAGAGGAAGACCAGCAAGTAGTGAGTTGCAACAGTCTAGCTTTGAGATCACAAGAGACTGCACAAGCACCTGGGTAGTTTCCTGTAAGAGAATGGGCCAAATCTGTTGTAATGTTACAAAGGAGAAACCTGCAAGACTGGGTTAGATTTGAAACAGGAGTTGAACAACAACAACAACAACAACTCCAAAGTTCTGCCCAGACTACGGGTGGCAAACCAGGGAGTTCTCAAAGGAAACAGATCCTGGTAAGGGTTGGGAGTACCTGGGACATACAGAAGCTCGGTTTTACTGGGGTTGAGCTTCAAGTGGTGCGCTGTCCATGACAAGGTGTCAAGCATGCTGTGATGCGTCTGAAGACCGGCATGATCAGAGGGTGGAAATGAAAAAATAATTTGAGTGTCATCAGCATAGCAGTGGTAGGAGAAACCATGAGAAGATGCTCATTCTCTAGGTGATGTAACAGAAGAGGGCCCAATACTGAGCCCTGTGGAATACCAGGGGAGAGTCTACATGGTAGAGATGGGGATCCTCTCCACATAAGTGAGTTTTTGGAACAAAGCCACAAATGTAAGTGGACATCAGTGGAGAAAATAATTTAATTTAAAAAAAAAAAAAAAAAAAAAAAAAAAAACTTGGATCCCAGCAGCACCCAAGGAAGCAAACACCAATAATTGACACAGAAATAGGATTTAAAACTGATTTTATTTAAAATTGTAAAATACATCAAAAGCAAAAAAATTCCCCTGGAATAATCGTTTTGTTCATTCAGTGAATTCTCACTTGCAGTCAGTCAATCTTGTTAAAATTAAAAGTAATCAGACAGATGAAAATCCCTTGGGTGATTGATAGGAATCTATCAATCATGTCAAGACATCTCTCTGGTTGGTCATAGGATAAAAGGTGTCCTCCCCCTCTAACAAGCACCTGGGTGGGGGTTTGAAAACAGTTCATGCAAGCTCACACTGACGAGAAACAAATCAAGAATTTTAAAGTTACGCTCAAGACTAAAGGATGATGCCATAGACAGCCATTTCATAGTTGTGTTCTGGAACACACCCCTTACCTGGTAGAACTCGCCCACCTGACGGACGTAGCCTGCTACTTCTGTGTCACTGGGCTGGACCTTCCAGTGGAAGCGTTCTGTGTTTTTATACGCATCTGCCCCAGTCCAGTTCACTGTGGGCAGGAAGCGCTCAGTCAGTGGAGCTGCCACGATCACATCCAGCTGCCCACTGTAGATCAGCACCTAGACACACCACAGACAAGAGAAGTGTTACACTACTCAGCAGTACAGGGGAAAGAAGGGTTACACTGCACTGCAATAGAGATGAGCATTAGAACTGCACTGCATTATAGAGCAGCATTACACTGCAGTATGGGCTCACTGTAAAACGCTTCAGGTGTGGAAAGAACAAACATTGATCAAGTATCGCTACTCTCACCCTGTAGCTGTCCATCAGAACACCCAGCCAGGGTTTAATGGATTTCATGACATCCTGGAGCAGGTGCTTCTCCACCTCAGAGCCATCGTTGAAGGTCAGGTTTCCTACGTGGATGGAGAGCCTCACAGCAGGCAAAGTCACAAACTCGCTAAAGTACTCCTGATCCACAGGTAGCTGCACACAGTATACAGACTAGTTAAAAAGCAAATGTCCCTGATAAAAAAAAATTATGTTTAAGAGGACAGTGCCCACAATGCCTAGGAAATTAATGTTGTGGCAATGCCATACTACTGAATATATGGAACAAACCATTTCACTGCAAGTTATACTGTGTATGACCAAGTATGTGACGAATAAACCAAACCAATTACATCTGCAGTGAACAACTTGCATGGATATGGACACAGTGGCAGTCATGCGAGATTCAGTTTAGGAATTAATGTACAAGTGTTGGTGCAAGCAATTTAAAAAGGTCTTAGTCTTAAGCACGTCCAAGGCATCCAATATGGCAATTTAAATTTTCATGAAGTACTTCTGTACAAACATGTTTATGTAGGTCATTTGACGAGCGTTATGTGAAGCTGATGTACCACAGCTATGAACTGCATGAAAAGTATGAATTTAACATGAGGGCAAATGTTCTCTGAACCCCAGTGTCCAGTTGAACAAGTATTCTAGGCAGACATTTGTAATAGTGAGATGTTTGCTCTTTATACTGTTATCCCACAGGGATAACAGTAAGCAGGTATGCTTGAAAACACTTCCCAGTTCCCCAGAGCTTGGAGGCAAAAATATCCTATTCAGTTGATTTGTCTTAGTACCTGACACTGCAAGTAGTTGTAGTAGTTAGTGCAGCCAGTAGCGTTCTGGAGGAACGATGGAGGGAAAACATGTCCATACACCAATCTATCAAAAATCTGGAAGGGAAAGGACATTACTGCAGAACAGCAATCTACAAAACACATTAACAACATTTCAGCTAACATTTACAAAAAGAGCTCCTTCCAAATGTGTACATTAACAGACATGCAGAGGTGTGTCATGGGTTTCTGAGCGCACCTCAAAGGCCTCCAACCACCTCTGCTGCTGAATGAGTTTCACACCAGCATCTGTCTGCAGCTTCACATACTCTCTCTGCAGTTCATCCACCAAGCCTGTCTGATACAGGAACTCTGCATAGCCACCCCCAATCTGAGAGAAAGGGAATCTGGTCAAAATCCAGGCTCACTGACAAATCCACACATGATTCGTTTTAAAGGAAGAGTCCTCTGCTCACTCACCAACTCGGGGTCACACAGACCATTCCCAATGGCCACTCCTTTAAAGTTGATCTTCACCTTGGCCGACGGGTTATTTTTGTGGATGTAGTAGCCAATCGCTGGTACATACTTGCCTGCGTAGGACTACAGTGCAAAGTAAACAGCTAAGACAGACTGATGTGTGGGTACATGTGCCACACCTGTGACACCAGCAGTAGATTCAATCAGCAGAGCTGACAAGAGAAATCCTGGTTAACCACCATGGCTAGAGAGCATGCACTCACCTCTCCTGTGGCATAAAACTCATTTGACTGAAATTCACTGAAGAGCTGAAAGAACTGCACCAGTGCACTGTCAAGCAAAAGTCAGCAAATGTTTCATGAGCAATGTAAATCAAACAAAAGCCTGATCTGAAGACGAGCTCACTGCCGGCCAGCTTACATGTACAGGTCGCGGCCAACATCATCCTGGTCTCTAGCAAAGCCCGTGTCATTTTCAGTGAAACTCCATCCAGTACCCACCTAATGGAAAAATGCCAAATTACTAATAGGACAGAAAATGGTAATATGAGCAACTCATTGTGCAATATTACATTGTGGAGCTATGAGACACTTCATAAAAAACAGAAAAGAACTTACTGGGTTGTCAATGTAAAGGACCGAGTACCTAGAGGTCCAGGTGTAATTTCTGTAGCCCACTTGGAAGAGACAAAGAGGGTTAAATTTTACACTTGCATGGTACAGGTGACGAGAACGTCATCACCTGGAATTTACATGGCACTTGAGAAGTTTTGGTGATGTAACAGCTTCCATTCCACTCAATGCTGGACACAGGATATGTGCTCACATGTGAGATTCTTATACACAACATAGGGGCCGTGCTCCACAAACAGGCCAAACATGGAGGTGCCACCTGGCCCTCCCTGCAGCCAGAGGAGCACAGGAGCAGTCTCAGGTCTCTCCTGCAGACAAAAATCTCACATAAGTAGCAACCAGCAACCTTTACATTAACATAAAAATGGGACCAACTCCTAGGTTAAACTAAATCTATAGCTTGTAATTATAAAGGGAAGAGTAGTTGATGAGGGATAAAATTACAAGAGAGAAATGGTTCTGTGATGCCAACTGTTTCAGATACTGTCCAGGCATCTACAATGGAATCAGCACAGTTCTTAGCTTGAGTGCAGTTATGGTAAATAGGATTCCATGAGTGCAAAGCGAATCCCAAAACATGAGTGAAGTCTGCATGCTGGGCTGGGATGCAGGGTCTCACCTGGGCAGGGAAGAACCAGAAGAAGAGGTTGCTGTTGTAGTTTTTGTTGACAGTGAAATAGCCAGAATAACTCTTCACATTGGCTCCAGGTAGAGGCCCCACCAAGCTCAGACTTCTTGCTGCAAGTGCAAGCCATTACATGGTCATTTCCTTCAGTAACAGTCAGAATAAAAAGGGTCTATAGTTGCTGCTGAATGGACAAATGAAGTGAAACAGACAATTAAAACAGAAAAGCTCGTCTCAGGTCTTGATTCATGAGTGGCTTCAATGCACAAACCATGACAGAGAAAAGTAGTAGATTCTCCCCATCATCTCAAGAAGCGTCTTGAGTCAAGAAGTTCATGTGACCAATCCTACCTTCCTCTATCTTGCCTTCCTCTAAGTAGGGGGTGAGGAAGAGGGGCTTCCCCGGGTCGGGTGCGTTCAACCCACTCACACGATGAAATCTTTGGCAGAAGAATGAGGAGCAGCCCCGGGACCACACTGGCTCTACAGCAGCGCAGGCCAAGAGCACCGCCAGCACCAGCTCCAGCATCCTGGACCTTTAGCTTGGAACAGTGTCAAGAGCGAAATACGACACACAAGTGTTATCGTTTGCAATAACGAGCGGGTTATATTTACATTACTCACGCTGCTGCATGTTGTAAAAGGGTAAATCTGCCTAGCGTTGGTCAGCTGTATACGAATATAAAATCAATTTAACTTGGGTATCCCAAGATAGGCAACCTCCTAAAATACAACGACTGGCACTCACAGGGGTAGGCTAACCTCATGCTTTCGTCAAAAACGCTAGTTTAGAGAAGTCGCAGAACACTTACCTTGCGGGTGTACACTACTGGGATAAGAGTTTCAGAAACAAAATACGATTAACTAGTCTCTACTTTCACCTTATATTGAGAACTAGTTGATTAACTAAATCACATGAGTATTCAGTCATATGGGTATCACCTGGTATCCTGTGATCGTTGTAATCCAGCTACTACTATATTAAAGGTCCACTGTTTGAACTTGTCCATATTTTTAAAATACTATGTTATAAAACTCGTTTGTATCATGTAATTGTAATAGGTATAAAGTTATAGGAATTAGATTCCACTGCAGTATGTGAAATAGGAATATTTTTCTTCTACAATGGTCACCTCCAGAAGGGTCGTTAGGCCTGTTTTTGGGGTCTATAGCCAACATCAAATATTCTTTATCATCCCCAAATAAGCATACATTATTAGTTTAAATCGTCAATAGTTCTCATTTATTTGATCTTATTCAACCGTGCCATCGTGTCTCCTCCAAATTTACAATATTTGTAAAACAGATCTGAAAACAGCCATGAAACCTGAATCACACTTTGAATCTGAAGATTTAATATCTGGACAATCTGACACCTTTGCCAATCACTCTGCACCGCTTTGCTAAAATCTCCGTCAGTTTGTGTCGAGCTATGTGTGAGACAGAGGATCTCCGTGTCAGAGAATATTGCTGAAGTCTGTGTAAATTCAACATAAAAGTAAAGAAAATAAATGATTTGGACGTCTGTTACTATTGCCTGAAATGTAAGCACACTGACATGATAGGGAAAATACCATTCATCTAGCAGAGGAACCCCGATGACTGATGAACAAATGCTAATGTAACTTTAATTTAAAAGCAAACTAAAAATGACTTCTGCGTTAAACAATTCCACATAGGGCAGGTATTAATAGATGTCTTGTTACATAAAACAAGAAGAAGAAAAATCCTAACAAACAAAAGGGGTAGTTCCCTCCCGCTACTTAGGCGCAAGACGCCAGCCAGATTGGACTACAGGTGGCGCTACAGCGCAGTCAAATGCATTCCAGTCCATAACTCCTACACCGTAGGAGTATAGCCAAAATTATTTTTTTCCAGTCATTACTAGTCTTCCAGCCTACAAAAAAAAGTCTCAAGAACCCCTGAAGCTCCGCCCACTTCGATTCCGAGATAATTTGCATAATATACAAATCACACATTTCTGAGCGAACTAGTCCTAGGACTTTCACCAAACCTACACAAATCTGGTAACCAGACATTCACAAGAGTCTGAAGTTTAATAATTATCAAACAAATCTGGAGATTTCTACACTGTGTAGTTTCCACATGCTATTGGTTTAAATAGCATGTGGAAACTTCAGAAATTTCACTGCAAAAACTGAAAATAAAACACCTCCAAGGCATGAACACATCAATGCAATGACACCAAACTTTACAGACATTTACCCCAAGTGGGTATGGAGCAAGTCAACCATTTTGACACACCTGCTTAACTAGGGGATATAGGGGATATAGGGCTATAACAGGCAAGAAACTGTCACGCATACCCCGATTGTCAAAATAATGTGAAACTCGGTACACTACATCTATATGCATGTATGGAGCAGGACCTACAACAGGGATACTATATCTCCAAAATGGCGGATGCCATCTGCTAATCAGTATTCAGTACACATTTCACAGGCTTTGCATTAGCCAATCCACATGAAACTTGGATGGTATGGTCATGTATGCATTCTCTAAGAAACAGTCAAGTTTCAAGGGAATTGGTCACTCGGGGTGCTATACAAGAAAATCCATTATATATCCTACATAGTTTCACTTGGCAACACAAACCTGGACTCAAACGAATCTTTGCATGAATACAAACAACTATGCAAATGTAAGTGCTTTTCAAAACTATTAGGTTTTGTCACATTCGTTAATAGTATAAAATTTGCACTTTTTGAACTAGTCCTAGGATTTTCATTAATTCACATCAAATCAGGTCTTGAAATAATCTTTAGAGACTGAAACAATTATTTTCAAAAAATGTTCAATTTTTGACTGTATGTGGCTGCAACACATTGATCAAAATGGTACCAGTATCACTTTGAGTCATATCACTGAAACGCTATCATAGTTTGTCTGATTTTGACCCGAATGGAAATATATATTCACACTACCATTCTAAGGAAAATTGCAAAGTCTGAGTCAAATCAGTTGCCGGGAGGCTCTGCAGTGCAGAATTACCCATTTTGCTTAGAATTGTAAGCCTTGTGTTTTCATACCTAAATAGGCAGAAGTCAGGAAGAGCATGTCACATCAACACTGAAATGTACAGACACATATGCAGTGATAGTCTGATGTTTCCTGCAAAGACTGAACAAGTTATGACATCTGGAGGTTCTGCAGTGCACGGTTACCTACTTTGTCTTTAATCACAGGCCTTGTGTTTAAATACCTAAATGGACAGAAGTGAGGAAAGGTATGTCACATCAGCACAAAATTTTACAGACACACACGTAACGAGTTTCTGAGGTTGGCTGCAAACATTAAACCAGTTATGACCTCGGGAGGGTCTACAGTGCAATTACATACTTTGTCTTTAATCACAGGCCTTATGTTTAAAAACCTAAATAGGCAGAAATCAGGAAAAGTAGTTTACATCCAGACAGAAATTTATAGACATACATGTAATGACAGAACACTTCACAACTCCAATTTGAAGTGTGCTTGATGTGTCAATATTATTCAAAATAACAGTTACTGTAATGCAATATAACTTCAGTATAAAAGTAAAGAAAATGCATAATCTGAATGTCTATTACAAATGTCTGAAATGAAATTGAATGTCTTAGCCCCCTTATTCAAATACTTCTACTGACATCTCAGATTACTTGTACCATCTAGTAACATTCCATACGCTTGTGGAACCAGGTTTGTAATAAGGATTTTCTTGTATATTTATAGAAATTAGACACTTATTGACAAGTCATTTTCTGAAGCACTCACTGTGTTTCATAATAAGATAAAATAACCTTGAGCACTTCTACACATGCTTGATAGCTGAGTAAAACATGCAAACAAGCCACATAGAGAAATAAATCTTATAAAAAAAAGTGTGATCCAAAATATATATTTAAAAAGAGATAAATAAAGAAAATGGTAGTAAGCATATCAAACTAGCTAACATTCTATGGTAGGTTATTTAGTGTCAAAGCAAGAAAAATAGAAAACGTTAACAAAAATTTTAATAAGCAATCATTATTTTGCTTAATACATCTTAAACCAAATGATCTGTAAAGGAGAAGCGTGTATGTTCAAGAAACTTTAAAAAAATTAAAAAAAAAAACACTAGTCACAGTGTATTTGAATTGCATCTTTAGTCCCAGTCCAGTGGAATCCATACCTTGTACAGTCAGGTTCTCACATTAAGCTAGTTTACAGATATTCTTCCATAAACAGCATCTAAATACAGGCATATGAATGTATGCCTTTTGACTTTCCTAATAATCTATTAAGAACTATAGGTTGCCTTCTCGATACCACCTTTCTGACTGCTTTATAGCCAAGAGCAAAGTCCATATTTGGAATCATAAAAACAGCCCCTTTTGAAGTCAGTGTTTCTCGGAGGTCACAAGAACAAACATTTACATACCTCTGCTTATTCTGCCTGCAGCAGTCATTGCCTCATTCAGTTACATTGCAGTTCTCAGACATGGTTCCACTATGAGTACTTTTTGAATGAAATGCTATAATGGTCAGCCAATAATATATCTCTCTTTAAAAAGGTACAGTAACCTCTTTAACCCTAAAAGAGATAAAGGCTGGAAAATTGTCTCAGTTTTTGGAACATAATGCCACAGAAATGCAAGTACACATCAGTGAAATATAAGAGAATAATGTAGGAAATGGGCCATATTCCAGAATCATACAACCACCAATTTCAAATCAGTAGTGATAAACATGCACATCCATAACAAACTGCCCTGTTCTGTATATGCAACTGATGCCTGCAACCATGCTCTAAAATCAGCAGGGAGAATGGATAATCAAGCTTGGATCCCAGCAGTAGGACACAAGGAAGCCAAGCTAATAATAATTGACGGAGATAAATAATCGATTTTAAATTCAGATTTATTTTAAAAAAATTAAAAATTTACAACAAAAGCAAAACAATAAAATCCCTGGAATAATCAATCATTTACTGGTCAAATATACATAAACCTTAAAACCTTCACTGAATGAATAAGTATAGCCACAGTCAGTCAATCTAATAAACTCAAACATGTTGATTAAAACAGATATGGCCTTTATCAGACAGATCAGAAACCCTTGGTTGATAGGAATCGATCAATCATGTCAAAAGACCTCCCTGGTTGGTCATAAGGTAAAATGTGGCCTCCCCCTCTAACAATCACCTGGCAAAAAAAAGAAACATTTAAGCTACATTTCAGAGAACAGTTTGTTTTTACCCAATCACGTAATATCACACTGATGTGAAATGCAAATCAAGAACCTTCAGAATTAATTTAGAAACTATAATGAAGACTAACAACTTTTTGCCATAGACAGCCATTTCATAGTTGTGTTCTGGAACACACCCCTTACCTGGTAGAACTCGCCCACCTGACGGACGTAGCCTGCTACTTCTGTGTCACTGGGCTGGACCTTCCAGTGGAAGCGTTCTGTGTTTTTATACGCATCTGCCCCAGTCCAGTTCACTGTGGGCAGGAAGCGCTCAGTCAGTGGAGCTGCCACGATCACATCCAGCTGCCCACTGTAGATCAGCACCTAGACACACCACAGACAAGAGAAGTGTTACACTACTCAGCAGTACAGGGGAAAGAAGGGTTACACTGCACTGCAGGGCAATAGAGATGAGCATTAGAACTGCACTGCATTATAGAGCAGCATTACACTGCAGTATGGGCTCACTGTAAAACGCTTCAGGTGTGGAAAGAACAAACATTGATCAAGTATCGCTGCTCTCACCCTGTAGCTGTCCATCAGGACACCCAGCCAGGGTTTAATGGATTTCATGACATCCTGGAGAAGGTGCTTCTCCACCTCAGAGCCATCGTTGAAGGTCAGGTTTCCTACGTGGATGGAGAGCCTCACAGCAGGCAAAGTCACAAACTCGCTAAAGTACTCCTGATCCACAGGTGCCTACACAGAACACAGTATGTATAGACTGTACTTAATGTCCCTGATATACAGACAATATAGTAAATGATGCAAAAATACCACAAAATAAATGTCCAATCAAGAAAATATAAAAAAAAAAAGTTGATTCAAGCTAAAACAGCAAGACTTTGGATTCAATGCCAGTAACTAGATTACTTTAAGAGGACAACAGTATCCACAATACCTACGACATTATTGCTATAGCAACACCATCCTACTGAATATATAGGACATACCAATTACATTTGCAGTGAACAACCTGTATGGACATGGACACAATGGCTGTCATGCAAGAGCCACAAACATTAATTCCTAAACTGAGTGTGCAAGCAATTAAAAAAGGTCTTGGTCTTATTAAGCACGTTTTGCCAATTTAAGTTCTCATGAACAAGCATTTCTGTACAAACAGATGTTTATGTAAGTCATTTTTGACAATTCTATGATGTTACAATACTACATTTATGAATTGCATGAAAAAAAAAAGTATGAAGAATTTAACATAAGGACAAATGTTTTGTGAACCCACGTGTGCAGTTGAACATCAAGCATTCTAGGCAGACATTTGTAATAGTGAGATGTTTGTTATCCCACAGGGCTGAAGTGTCAAAATAAAGAGCAGAGTAAGCAGGCATGCTTGAAACACTTCCCAGTTCCCCAGTGCTTGGAGGCCAAATGTCCCAGTCATGGGATGTCCTATTCAGTTGATTTGTCTTAGTACCTGACACTGCAAGTAGTTGAAGTAGTTAGTGCAACCAGTAACGTTCTGGAGGAACGACGGATAGGAAACAAGATCTCCATTCACCAAGCTATCAAAAACCTGGAAGAGAAAAAGACACTTTACCACAGAAATGAAGAACTAATCTACAAAACACATTTTAACAACATTTCAGCTAACATTTACAAAAAGAGCTCCTTCCAAATGTGTACATTAACAGACATGCGGAGGTGTGTCATGGGTTTCTGAGCGCACCTCAAAGGCCTCCAACCACCTCTGCTGCTGAATGAGTTTCACACCAGCATCTGTCTGCAGCTTCACATACTCTCTCTGCAGTTCGTCCACCAAGCCTGTCTGATACAGGAACTCCGCATAGCCACCCAGCATCTGAGAGAACAAGAAACTGTGGTCAAAATCCAGGCTCTTTGCTGACAAACACACACTGACAGCCACACTCGCCACTGACATGCAACTGGCTTTAAAAGGGGAGTGCTTTGCTCACTCACCAACTCGGGGTCACACAGACCATCCCCGATGGCCACTCCTTTAAAGTTGATCTTCACCTTGGCCGACGGGTTATTTTTGTGGATGTAGTAGCCAATCGCTGGTACATACTTGCCTGCGTAGGACTACAGTGCAAAGTAAACAGCTAAGACAGACTGATGTGTGGGTACATGTGCCACACCTGTGACACCAGCAGTAGATTCAATCAGCAGAGCTGACAAGAGAAATCCTGGTTAACCACCATGGCTAGAGAGCATGCACTCACCTCTCCTGTGGCATAAAACTCATTTGACTGAAATTCACTGAAGAGCTGAAAGAACTGCACCAGTGCACTGTCAAGCAAAAGTCAGCAAATGTTTCATGAGCAATGTAAATCAAACAAAAGCCTGATCTGAAGACGAGCTCACTGCCGGCCAGCTTACATGTACAGGTCGCGGCCAACATCATCCTGGTCTCTAGCAAAGCCCGTGTCATTTTCAGTGAAACTCCATCCAGTACCCACCTAATGGAAAAATGCCAAATTACTAATAGGACAGAAAATGGTAATATGAGCAACTCATTGTGCAATATTACATTGTGGAGCTATGAGACACTTCATAAAAAACAGAAAAGAACTTACTGGGTTGTCAATGTAAAGGACCGAGTACCTAGAGGTCCAGGTGTAATTTCTGTAGCCCACTTGGAAGAGACAAAGAGGGTTAAATTTTACACTTGCATGGTACAGGTGACGAGAACGTCATCACCTGGAATTTACATGGCACTTGAGAAGTTTTGGTGATGTAACAGCTTCCATTCCACTCAATGCTGGACACAGGATATGTGCTCACATGTGAGATTCTTATACACAACATAGGGGCCGTGCTCCACAAACAGGCCAAACATGGAGGTGCCACCTGGCCCTCCCTGCAGCCAGAGGAGCACAGGAGCAGTCTCAGGTCTCTCCTGCAGACAAAAATCTCACATAAGTAGCAACCAGCAACCTTTACATTAACATAAAAATGGGACCAACTCCTAGGTTAAACTAAATCTATAGCTTGTAATTATAAAGGGAAGAGTAGTTGATGAGGGATAAAATTACAAGAGAGAAATGGTTCTGTGATGCCAACTGTTTCAGATACTGTCCAGGCATCTACAATGGAATCAGCACAGTTCTTAGCTTGAGTGCAGTTATGGTAAATAGGATTCCATGAGTGCAAAGCGAATCCCAAAACATGAGTGAAGTCTGCATGCTGGGCTGGGATGCAGGGTCTCACCTGGGCAGGGAAGAACCAGAAGAAGAGGTTGCTGTTGTAGTTTTTGTTGACAGTGAAATAGCCAGAATAACTCTTCACATTGGCTCCAGGTAGAGGCCCCACCAAGCTCAGACTTCTTGCTGCAAGTGCAAGCCATTACATGGTCATTTCCTTCAGTAACAGTCAGAATAAAAAGGGTCTATAGTTGCTGCTGAATGGACAAATGAAGTGAAACAGACAATTAAAACAGAAAAGCTCGTCTCAGGTCTTGATTCATGAGTGGCTTCAATGCACAAACCATGACAGAGAAAAGTAGTAGATTCTCCCCATCATCTCAAGAAGCGTCTTGAGTCAAGAAGTTCATGTGACCAATCCTACCTTCCTCTATCTTGCCTTCCTCTAAGTAGGGGGTGAGGAAGAGGGGCTTCCCCGGGTCGGGTGCGTTCAACCCACTCACACGATGAAATCTTTGGCAGAAGAATGAGGAGCAGCCCCGGGACCACACTGGCTCTACAGCAGCGCAGGCCAAGAGCACCGCCAGCACCAGCTCCAGCATCCTGGACCTTTAGCTTGGAACAGTGTCAAGAGCGAAATACGACACACAAGTGTTATCGTTTGCAATAACGAGCGGGTTATATTTACATTACTCACGCTGCTGCATGTTGTAAAAGGGTAAATCTGCCTAGCGTTGGTCAGCTGTATACGAATATAAAATCAATTTAACTTGGGTATCCCAAGATAGGCAACCTCCTAAAATACAACGACTGGCACTCACAGGGGTAGGCTAACCTCATGCTTTCGTCAAAAACGCTAGTTTAGAGAAGTCGCAGAACACTTACCTTGCGGGTGTACACTACTGGGATAAGAGTTTCAGAAACAAAATACGATTAACTAGTCGCTACTTTCACCTTATACTGAGCACTAGTTGATTAGCTAAGTCACATGAGTATTCAGTCATATGGCTATCACCGGGTATCATGTGATCGTTGTAATCCAGCTACCGCTATATTAAAAGTCCACTATTTTAACTTGTCCATATTTTAAAATACTACGTTATAAAACTCCGTTTGTATCATGTAATTGTAATAGGTATAAAAGTTTAACGAATTAGGTTCCACTGCAGTATGTGAAGTAAGAATATCTTTCTTCTACAATGGTCCAGAAGCGCCGTAAGGCCTGTTTTAGGGGGCTACAGCCAACCTTAAATATTGTTTATCATCCCCAAATAAGCATGCATTATTAGTTTAAATAGTTCTCATTGATTCACTCTTATTCAACCGTGCCATAGTGTCTCCAAATTTACAGAATACTGAGGTCATGGGACACTAGGACCTGCGAGAGGTGCTGCTGCCGTACAACAGCCCTGAAACCTGAACCGCAATTTGAATCTGAAGATTCAATATCTGGACAATCTGACACCTTTGCCGATCACTCTGCACCGATTTTCTAAAATCTCCGTCAGTTTGTGTCACGCTATGTGTGAGACAGAGGATCTCCGTGTCAGAGAATGTTGCTGATGACTGTGTAAATTCAACAAAAAGTAAAAATAAATCACTTGGACGTCTGTTACAACTGACCGAAATGTAACAAAGCTGACTTGCTAGCGAAAACACCATTAAGATATCAGAGGAACTGATAAACGATGACTGATAAACAAATGCTAACGTAACGCAAACCGAAAACGACTTCTGCGTTAAACAATTCAACATAGGGCAGGTATTAATGTATTCCTTGTTCTTTTTCATTTTTGCTATTCTCCTGGACGGCTTACACCCTCATGCCAATTCTATTGACGACTCTGCTGTTGACTAAACGCTGTCGCTCTGCACTTGCTTGCTAAAATCTCAACGAGTATGTGTAACTTCAATAGACAAGTAAATAAAATACATAATCTGAAGGTCTACTACAAATGTCTGAAATGAAAATTAATGGCTTAGTCCCCTTATTGAAATATTTCTCGCGACGCTACTAGGTCTAGGTAGGCTATCTCGGACCATACCATACGCATGTGGAACCAGGTGGTCTTGCGTTGCAACTAATAATTAACTGGAGGTAGTTTGTTTATTCTCCTTCATGTTGGTTAGACACCTATTGACAGTCATTGTGTTTCATAATAAGATAAATTCATAATGTGTTTCAAAATAAGATAAAATAAAAACTTTGAGCACTTCCTACTCGTCCTTGATAGCTGAGTAAAACATACAAATACAAGCCACATAGAGAAATAAATCTTATAAAAAATATGTGTGATCCAAAATATATGAAAAAGAGATAAATAAAGAAAATAGTAGTAAGCATATCAAACTAGCCAACATTCTATGGTAGGTTATTTAGTTTCAAAGCAAGAAAAATAGAAAACGTTAACAAAAATGGTAATCAGTAATCAATATTAAGTATTTTGCTTAATATAGTTTAAACCAAGTGATCTCTAAAGGATAAGAGTGTATGGTCAAGATAATTGAATAAAAAATCTCCAGTCACAGTATATTTGTATTGCATCTTTAGTCCCAGTCCAGTGGAATCCATACCTTGTACAGTCATGTTCTTTGACATTAAACTAGTTTATAGATATGCAGGCAAGCATTCATTTGTTAACAAAACAAGCATACGTATGCCAGATGACTTTCCATTAATCGATGAAGATCTTTTCATTCCCTCTTTCTGACTGGTTCATAGTAAGTATAGCATATTGTATAGTATATGTACATGTGTGAAGCTTGTATATGATATACAAGTTAATTATGTAATTATAATGTATGTAATAATCATGGGAAAATATTTAGAATTGCTTTTAGAAACTAAATACATATTGTCTTCCTCCACGGCATAAACGAGCTGATAGATTTATTGATTTATAATGATTTATTATTGAGTTGAAAGCTTTCCTCTCGTACTGAACATGTCTTGATGTTTAACTTTTCTTAGCGTTGCCGGAGCGTGTCTACCGCCACACGGCGCCCTTCCGCTTTAAGAAGGCGGATACAACTGCAGAGCATGGTTATTGCGAACACTGAACTGGCACATGTAGACCATACAGTAATAATGTGTTGTTTTTTTTCCAGTATGGCGAAACCAGCCGGTAGAGGCATTAAACTGAATGACAAAGTTTTAGGGCATGTTTTTTTTCATTAAGTACTTGATCTGTTGCTGGATTTTCTCCATGCATTTTCGATATTGTGTGCATTTACTATTTTTACCACATGCACGTTCCGATGCCACAGAAGCAGCTGTAAATGCGGCAACGTTGGCAACTCCCGTCTGATCTCGAGCGCCACAGAGACTCCCGTGAGCCCGCCGTTCAGTCGCTGGGTCGCAGCGCCGCGAGCGTCCACAGATGCAGCCAGTCCGCGGGTTCCAGAGGAGAGTTTGAAAGAAGGTGGCAGACTGAGATGGACAAGCTCCCAGATTTGCTTGTGAGCGCACCTTAAACGAAGGCGAATGATTTAGCGGACTGAGAGATGGCAGCTTCTAGTAACTCTAGTCTTTCAGGTTCGTCCGTCTCCTCTGGTGAGTACGACTGAAGGGGGCATATTTTAAATATGAATTCACACATTGCCTCTTGTGGCTAATTATATCATCATTGCATTCGGTTTAGACTTAACATTGGGTTCGTTTTAGGGGAGAAGGCATCGTGTGGTAGTTTTTAGCCTGCCGTGTGTTTGGCAAGCAAATATTATTAGTTACTCATTCAAACAGGACAGAACACGCTGAGGTGTGTCGTTTAGTGAAGTCTGATTTTCCTCGTTCCTGAATACAAAACATGTCCATTCTGTTTGTTTCTTATTTTTAATTGTTATTGTTGCTGTGGCTTTCGTCCTTGTACAGCCGTAACGATTTTAAAGTTCCGGTGCCATTGTGCAGAAATGGGTCATGTCATAACTGAAATATACTGTAATCATCTTGTTTTGCCCTGTATGGCTGCTTTGGACAGAGGTACACGCCTCGCTAAATCAGAGATTGCTTGGCTGTAATAAAGGATACTGGTGACGGTTATTTGGATGTGATTTTACACCAAAGTGGCCATCCTGCCGATTGATTTGCTGCTAAGCCAAAGGGATGGAGTTCGAAGCATGGTGCCCTCTTTCTTCACTGAAAGCTCACTGAAGTTCTGATTGCTTCATTTATATATTTTTTTAATAGACAGTGTTAATGCAAAGACTCAGTTGGTTCTTTGTGGCAAGACAAGGTTTCACAAGAGGCCCTTAAGAGCAAAATATGTTAATAAAAATGTATAAAGAAAAAATAAATAAGCACAGGGATATGGATTTAGTTACACTTGGCATAATTAGAGTGCCGGATCTATCTAACTATTGCTTAATTAGCCAGACTGGAAAATGTGAATGTAATAACACGTTTAATGCTGTTAATAAAACCTGCTATAAACATCTTGCCACCAGCAATGGAGGATGACCGTAGCAGCTACCCCTTTTCTGCTGCCAGCCTGAAGTTTTTAGAGCACTAACATCTTACTTTACTTCCCCGACACGTTATCGTCTGTGGTCTTTATCCCCTCCCCAGTGCAGTCTGTCAGAATGGGGATATTAAAGGTTATTTATTTTGTTCGCAAGTTAAAGGCTCTTCAGGTTCTGTATGACTCCTACTATGTGTGAGTTATTAATCCTTGTTCTTTGAGCATGTAAAAAGTTAATGATTCAAAGAGATTTGCTTCCCTTGGTTTTATTCACATCAGTGATATTTTCTATTATTCAAAGATAATATCCATCGTTGCCTGTGATGATAAACCTTTCGAACCCTTTGTCATTATATATGAGACGGCGAAAACACTCATAAAACAATAGCTAATGCATCCTGATTTTTGATGTCTTAATGGGTACATTCAAATCAGTTACAACTGGCATTAAGCTACATTTTGAATTTAACAAGGAACGTGAAGCATGCATTAGGCAAATTTGACACAGAAGCCCTTGGGATGGCTATCCAGGGTTTCCCAAAGCTGTGATAAAGACACTGTATATGGCTGAGTTCCCTCTGCCTGGTGCCATGTGCAGAGGGAAAGGACATGCAGGTCTTCAAACACCCAGAGCAGAAGACAGAGACAAGCAGGTGGAACACGGTGTGGCTTTCTCTGACTCCTTCTCCAGTGGAGGCCTGACTGTCTGCGAGTGCGGGGGAGGCTCTGTGACAGTAGAGGGGTGGTACAGGATTCTGGTACCAGCACTAGCTCCGATAGTGAGGAATTTGCTGCAAAAGAAAGGTTTTGTTCATTGGCCACATGCTGTTAATCAGATTATCATGTTTTTCTGATAATCTGTGCTATAGGAGTTTGCACGATAAAAATGCTGTCAGGGTGCACTGTGGTGTGGAGGAGGAAAGACTTCTGAGATAAAACACTGCTGGAGTTGAATTGCACAAGCCATGTTTGCATGCAGTGGCCTCTGCTCAAGTTTGGGGTTGTTGTGTATGCTGTGATTTCCTCCACTCTTGCTCTAACCATTCGCACACACACACACACACACACACACACACACACACACACACACACACACACACACACACACACACACACGTGTACACACACCACTTTCATACATGCACATACCTACACACACACTCACAAAAACACTGAATTATATTTCCTCATGCAAGCCAATCCAAGGGGAGGCCAAGCTGGCATGGCCCTGTGGTCTCTGAACATGCCAGAATAGATTCTCTCATGTACACAGTAGATGGGCACAGCGACCACGGGCACAGTGTGTAGGGAAGTCTCCTCGGCCTGTGGCGTGGAGGGCTGGCATTAACATGTCCTCAGTGTGCTCACCAGACGCCATGTATCTGCACCTCTGCCAGGCCCTCGCCAAAGCCTATCATTAGGCTCCTGGAATGCTGTCAGCCCCAGCTCCAGCTCCAACAATCTAGCCTGTTCGCATTTGACTTTTGCAGAGACGGGGTGTGTTGGCGATGGGGCGGGTATGAAGACATTTAGCTTGAAAAAAGTCCACAGTGCTCAGCGCTCACCAGCTCTTGACATCACAGGGCAGCCCGTGCGCTTCCCGACACCCCTACGCATAAGCAGCTAGCGCTGGAGGTGAAGCGAGGCCAGGGTTCAGCGCTCAGATCTCAGGTCATGGTACATGAGAAGGGATAGCATGCCAACACTGGGCCACACGAGCCCAGATCTTCACCATTGTTGCAATGTACTGTATGATTAAGTCTAGCTGGGTGGGTGCGAGTTGTTCCTGGAGCACTGACTGCCACCTCTGCCAGCTCTATAAAGCAGTGGTCAAGCACAAAAAACCTTCTCTACACAGAGCAATAGAGCACATGAGGTGGCCTGGGCACTCCACAATGAAGCTGGGAACTGAGGCCTACTCTTCTTTAAGAGAGTGAGTGGTGTAATCTGGAAGGCCTTTCATGAACGCCATCTAGTATTTAGAAGGATCCCATTTCGGAAGGAGGTTACTGTAATGGATGCTGGTTATTTTTGGTTGTTCAAAGACTTTTTCCACTGTGTGCCTCTTGACGTAGCCCTGAGCTTGAAGTTGTGTGAGGCTTGGTGAATTACAGTGTTTATTCAAGCCTGTAGTTTTACAGCTGCTGAGAGTGGTAGGCCAGAAAGTCCCAGTTTTGGATGGAGTCTGTTGAAGGCCTGGAGCTTCACTGTCTCTGCATTAATTATTAATTGCAGCTGTAATTAGCTTCAGTGACTTCCATCACACTTGGAATCACATTACCAAAACACTGGTTCTGTAGGCTGGCATCTGTGATGTATGTGCAAGTGTAAATTTGGGTGTTAGAGAGAGAAAAAGAGGAACAGTATCCAATTCACTTTTTGACTTTTGCATGAAATGGGGTTCCTGTGTTTGTGTAAACAGTCATACTCTGAATTTCATGCATGCAGAGGGTACTGTGTTCCACAATCCTCAAGTTGTGTGTTGTTAACATAAGGAGTGAACTGAGAAAACATATCGGTAGGCATCTTATTAATGGACCCTTTGTGACCGAGAGACATGCGGTATCTCTGCATATTGTACTGAGGCACTTACAGAACAGTATGATATACAGATGGCCTCCCTGCAGGAGACAACACATGTCCCCATAAATGCTGGATCAGCACGGTTGTGTGAGTGTGAATGTGCGTGGGGGTCTGGAAAGGGGGAAAGGATAAAGTGTGTGTGTGCGTGTTTGGGGAGGAAGAAGATTAAATAGCATATGTGTGTCAGGTTTTACTATGACCGTCTTCCATTTTCAGCTGTGGTTTTGAGCTATTTGGTTTGGTTAGGATGCATGGAAGCATTGTGTGCATGCGTGCGCGCCTGCGTGTGTGCGTGTGTGTGTATGTGTGTGTGTGTGTGTGTGTGCAGTGTGTGTGTGTGTGTGTGCAGTGTGTGTGTGTGTGAGTGTGAGTGTGTGTGTGTGTGTGTGCAGTGTGTGTGTGTGTGTGTGTGTGTGAGCAGTGTGTGTGAGTGTGTGTGTGTGGGGGGGGGGGCAGTGTCAGGGTTCTGTATTTGCTCTCATCCACATCATTCACATAACTTTAAAGTGTGTGAGAGATAAGAGTCAGCAGCATCAGTCAAGATCAGAGAACAAACTGAGTGTGTGTGTGTGTGTGTGTGTGTGTGTGTGTGTGTGTGTGTGTGTGTGTGTGAGTGTGTGCGTGCGTATGTCTGTGTCTGTGAGAAGCTTAAGAAAGAGGTTGGGAGGCAGAGCGTTGGGGAGTAAAAGCAGAAAGGTTTCTGAGTGGGAAGGTGGGCATTCTGTATATATGTGTGCGTGTGTGCGTGCGTGTGTGTGCGTCTGTGTGCGTCTGTGTGATGCAAATATCCATTGATGCACCATGCTCACGGCCGCCGTTACACGTTTGAGCTGCGCAATGGAACCATGTCCTCTGACAGATCTTGATGGCTAACAAACTGCTGCCTCCACAAGAATTCCCAGTGAGCATTCTGACTTGTGCACCAAATGCCTTGTCAGACACACACCAAAAGCTCCATCAGACACACACCTGTGTGCGACTATGTGCTGTCACGGCCACATGCTTTCAGTGCAGGACGTCTGGGTGCAAGCATGTTACCTCGGTGAGCTGCATGCATAGTACAGTCATCTGCGGTTCACCATCTGCTTCTCCATAATAGCGAACACTCCTCAGAGCCGCACTGTCAGACAGCTGAGGGCAGCACAGTTAATAGCATTTTCTCCTTCTGGGGAAAATGTGGTTCACATATTCATTTGATTTCTTTCTCAAAAGAATAGGTGTATTTTTTATGCGCTCTTTATGCAGTGTGCTTTCAAAAATCATGGTCTTTGTAGTATTGTCAATTATATTGTTTCTTTCTGGCCTCATTGCCATTCATTTGTTTATATACATTTATTTACACACATTATTTACACACTTTTTTTTTTTACCTCTGATGTGCACAACTGTGACATTACAAATCCTTTATGCATATTATAGGCAATTATTGCACACTTGACTGCTCCTTCACTTTGCACCTGCTTGAATTTAATGGACACCAGTAAAGTCCATGTAAGTGTACAGTCACTCAGGATTTCATACAATCCGCCTGCCATGCAGTGCCACAGTACAAGAGCACTGTTAATAAAACAGATGGAGCAAAAAGTAAGCGTTTGGCGAGTGGCCAAACCAAATCACCTTTTCCAAAGTGGCTGTAGTTAAAGGACCCATTTACACGGTTTGCCAAGCCAGGAGCAGCATGGCAATGCCTTTCATCCCCCGAGACGAATCAAGGAAGGCCAAGGCGACTTGGCGTGGTGTTTTCCTGGGACTCTCTTTCCCTTCTGCATCGGAGGGAAAGGTGAGATGGAGAGACCAACTCAAATAGCTCTCCACCAGGCGCTTTTTTAAAGCCTGCTATCAAAACTCTTACTTTGATTTACATTGATCCACTCAGCCATAGCCTGTTAGTTTGAAAAATTGTACACTTAAAAGATTTGTTATGTATTTTCAACCCATACATTATTTAAATAGCTGTTTCTATTATAATGCTTTATAGTCATGCCTAGTCTGAGCTGGGTGCTGGCTTTGGCACAGAATGCTAGCTTTAGCACAGAGCAGTGCGCCTCTGCACAGCAGCCTCTCACTGGGCTTAAACACAGTCCAACGGGGTGATCGTTTAAGCCACATTAATCTCCAAAACCCACAATAATCTCCTTTTTCGAAAACAGCAAGCTCGCAGTATAGTAACACATGTCTTTGTATTTATTTGGAACATGTTTTGAATGGCCAGTAGGCCAACAGGCCAACAGCCTGTTTGTCCTTAATAACACACAAGATTTGGTGGTTTTAGAAATACCTGCAATTGCAGCAGTACATTTCCACTGTAAATCTTATAATCTTCCACACTTATAATGTCTATAAAACCTAGGAGAACGTATGTTTTTTTTTTCTGTAGAAGAGCTTAAGATGTGACTTTTTCCTGTTTTCTAAAAAGATTTATCTGGCTTTGTGATGCCTTTAATGATTGCCACATTAAATTGTGTTTAAGCCCAGTGGTAAACTGAAAGGGAGTGGCGAGTTTCTCAATGCTGAGATTTCTCAATGATAACATCTCCAAGATTATGATATGAGGAATTATAAATTATATCCCTTAAGATAGAAGCTTAAATGCCCAGCCAAGCACCCAGCCCAGCAACCATCCAAGCACCCAGCCCAACACTGCCCTGCCTAACACCAAGCCCAACACTATGTCAAACGCCCAGCCCAGCGCCCAGCACAGCATCTAGTCAAACCCCCAGCTGAGTGCCCAGCTGAGCACCTAGTCCAACACCCAGTCAAGCACACAGCCCAGTACCCATCCAAATGCCCAGTCAAGTACACAGCCCTGCCAAGTGCACAGCTCAGCCAAGCGCACAGCCAAGCGCACAGCCAAGCGCACAGCCAAGCGCACAGCCAAGCGCACAGCCAAGCGCACAGCCAAGCGTCCAGCCAAGTGTCCAGCCTAGTGCACAGCCAAGCGAACAGCCCAGCCAAGCACAGAGCATTTTCCCCTGTTCCAGCAGGTTGAGGTCCTCACCTGTGTTGGCCAGGTTATAAACAGACTGGTGGATCTGACATGCCTAGAGGAGAGAGACTTTCAATGTTAGGAATGTACTTTGACCACAGTCGGTAATTATTAACATAACTGTTGATATACAGAAAGGACGCTCTTGTTAGCAACAGAAAGGTTTGCAGTGTTGCCATGGCTAACAGCACTATGCCGAGCTCTTTGTTCACAGAGAGCCTATTTTTGAACATGTGGTGTGTTTGGTAGGCGGGGTTTGGATAAAATAGTGTGGTTCTGGTTTGAGAGCTTCTGGTTGGTCTGGATGTGTGTGTGTGTTTGCGGGTAATTGCGTGTGCTCTGTGTTGAGTGTAGGGAGCATGGAGGAACAGTGCTGACCCTCTGCAGTCTGAAAGTGCTGATGGAGAGTGAGGCAGGCAGCCTGAAATAAGACATCAATTCACGGAGAGGTAGCGCACATTCACAGAAGATCAGACACGCACACGCACGCAAGTCTGTACATGCTGGCACATGCACTTACACCCCCCCATACCTAAAAAACAAAGGTGATTTGTGTTCATGTTTTCCCCTCTCACTTGTATAATGGTTTGAAAAGTGAGGTTTTGGAATGATTTGGATTTAGGCATGAATGGCTGCAAAATGACATCCGATCTGCACCCAGGTCCTAATATTAAATAAGTATAGTCTAATTTAACAATGTTAACACATATTTATATCGCTATGTATTTATTGTACAATGATTTAAACAATCCAGCTCACTGATGAAATAAAGTATTTGTTCCCTTATTTTTATGAACTAGTAAAAGCTCCTGCACTGGCAAGAACTTCAACCAAAAGCTTCTGTTGTTTGCATCACTGCTGAACAAGTCCTAGGAGTTAGGGGTTATTTTGGTTAGGACATATTCTGGCCCATTGCTCTGTACAATATTGCTTCAGCTAGTGTGTATTTTTGAGACGTCTCGCCCGAACGGCCTGCTTCGCATCACGCCACAGCCGCAGCCGTTCAGCAGGATTGAGGTCAGGACTTGGATGTTTCAAAATAAATAAATAAATCTAAAAAAATCTGGGGCTTGTTTTAGCCGCTGTGCTTCCCGTTCGCTACTGAGTTTTGTATGGCTGTGGAGTCACATGACCTGAGGCTGCGATGTGGATGCCTGCCCTTCAGGAGGGTAGCAGTGGTGCTAGTTATTTCCATTCATGAATGCGCCACCCGTCTGTGCACTGAGGGAGGCCTTAGTCTTTAACAATCCTTTTGTTTCCCTGTGAGCTTCAACAATGGGTTTTTTTTTCTTCTTGGGTCCTTTGAAATCTATTTTGATCACATTTATTGTCCTATTATGTTCCACAATGACAACAAAGTCTTGATTTTGACACCTGAAAGACAAGCTGAGGTATATCTTGTAAATGTCTTGTAATGTAGCATTATCAGGCTTTAATGTCCTATGTTACACACATTGTTACAGATTGCTGTGGTACAGATCAGGTAACCAAGATTGTAGGGGTTTTGTATTGACTGAAGGGAAAGTCCAATCTAGACCATCTCTCATTGGAACACTTGACTGCAAATTGTCTTGTCTTAATTACAGGATGCCACTATACCAGAGTAAAGACAGGACAATGTAAAATGTTGTTTGTTAAGTAAAACTGTCTTTATTACAGTCTATTATTCTATTATTACAGTCCTCTCAGTGGCTTTGGCACAATTTTCAAATGACCATGTGACATGTGAATCTCTCCATAACACTGGTCATGATTAGAACAGATTTCAGTTTCTTTTAAGTAAACCACAAATATTTTAGCATGTCTGTTCAAATGAGTAAGTATTGTTGCCCACAAGTAGCACGCTTATCATATGCATAAATCTTGCTGAACAAGTTATGTTGCTTCTTGGTTGAGTAGTTGTGTTCTCTAAAATGTGTAGGATTTTCTTCACTGTGTCATCACATGCAACAGTTCACTCTTTAGTCAAAATCCATAAATATCACAGTTTTTGTAATGTCTACTAAATTGCGTACTTGCCTGTCAGTTGAATCTTGTACTTAATTTATGGCATTTACATTTACATTTGTGGCGTTTGGCAGGCGCTGTTATCCAGAGTGACTTACAAAAGTGCTTTGTCATCTACTCATAGAACACATCCTAGCCAGTACAGTAGGTTAGAGTCCAATATACCAATGAACTAGAATGCTGTTGAAATTCAGGGATCAATACTGATGCCTAGAAGTGCAAAACACATAATACCCTACAATAAGTACTACAGTTTCAGTTAGTCAACATGGGAGCAGGATCACTGGTCATGTAAATAACCCACAAAAAAAAAAGGGTCTTCAGTCTGCATTTGAAGACTGCATGGGACTCTGGAGAGCCAGCGGACGTTTGTTCCACCATCTAGGAGCCAGGACAGAGAATAGTCTTCCATGAGGCTTGAAGTACGGTTTTTCAAGTCAAGCCGTACGGATCAGGCTTTGACCATTGACCTCATGTATGGAGGGCCTGTTCCATTTTTGGCTTTGTAGCAAGCATAAAGGTTTTAAATCTGATGCAGGCAGCTACTGGAAGCTAGTGAAGGGAGCGCAGTAGCGGAGTGACGTGTGAACTTCGTAAGATTGAACACCAGACGTGCTGCTGCATTCGGGGCAAGTTGTAGAGGTCTGATGGCTCTTAGAGGAAGACCAGCAAGTAGCGAGTTGCAGCAGTCTAGCTTTGAGATCACAAGAGACTGCACAAGTACCTGGGCAGCTTCCTGTGAGAGAAAGGGCCGAATCCTTCACTGATAAATGGGGAGTGTCTCACATCTCACACCTTCTCGCAACAACCAGTCAAACACTCTGTCACGTTAGCTGACAGGTGCTCGCTCATGATTTATGGATATCGTCAAACATATACATAGAGCTTGTCTGACAGAATAACAACAATTTCTGAACATGGAGGAACATGGCCAGGTCGCCAGTATAGAGGACCAACAGCCTGCTTATGTAAGAGGAGGAGGAATAAGTGTGGTGGTGTGGTGAGGTGAAGACAATGTTATGAGGAACCGACAGAAGGACATTCCCAGATGAAATACAAGCTAGAATAATTGATTGTGTAATTAACCATGGCCCTGCAGTGGCTGAGGCAGGCTGTCAAGTGCAGCCTAATGTGATCCAAACATGCTGCAGAGAAACACATATGTACTCACTCAGTACTGGAATTATTCGTTTTACTGCATTCCAGTTACAGCAATCTACTAAGTAGAAGCCCAATGTATTCCTGAAAGTCATGCCATAGGAAATATGATACTCGGAATACAGTACGGATAAAAGTGATATTATTTACAAATATGAATTCCAGTGTGTAGCACAACTTCGCAATGCTTGTGGCAGAAGTGCAGATTTAGCATCTCAGCACGAGTGAGAGATGGCAACATGGTCATTGTAGATAATGCTATTAGACTGAGAAGCATCCAGAGTGCTGCTTTAGAGAGCACTGATGTCTTTCAAGTCTTCGACTCTGTCAGCTATCTGTACAATAGTGTTGAGATTTTAGATGACCATGCAACAACTCATGAGAAACTGTGTTAGTGAAGTAACTATGTTACCTGTATGTACAGGTAAAGCAGTTGTGCACACTAAGTTTTCCTTCATTAAGGCCTGAATACAGTGTATAAAACTGTATATACTTACAGTGTATAGGCCTGCATATGTACCGGGTGTAGACCTGCATCTATTTAACTGATTTGATATTTTGTATACTGTATCCAGAGCAAAACTGAACCGGAAGGAAGTGAAAGTCCTCGCACCCCAGTGCTTGTGGATGAGGCTGGTTTCAATATGGTCAAAGGCAGAAGGCGTCACTAAAATATAATAGGCCACTGAACTATTGTGGATGTTCCAAGGCAGTGTAGAGGCAATATAATAATGTGCTCCAGAATAACTGAGAATGGTGTGAGTACTCCTATCCATAGTATTGGCCTATATACAACACCCAACATCTCCTGATGTCCTTGGACACTCCTTAGAGAGAGATCTTATCCCTGAGGAATGAAAGAGGTTTGGTAAGACATGACTTGCCAAATGTTGTAGTTGTCCGGTCTAATTAAAGATTCCACCTCGCATCTGTCATCATTGCTGCCTGTCGAGTTCCCATCACCATATTCTCCATTCGTAAACCCGACTGACGATTTCTTTTCAGCATGGAAGTATAAATGTATGTGATTATATACTCGAGACCAAATGTCTCTGCTTGCCGCAGTGGATGCTGCTTGTGATGACGTCAAAGCAGAACACTGAAGGGGATGGTTGAGGCATGCAAGATTTTTCTCCTCTTCCATTGCAAAGGAAAATCTCAAATGTGATGTTGTTGTTAAATCTTTAGCCAGACATACAGGAGTCTGTACAGGTTTACTGTGTTACAGTAACACATGCTACTGGGTTTAATGTTTCAGCAGCACAATATTTTTCTGTGTTGATGTATTTTGTGTTTTACTTTATTGTGCTGTATAGGATTTCTGGTCTGCTGTTCACTGTTGTACAATATTCACATTTAATGCAAAAATAAACAAATAACATGGAAATGTGTGTGACATCAGTACAGTAAAACCTTCAATGTCAAAAAGAGTAGTAAAACACTTGTTCCTTAAGATTGTGTATTTAAGGAATGCTACCAGGGTTTATTGCCACAGTGACTAAACATCTAAAGATTTTGACCATCAGTGCTTATGCAATGCTAAAGAGACTTTTCATTGTGGTCTCATAGACATATTTGTTGAAACAATTGCTAAATTCGGAAACGTGAAAAATTCATTGGGTGGGTTATAACCTATTGCAAGTAAACTATGGTGTTGTGGACCACAATTTGTTTTCAGAAATGCACATAAGCTTGGGGAATGTTAAAACTGTCTGAAGAAATGAACCAAAGAAATTTAGGAAAACTTAAAGACCAGGCTTTCCTTTAGCATGTGAAGGCGCTCACTGCGCTGATCTAAAGTATGTCAATTCACGCATTCTGTGGGTGCATTTGTCAGGTCACCGTGTGCTGCTCCTTTGAAAAGTGGCCAGAAAATCACAGGAATGCAGCAAAATGCTTGATCATACCTGTTGTCTCGTTATAACTCATCCTGTTATAACTCCTAAAGATCTGAGCTTGCAGTTGACAGACAACTTGGAAATCGCTGCCAAAATACAGTAAACCAAACTGAAACCTCAGGATAAAAGTCTTGATTTTGATGTCTCCTGTGTCTTCTCATAGGGAGTATAGTCATGTAGCAGTGCCACTGTCTTTCAGGCTTGATTTTAAATGCTACAGTTGTAGTTTGAATCGCTGATAATTATTATTCACTTTCTTACAGAGAATGATCACATGACGCATGATTTCCTGGCACATTAATGTTGGCTAAATCTCATTTTTGTGGTAAGGTGTCAGATATTTGGATAGAATGGCCCTTATGTAAGAACCTACCCAAACTACTGTAGACTAAATGTTTCACAGAAAGCTGTTATCAAATGGCATCCATTTTATTTAGAATTGGTAAAGCAGCAGTAACGGGAGCTTCTGGTCACTGAAGGTTTCTTACCCTAAAGGGGAAAAATGTTTGTCCTACCGGTTTTTCTTTTCTGCATGTGCTGTGGCGTAGTCCTGAATCCTGCCATGCTGATATTGAACTGTGAAGAGATTTGAAATAGCAGCTTTATGGTCAGGGAATAAAATCAGTCTGCCACTGTCTTGATGCCACACTACATGCTACAAATTCTAGAAGTGTTTAAAATATAGTTGTAGTTGTCCAGGCTGCACAAAACCCATTAAGGAGGTCTTTTTTTTTTTTTTTTAATTTTTAAATTTTTTTGTTCGATTTTAACTCCTCTCTGCGTATTGGTTTGTTTTGTTTTTCAACTTTAATAGTGCTCTTAGCACTATTAGTTGCTTCACTCTTTGCATATTTATGAAAACATTTATCGAGTAGGTATAACTATGTGAGAGTAGCTGTGCGTGCACGTGTGTGTATGTTTGCTGAGCATCGGTGTGTGGGTGTAATTGTGTGCAGTGCAGTGGGTGTGTATATTGATTTTCCTTGAACATGGTCTTAAATGGAATTGGCATGAAAGCACACTGCCTCTGCAGAGGATGGGTTGAGGTGTGCAGCTTTGTGTAAACCTCTGTTGCCCTGCTCTGACAAAACAAAACAAAGTATTAACCTCGAAACAGACCCTCTAGACTCACTTCAGAGGTACTAAATATGCCTGCAACCTGGCAAAGAGAGGTAGCAGGTGATGGTTCAGTATTTCAGCTCACAACAAGCAGGAGTTCAACTCACAGCCTAACCATATACAGCATGGCTGACGAATTTGTTTGTGTTTTTTTAAATGTCATTTTGTTTTGTTTTACAGATCCTGAGGACTACCAACCACCAATATGGAAATCCTACTGTAAGTGTGAAATGGTTTCAGCAGACTATCAAACTCATGACAGCTCTACACTGCTAGTGAACTGACCAGTAAGATTTCCTCTAGGTATCCCTTTTGAAGTTAGTTGAAAATATATACAATGAATGATATGAGCACTTCTAACCGTGTCAGCGCACCCCCCTCCGTGAATGTTGTTCTCCAGGCCACACCGCTTGATCTAAGCGTCCCGGTCTGTCCCGGTCTGTCCCGGTCTGTCCCTGTCTGGCCTGTCCCTGTCTGGCCTGTCCCGGTCTGGCCTGTCCCGGTCTGTCCCTGTCTGGCCTGTCCCTGTCCCGGTCTGTCCCGTTCTGTCCCTGTCTGTCCCTGTCTGGCCTGTCCCTGTCTGGCCTGTCCCGGTCTGTCCCGGTCTGTCCCTGTCTGACATATGCACTGCCAGCCCTAGTTTGTTCTAGCCCAGAATATCTGCTGTTGTTCAGTGGCCACAGTCAAGTCATACGGGTATGTCGCTTTCAGCACTTTGATCCACATGCCACGACTGCAATAATCTATCCTAGTAAACAGTGAAGGAAGATGAATGAACAGCGAAGCTCCAGCTGTTCGTACTGATTACACAAAAGTCTATCCCAGACACGCTCGCTGTTCATAAGTCATGCTGGGATCTCAACACTGGGTAATACCTTGAGGTTTACAACATGTTATCTGTTTCTGGCATGCCAAGATCTCCTAAATCCTCCTCATCTATAACACTGGGCAGCAAACCTTTACTTTTCTTTGTCCTACAGACACAGACTAAAATATGTAGAACTTGAAGTAATTTTTTATGCTGTCTTTGAATCCATTTTTAGATAGTGCAAGTGCAATTAAGTGATGGTGCAATTAAATTTTATGTTAATTTTAAGTTAATATACTTAAAATATGTACAAACATACTTCTGAAATGTAAAGGTGTATGATTTTCACATATATTTGGCCTCAGCAACATGCCTCTTCAATGTTGGCAGTACTCTGCCAACATACTTTTCTCATAATGATTTAAGAGTGTACAGGACCAAAAAACTATGAACAAAAGAGAAAGCCTGAAAACATTTTGAACCAGCTTGCAAAAATGTGTTAACCGGTATAGTCTACAATATTCAGAACCGATGGGTTTTTTTTTTTCAGTGGCAGTTATGTTTATTCACAGTAGTGCCTATGAACGGGATGAGAGTTTAAAATAACGGCTGATTTGTAATGATCAAAAGGAGAACATTATGTTCCTGAAAGCCAGCGGACGTAGTCAGCTCTGCGGCCCCGCCCTCAGCCCTGCCCCCAGCCCCACCCCCAGCCCCTCCATTCTCTGACTGACCGTTGGTGCTGATTTATCCATTTGCATCCTGCAGAGGCCCGAGTTCATTTTTCAGCGGCTGCACCAGTGCAGCCTCGAGCGCGTGCTTAATCCCTAAACCGCTTGCTTCCATGGCATGTGCCGGTGCCTCCCCGCGTTTCAGGAGAATTTAATAAAAAAAGACAAGTGGCGTGTGCATCCGGAGGCCCTCTGCAGGGGAATTACCTGGTCCAGGCGGCAAAGATGGATGGTTTTCGCTCTGCTACAGGGAGAGCGAGAATGACATACAGAGAGGCATACAGAGACAGGAAGATGTAGAGAGAGAGAGAGAGAGAGAGAGAGAGCGCTTAGTCTGTTGTCCAATGTGAAGTACTGTGACATGCATTTTTCTAGCGGAGGGCTCAGTGATAACATGAGAAAGGCTGGAAGGTTAGCGCAGCCACTTGGGGGCAAGACAGAGTGGGGGTAGATTTAACTTGACTGGAGAGCTGCAGACTCTGGGGTGAACGGCTGGAGGCCTCCCACAGCACTTGGACCAAACTCAGCACTTGGATCGATAACCAATAAAACACAGAGTCTCTGTCCCCTTTTTTCCTTTTGACAGCTACTTTTTTTCCGGTATAGTGTTTCTTACAACAGACATTGCCAAATAGCAGCTTTATTGAGAGAAATTGGACAAGTAAGATCTTAAAATCCAGTCTGCAGGCGAGAACATCAGCGCCGTTACCTGTAGATCATTATTCGACTTTAGCCTCACAGTTACTTATTAAGATGCTAAATTTTCAGTTCGGGTGCGTCTGTCTGTGTGTGTGTGTATGTGTGTGCTCAACAGTGTACCAACTGCAGCAGGAGGCGCCAAGACCAAAGAGAATCACATGTCCACAGGAGGTCAGTAGAGGTGCATGTCAGTGGGCGCTGCTGTATCTGCCTTCGGGCAGCTTTGGGCTGTTTGACCCGACCTTTCAGCTGTGCTGTGTGACCCAACCTTCCCCGTCAGAATCGTGTCCCCGCGGTTCTGCTCCACCCTGCTGTTAGTGCGGCCACCTCATGCCCCTCCGTTTCACTGGCTCCCCCAGTGGGCCTGCCATTCTTAGCCTTCAGTATATTACATGTTCTGTGGACCACTGCAGGTCCATTACACAGTAATGGTGTGACTGGACTAAACGATTATAATTAAGGCTACTTCAAATTTATGTCCCAGTCCACAGTTGTGTTACAGACCTAAATGGATTTGTAGAGACTTGGGGGGGGGGGGGGGATGTGTAATAGGTGAAACCTGTCATTTGTTTCGTTGCTTTACTGTCTTCATCTCTGTCCGTCTCTGCCTGTACGTCTCTGTCTTTCTCTGGCATTGCAGGTGGAGAGCAGACCAAGGCACTATGGCCGCGAGTGAGTGTGTGACCGCATTATTATCTGTGTTCTCGTCCTTTTTACAATAACATCTGTCCGACGTGCAGTGAGTGGGCGAGATGTGTTCTTTATGCCTGGAATTAGATGGCGGTGCAAGACTCCCTGATGTGTGGGTGTTAATAAGAGAGGGTGTGAATGATAGCAATGGTTAGATAGAGAAAGACAGTAATGTGTGGGATGTGTCAAGTGTGTGTGTGATGGAGTGCATGCATGTCCTAGTATTTGTGTGTGTGTGTGTGTGTGCTTGTGCTTATGTGTGTTTATGTGTGTGCTTGTGTGTTTGCGCGCATGCGCGCGTGTGTGTGTGTATGTGTGTGTTTGTGTGTATAAGCATGTGGTCTCAGTAGTTCATGGACTCTTCACGCAGGTTCCATGGCCTGATATCCAGAGAGCAGGCGGATGAGCTGCTGGGGGGAGCAGAGGGGGCTTACCTTATCAGAGAGAGCCAGCGACAACCTGGCACTTACACACTCGCTTTGAGGTACACACACACACACACACGCACACACACACATGCACACGCATACACACATACACGCACACATACACACACACACACACGCACACACGCACGCACGCACACACACACACGCACAGACATACACACACACGCACACACACACACGCACACACATACGCACACACACACGCACACACACACACACAGACACACGCACACACACACACACTCATACACACACACACACACATGCATGCACGCACGCACACACACACACACAGACACACACACGCACGCACACATACACATGCACACACACACACACACACTCATGCACACACACAGACACACACGCACACACACACACATACACACACACGCACACACACACGCACATGCACGCACGCACACACACACACACACACTCATACACACACACAGACACACACACACGCGCACACACACACACTCATACACACACACGCACGCACACACACACACACACACACACTCATAGACACACACACAGACACACACACGCACACACACACACACACACACAGACGCTCACTCATTTGTTCATACACAATGGCCTTCATCTTTTTATCTTTTCATTCCTCCATCCACCCCTGCCGCTCTGTCTCCCAGGTTCGGGGGTCAGACTCTAAACTACAGGCTCTTCTATGATGGGAAGCACTTCGTGGGTGAGAAGCGATTTGAATCGGTGCACGACCTGGTCACAGACGGCCTCATCACCCTCTACGTCGAGACCAAGGCGGCTGAATACATTGCCAAAATGACCACCAACCCCATCTACCAGCACCTGGGCTACACATCACTGCTGCGTGACAAACTCAACCCCGGACTCAGTCGGCAACGCTCCGAGCCCAGGAGGGTCACCTTCCGACCCAGCGACAAGGTCAGCAGCCCCCTTTATCATAAGCAAGCTAGTGGCTACTTATAAATATGTAACTCACTATGGATTAGAGCATGTGCCAAATACCATAAATGTAAATGTAAATTCCTTTCACAGTGTAATATACTAATGGAATACGCACATGTGACTGCAGCTGGTAAATGACTAACAAAGACACGGCTCATGTGAGGAGAGCTCGACCACTGATCAGACATGCAGTCACTAATCACCCCTTTAATCAACCAGAGTTTGTGTTTGACATGTAGAAAACCAGTTCGCGTGAGGGTGTGTGTCGACATCTGCGCTTGATCCATCCAGAAAGCTATTAGACTCCTGCTGAGTAATAGTACCGTGCCATACATTCACGAACCAGACTGTACAGTCTCGTGTTCCAGTATCACAGCTGCAAACGATCTTCATGCTCGTCTGTATATACTCACTGACAACTTTATTAGGCACATGTGTGCGTGTGCCTTTTCTGTGCATACAGTTACATACTGTAGCCAATCTGACATTGAGACTGCGGCTTTCACCACTCTGTACGTCATACATCAAGAGGTTTGAATAAGCGCATCTCTCTTGGTTAGATATAGATATTATTCGGGTTGTGGGAGGTTTTCGATGTAATCTGGACACTGACGCGCTAGCGGCACGATGGTGGGTGTTGTGCAGGTACGAGAGTTTTACGTCGATCCCATTGCTAGAATGAGAGTCCAAAATATCCAACCAACAGCAGTCCTGTGGTCAAAAACAGACTGCTGAAAAAGGGCTAGAAGACAGGTAAAACAAACTGTGCACAGATGGGCTATAGTCTCGAACTGCATACATATTACGTGCATCTGCAATGTAGGTGTATCTAATAAAGTTGTCTGTAAGTGTATTTGTTTATTCTGGTCTTGTCTTTCACACACTGTTAGGCCTACACATTCAGCTTTATTCATCACAAATAGACGTGGGAAGACAAATATTTGTCCTGATGCGGCGGAAAATGAATATTAAGAAAGAGCGAGCTCTCCCGTGACAAGGACTGATTGACTGTCCCGCAGCCGGGGCAGAAGCTCGTCAGGGAGACTCCGATGGAGGATAACGGTGGCGAGCGTGCCATTGTTGCGCTCGCCTCTCACCCGCGCTGCGTGATTTGGGCTCTTGTTTAGACATGCTGTCTGATTCGCTGATTGATGAGTCTGATCAGAGTGCACCACTGGGCAAGCACAGTCTGAATTCTAATCTGATTTTCTTCAAGGAAAGTGAACCTAAATGACAGGTGGCTGAACGGGTTGTGTTTAAAGGTCATAAGAAACCTGAGCTGTTTGTGACACATATTTGCATAGGCCATCATCCTTTGATATTGGCAATATTGCAAAACTGTTTAAATTTGATTTATCATGGAGGTCTTGAAATCTGTCGTTATCTGAGTTGGCTAGTGAAATGTGTCAGCTGGTAGCTGATTTGCTCTTCTGCCACTAGGGGGCACAAAGACCAAATCATTAGCTGTGAGCAATGCAGGGTGTTTATACAGCACTTTTAACTTGAACTTGCTCAGTTCTATTGCAAGACACCTGTTAAACAAGCAGCAGTTCTTTAAGCCATTCCCTGCAGAGATACGTTAGAATATTTCTTATAGACCTGGGGGACTGAACAATGATATCATAAATAACAATAAGTATTTTCTAATTGTTCTCTGTGTCCAGTGTAATTTGATTAAGTGCAGACGCTCCACAAGCCCTTCATGGGGTCAGGCATGTTTTAGAAAAGCACTACAGCCTGACAGCCCTGCTGACCACAGTGAAGCCTCAGGCCAGATTTGCCTCCTTAGGGGTCAGTGAGGTATTTCCATAAGTAGCCTGTAAGGCAGTTCCTATATGGCTGTTCCTATATGGAAAGTATATGAGTGATGAGTGATGTTGAGTGCAGCTATACAGTAAGTTGTTGAATTTACCAACGGGAACTCACGAATCGACACAATGGTGTTGCCTCCAGGTCAGATCTTGCATGTAGAAAAAACAGTACAGCTCACTGCATCTCCTGGGCTGTGAGTGGCAGCTGAGTGGCAGCTGAGTGGCTGCTGTCATGTGACACTAAGGACAGACTACTGTGCTAGCACTCATCTAAATCTAAATTGAGAGGGAAATGGTGGGTGGGTGGAGGAAATTGGTTCAAAATCACAGGCAAATGATGTTCGTTACTTAAATTTCACTTTAAGTGATTCATTACTTCAAACACACCAACTTGTCACTACTAATCTGGGGAAAAAAAAGATATTAGAGATGTGATTAATATTCAAGTAAGGATGCATCATTATATGCTCTGAATGGAAGGCCATAAAACGGCCATAAAACAAAAAGCTGTCACCCCCCACACTTTCCTGTAGCTCCAGATAACCATATTTGCGGACACATTGGCTGGGGTTTGCCGTTCTCTACATGCTTCCACATACAGTCCTCTGATATATTCTTATACTGTGACAAGACTATTATTAACTTTACTGAACTTCTGTTTGTGTAATGGATAGTTCTAAAGTGTGTTTAGTCTTACTGCGCTCTTATGTTCATATATCAGAATTTTTAATATAATGATAATTATGGAATTTTTCTATAATCCATTGACTCAACCAACCTGTCCTACCACCTCGAACACTCTCGGAACACTTCAACCATCGGTTCTCACTCTGTGGTTGTTATTGCTGATGTGTTCTGCCAGCCAAACTTCACCTAGAGGGACGTTCAGATGAGGTGTACCTGTATTTCTGAATTTCTCTGGAAAGGGCTTCTGCACATCATCAGTGTCACTCATGCTGTAGAGGTCTACACAGTGTCTCTGAATGAGGGACTTTTTGTGAGGTGTCGTGCTGCAGTGTTTCATTTTACGATAATACTCCATTTCACTGAAATGGAAGTGTATTCATTTGTTAGGCTGTAATCCAATTTTTTATTAACATATCAGCATGAAACAGAATTATATAGTCTATAGAAAAAGAAAAACAAAGAAAAAAACTTTAAAAGCTTTGGATTTTTCACATTTTTTATCTTATTTGTGTTGTGCTGACTAATTAAATTAGAACAATATGAAAACTAGTTTTGTATTTACATTCTTATTTAATTGCAGCACTTTTCGTAGGTCTATAATTTTATCAATAAAGTTATTATTTGTAAATACCCACAGAAGAAAGGATATAAAGAAGTCTTTATATTGACTCTCACTGAATAAACATGACCACTGTTTTTAAACTATATAAAATGGTGCTACATGTTCAAGCTACTTTTTAATGTTAAGCAGAATGTTCTCTACATGTGTCAATAAAGAACCACTTGTGTATTTTTGTTCTCTTCTATAATGCCCCGCTTTTCTGTTGTGACTGCAGAAAATACAGGGCGCTCTGGGAGAGAAACCAGCCCGGTTTGTTTCTCTCTGTTGCTCCATTTACTCTCCGTGACTTCTTTCAGAGACAACAAGCCATCTGCCTAGTGATAAAAAGTCTCACACTAATTCTCTTTTGGGCGCACGCACGTACGTACACACGCGCTTGACACATTTCCTCCGGCCTCACGCCCTTCTTTGTGATGGCCTGGCTGTATGCGACTCCACCACAGACGGAATGTGGCACGGCTGTCCCCGCGCTCCCTGCTGGCCCTGTTTGTCTCCGTGGCCCCCGGAGGTGCCGTGCTGACACACAGCTCAGCCGGAGTCACCACAGGAGGCGGCCACCCGTTCTGTCCCTGGCAGCAGCTCTCCTTGGCCGGGCTGACAGGGTCGACGAGACTAAACCTCACAGCCGGTCTGACCTCCTCAGCAAACAATGCGCCGCCATAAATGCACTACACTTCAGCTTTGGGTTTGTGCTCTTAAGGGGAAGGCTCCATAGCTCGAACAGTTCTGGACGTGCTCTGGAGGTCTCTGTCAGGAAACCTGACAGGAGGTAAAAGGGGTTTACCTTTATAAATGTATGCATTTGAAAACTCCAACTAGAACGATTTTGCGAAATGTGCATGTTCTGTTTCTGCTTTCTCGAGCAAAAGTGGATGGGCAACAAGATCACACTGGTGTATTTTCAAATAAAACTCAAACTAGCACTGACCATTTCTGCTGTAGTTCTTAAACCTGACTTACATTATCAGCCAGTCTACTAGACCTAACAAAAAGTGTCTTTAGGGGCTGTCAGTGAATAGCATTGAATGGAGTCCCAAGTCTCTTTGTACGTAGTGCTGGATGATTGAGGAACTGAGGTTCAGACACTGTTGCTGGTCTCAGGGACTGCCCCTTGCCATGCATACCCTGTGAGCTGAGGCAGGTTTGTAAGCAAAAGTGTATTACAGTGTGAGGAGAGATTATAGCTATAACTTGGCCCTGTCGTGACGGGATCATTTGGACTGGCTCTGGGGTGAATGTGTGGCCAAAAGATGTAGAGCAAGAGTGGTCAGGCTCCCAGAGCTCTAATGGACCCGGGCCTCATCCATAAACGCACGCCCGTACCTAAGTCCAGCGCTCTAAGGGACCCAGGCCTCATCCATTAACGCACGCCCGTACCTAAGTCCAGCGCTCTAAGGGACCCGGGCCTCGTCCATAACCGCACGCCCGTACTTAAGTCCAGCGCGCTAAGGGACCCGGGTCTAATCCATTAAAGCACGCCCGTACCTAAGTCCAGCTCTCTAAGGGACCCGGGCCTCGTCCATTAACATATGCCCGTACCTAAGTCCAGCGCGCTAAGGGACCCGGGCCTCGTCCATAAACGCACGCCCTTACCTAAGTCCAGCGCTCTAAGGGACCCGGGCCTCGTCCATAACCGCATGCCCATACCTAAGTCCAGCGCTCTAAGGGACCCGGGCCTCGTCCATAACCGCATGCCCATACCTAAGTCCAGCGCTCTAAGGGACCCGGGCCTCGTCCATAACCGCATGCCCATACCTAAGTCCAGCGCGCTAAGGGACCCGAGACTAATCCATAAACGCACGCCCTTACCTAAGTCCAGCGCTCTAAGGGACCCGGGCCTCGTCCATTAACACATGCCCGTATCTAAGTCCAGCGCGCTAAGGGACCCGGGCCTCGTCCATAACTGCACGCCCTTACCTAAGTCCAGCGCTCTAAGGGACCCGGGCCTCATCCATTAACACACACCCGTACCTAAGTCCAGCGCTCTAAGGGACCCGGGCCTCGTCCATAACCGCACGCCCATACCTAAGTCCAGCGCGCTAAGGGACCCGAGACTAATCCATAAACGCACGCCCTTACCTAAGTCCAGCTCTCTAAGGGACCCGGGCCTCGTCCATTAACACATGCCCGTATCTAAGTCCAGCGCGCTAAGGGACCCGGGCCTTGTCCATAACTGCACGCCCTTACCTAAGTCCAGCGCTCTAAGGGACCCGGGCCTCATCCATTAACACACGCCCGTACCTAAATCCAGCGCTCTAAGGGACCCGGCCTCGTCCATAACCACACGCCCTTACCTAAGTCCAGCTATTGAGAGCTGCTGAGCCATATCAGCCGACACTGACAGCCCAGCCTTGCCCTCCTCCTCCTCCTCCTCCTCCTCCTCCCTCAGCCTCTGCCCTTCTATGGCGGCGCTGAATGAGTCCCATTGTGTGAGACACGCTCTTCTGCCGGCCCCAGGGCAGCCCCTTCCCCCTCCGTCTCTCCCCTTGTCCTGCCCCTGCTGAGCGGGGCAGCTCTCCCTGCGCAGTTCGACCCCCCACAGCCAGCCGGCGGGGCACCGTAACAGTCACTGCAGCCGTCTCTCCCTGTCCGACAGCCGCCTCTGTCACCTCCTCTGCTTCCTCCACGTCCGCCTCTCCGCAAAGGAGATGCAGGCACCATGGAGCCCCGCGGGGCCAGCAGGGAGTCAGCTAGCTCCTCTCTGGGCCAAGCGTCAGGAGCTGCTGACCCTGGCTCTGGGGGCCAGGCTGGTGGCCACTGGCGCGCTGCTCTGGAAGCCACTAAAGCTCTTGGCTTGTCCACAGATCTCCACATCTCCACTGGGAAGACGCAGCGCACTGAAGGACGGGTCCGAGAAGCACTGCAGCTACCACAAGGTCCATAACTTCAAGGTGAGTGCTGGACGCTTTGTAGCCGCAACTGCCTTGCTTTGCAGAAGGTACAGCAGATTTCAGCCTAGAGCATTATACTTCAGTGTCTTCATTAGTATAATAGTATAATGTAAGATGTCAAGCGTCGGATGCACAAATGTATCATGTATTGGATAACAAAGCTTTTCATCTATTTTAATTTACTCCTATACCTCACCTGGTAAAGCAGGTAGAGCATGGTGCTACCAACACCAAGGTCATGGGATCAATTCTCATGATGTACATGTACCAGCACCCAGATAAATATGCACGTTTCTCTGGATAAGAATGTCTGCCAAATACCATAAATGTAAATTGACAACAGCATAAATGAGTAGGACTTGTTTGCTGAGCTCCACACTAACAGCTCCTCTAGGCTTCATGAATTGATGCATTTTAGGTTCATAAATTGATTTTGACTTCATGGCTTCATAAATTGGGTTCATAAACTGCATGGTTTCAACAAAATGATATCTTCATAAAGTAGCTTCATAAATTGATGCATTTTGAAAAGACAAGATATAATCTGCTCGGTCAACCCTGCCGTTCGGCCCGATTATAAACCCATGTTCGTCTCTTACTGTGCTGCTTGCGAGTGAGCAGGGATTATCTCGCACTGTAGATAAGGATCATTGCATGCTGTTGCTGACACACCTCTGTGCTGCACACTCTCTGCTGCTCATTTTGTAGTAATGAGAAGGAGCGGCAGTAACTGTTGACCTGAGACATGGCTCCTTAGAAAATGACTGCGGTGTATTCCTAGAACTGGATGTTTCGGCTCGGAGGGGTGTAGTCTCTAAACAGGGATGGAGTTTTGTTGTGCCACTCTCTTTTGGGCCTGAGGTCAGTTAGGTGACTGTCCTTAGCACTGGTAACAGACGCTCACTCTCCTGCCATGTTTCCCTCAGATCTGGCTTTTGATTTTCTACTTTTGTCCATCGTAAAATCCAGTTTCTCTCATACATCAAGCTTAATGGCTTTGTCACAACTATGCTTGTGAACGCATGAAGTTTTTGATAATATGAGTTCGTCCAGATAGTTTATTCTCCACATCTGTGTGGTGATCCAGTCAGATCTGACCACCTATAGAAATGATATGGGCAGTAGTATAGGAAGATGCAAAATAGGAATTTCTCCCAATTTCTCTTACACAAAGTTAGAATTTTGACCCCATCTCATCATCCAGTATAGCTGCGGCACCACCCCTACTACAGACAAAATATTGCACCTTTCATTTTCTTACACATGCACACACAGTTCAGTGTTGCATAAATCTATTCCCACAGTGCAATAAATAAATAACTCACTGTGTATGAGGCTTTTGATCATATATTTGATCATTACTGTGACACAGACAAAACATGTACTGATAAAAGTCAACCTGCAATAGAGGGCATCCCTGAATATAATCTAGACTTCAAACAAACAGATGAGGAAGAACTTATGTTCCAGTCAAACAACAAGAAATTTAGTGCAACCTTCATTAAAGTTCATCTTGCGCAGTAATAGAGCGTGACCTTGCTGGCTGAAACATGTGCTATATCTGGATTCAAGAAAACCATTACAGTTCTCAATGCTACTCCTTCCCTTGGCCTACGTGCACCATTAGATAGATGCACTGTGAGAATGCCCATTTTCTTAGTTTGAGAACGGCTCCGTATGAAAGATTCTGGTGAGTTTGTCAGCTGTAATGGATGCACACGGGGACAAACTGGCTCAGTGCCTCTGAGTTTGAACTTCTTCTGTTTGGTGTCTGCCGCATAGTCTAGAGGTGGACTGATGATGAAAGAACAACCTCAGAGGTTCTCACAAACTTTGCAGAGAATCTGACTTACGCTATCCTGCCCTGGTGGGGGTGGAGGTGGGGATACATTGGGACTTTTCCCCCTCCATTAAAAAGATGACAAATTATTTGATCATCAAACCGGAAGATTAATTATGGACCCACTAGATCCCTTACTGTTATCTTTGTAATAAGCTGGCTGGCTCAATTAATGTTCATATACTTATCCATTTTGGTACAGGCTCAAATGCCCATAGCTTGACAAAATTAATTAGAAAGATAAGTGCAGTTTATTAAGTGTCTTTGGTTCTGTGAGATCAGGTTGTATTTGTCTGATGGCTTTTGCCCAAAGCAAATTCCCCTTGTATCAGTGTAGGCTCTGCTGCCCAGGCTCAGGGGCAAGTCTGTGTTCTGAGATGAGAGTCACTCTTTGACCTTTTTGGTTTGTGCATATTTTATTGCCTAGGAATTCTCTGGGAATGTTGCAGGTTCTACAGCACATGCGTCATCGAGAATTGTGTTAAATGTGTGTGTGTGTGTGTGTGTGTGTGTGTGTGTGTGTGTACACGCACGTACGGGCATTTGTGTGAGGAAAAGAGAAAGACACCTTTCATCTGTGCTCTCTGCTGTGTAGGTCCACACGTTCAGAGGGCCCCACTGGTGTGAATACTGCGCCAACTTCATGTGGGGCCTCATTGCCCAGGGTGTACGCTGCTCAGGTACCCACCTCCTCTCATATACCACGCAGCATGAATGAAGCGTTCCCACTGTTTCTATGGAAACTAGCGCAGCTTGGCTGTAGACCTGTCCCAGTTCACTCAGTCAGTGAACAGAATCCACCCAGGCAATTGAAAGCACTAAGTAGGCCATTGCAATGCGGATGTATAGCATTCCTGACTGACACCTGGTCCACACCTGCTTCTCTCCTGTGTGTTGGTAACTATTTATAGTGTCATGCATGCTGGGAGGATAGCCTGAGATAGACACACCCATGTAACACTAGGACAAGCAAATACTGTATCAGAGTTCAGCAGAAACTCGTTTTCACCAAGTCTGTCTTTAATGCAATCACAAGCACACACACACATAAACACACCAGCACGCACATCCACCACCCATTCATGAGAAGTGCCATCCACTTCGATGAACCTTTATAGGGATTTTAGAACTGAGCGTGCTTTAGATGCAGTGTGTATGTAAACAATGGTGAAACTGAATTTTTTCCAGACAATCAGCCCCTGCCTGTTTGTGTGTTTTCTCCCACGTATGTTTATATGTACATGTTTTGCACATTTTTTTTTCCTCTCTGACAGGTTTGTTCAGTAAGGCATGTTCCTGACTTTGATTAATCTTTGTAGTTTATGTTTCCATTATTCAAAATTCATATGGTTAAATCAGAGAAACTATTTGGAGCAGACCTTGTACAGCAAGGACCTCTAAACCCCACGATCATGCACTCACACTTGTAGTGGTTTGTGTTAATAGGAGATAACTTGGGCGTTCTGGCCTTAGTGCACCGGGACCAAGAGAGCCTATACAGTCACAAGTCTTTATTATTTTCCACGGTTCTAACAGTAACTCTGACCTTTATCACCCACACAAGAGCTGCCGTTGTTGGCATCAGGGGCCCCAGGCAAAGCTTGGTGTCATCAGTCATGCTGCACTAAAAGCAGCCCCATGCGGAGGGGCACAGAAAGCTTTTCTTTCGCTCTCCTCCCCTTCCTTGTGTGTCCCAAAGACGGCGTGATGAGGGGAGCGCGCAGGCAGGCTAGCGTGACAGTAAAAATGACAGTGAACAAGATGGATAGGTCAAGGGAGAGACAGCATGTAGTTTCGAGAGCAGTTAGACAGACATAGAGAGATGAGCAGTTCGAGTTCCAATTCCCAGACACTGGGGGGTCAGATCGCTAGTGTTTCACACGGCGCGCACAGTCAGCAACACACCAACGTAAGATCAAAGCGAGGAGCACATGGGATCACATCCACCCATGCGAGTGTACATGTATGCCCTGAAGCATCCCAGTAACCACACGTGTCAATTACTGTCGCGCACTGTGAGAAACAAGTACACACACATACACACTGACATCCATTTGCACACTCCCCATTGACATCTAATTATATTGAGTGACTTGCCAGCTTCTGACACACACACACACACACACACACACTCACGCACACACACATGCAAAGGCTTACACATGCACGCACACACCTCCTACGTGCATCCTTAAGAAGTCGTGTCAGTTCCCATGGGAGTATGAATGCCCACCTGATCTCATGACCTTTTGACCCGTGTCCCCTTACTCAGACTGTGGACTGAACGTGCACAAGCAGTGCGCCAAGCTGGTGCCCAGCGACTGCCAGCCAGACCTGCGGCGGATCAAGAAGGTGTTCAGCTGTGACCTCACCACGCTGGTCAAGGCCCACAACACGCTGCGGCCCATGGTCCTGGACATGTGCATCAGTGAGATAGAGCACCGAGGTATCCCACCACTCACCCCACCAGTCCCGAGCCACCTTTCCTTTATCAGCTGTCTCTCGTTTGTGGAACACGGGACATGTGAGACCGCCCCCCACCCCACCCCAACTGCAGGGTGCTGAGACATTTACTCGTGTTTTTCTGTTTTTCACATTTAGATTACATTTAGATTTTCAGAATCTTCAGATAAAACTTCAGAAGTTTTATATGAATTTTTTAATTTGTAGTTTCACTATTGTAATGAGTATAATTATTAGGCCTGCAGTATGGGGTTTACTAGGTTCAGCTGTGCTTTTCTTATCCTCACCAGTATAACTTGCTACTGATTAGCAAGTATATGATTCTGTCACATATAGCTGTGTTTTTCATTTTCACTGTGTTCAGGGCTGACATCCGAGGGCCTGTACAGGGTGTCTGGCTTCACAGAACACATAGAGGACGTGAGGCTGGCCTTCGACAGAGGTACATTTGCAAAAAAAAAACAAAAAGACAGAGTTTGCAGACTGTATCACCAAACCAGTAACTCAGTGTTCATAACTGTTTTCTTCCATAGATGGGGAGAAGACAGATATCAGTGCCAATGCCTACCCAGACATCAACACTATTACTGGAGCCCTGAAACTCTATCTGCGGGATCTGCCTATTCCAGTCATCACCTATGATGTCTACTCAAAATTCATACTGGCAGCCAGTAAGAGCCATCAGATACCATAAAAAAAAAGAATTGACATTGATTCTGTACCATGGAGCACGACTGTAGATAGCCAGAGCACAGCTGTTAGTGAACATATTCAGAACCATACGGACAGCTTTCAAGAGAAGTTAGTGAAAATCAAATCCCTCTGCCATATGTAAGTTTAGTCGATGTGCTTTTGTGCAGAAATGACCGACCCTGACTCCAGGCTGGAAGCTATCCATGATGGCCTGCTGCAGCTGCCCCCTGCTCACTACGAGACACTGCGCTATCTGGTTTCCCACCTGAAGAGGTGAGGCCCAAACCAGTGCTGCTACGCTCACCTCTGCTCCTAGGTCCCGCCCCCGTCCTCGCACATGGCATTTGATGCTGCCTTTTCATCTGTTCTAATGCTCACACTGCAAGAGCAATTCAATTCCAGCAGATTCGCAACACAAATGTAACACAAACGTTTGAGCAAATTATTTGTATAATCGATACACCACCACTTTCCCTTTGGCGTGTATGTGCATGTCACATTTAATGTTGAGAGTGCCTTTAGGCTGGCCTTTTGAGGTGTACTAGACTGTCTAATTTGGTCCCTCACATGTTCAACTTTATTTGGCTCTTTTACATCTCTAAAACATTGCAGTCATGACATATTTAACCACTTAATCCCCAGGGTTATTCATCAGTAATAACTCAGTATCTCCCATCTGAAAGGTAAAAGCATGCACTCTGAAGAGGGAAGGAATGAGAGTCTGAACCCACATGCTGGTCATCATGGGGTAGCGTTGTGATTCTGTCGCCTTTTTTCCACCAGGGTCACCATGTTTGAGAAAGACAACCTCATGAACGCGGAAAACCTGGGAATCGTCTTTGGGCCGACTCTGATGCAGCCTCCGGACCAGGACACTCTCGCCAGCCTCAGCTGCATGCGGCTCCAGAAGCTCATCGTTCAGCTGCTGATCGAGCACGAGGACATCCTGTTTTAATCTCACAAACTGTAAAGACTTTTTTGAAATAACAGTACTGCTGATGGCCTGCAGGGGCAGTTTGCGACATGTTTGGTGACCAGTGGTAGCCATTAAACTGGAAGAACCTCTTTTTGAGAGCTTTATATGGTGGCATATAACACAGAGGCATTACATGCATTCATTGGCTAATAAATGGGTTATAATTCCCCAGTGATGTTTTAATATCACCACACATAGAGCACTACTGTGAGCCTGGTTTTGAAATTTTACGAGTTACTTCTCTATCTTGAATAAATAAGAATATGTTCTTGGATTTCTCTTTTTTATGCATTCCTATTTATTCTTAATGTCTCATGCAGAGCAATCCATGAGATGAATAATGAAAAAAAAATTTTTTTAATTGTTTGTATAGTAGAAATTATAAAGTGTCGTTTTCCCCAGAACCTAAACAATGTAAATTACACCGTTGTACATGATTAATGGTTTTATGGTTAGTGTGTTGCACTGACAATGATTTAAGGGTTCAGTATGATTAAAAAGTTATTCCTTTGTACCATGGGTATGTACAGAATATGTTCACCTTTGTAATGTGTTCTACAGTAACAACCAGTATGAGGCACTTTTTGTCTTTTTTGCAAAGAGTGTAAATATTTTTGATCCGTGGTTTTTGTGCCGTGTTCATAAATTTACATACAACCTCAACGTAATTCCCAATTTTAAACATAATCCCGGAAATCATTTAAAAAACGTTTCCTAGCACATCATGTCTTCCTACGGAGGTGCTGATGAAGAGAGTTCTGACCGTCTGTGACCGCGCCATAGTGGTTCTGACTGGGTCCAAGCCGCTGGATGATGTCACGCCCCCATATTCAGGCCTTTTATGAAAGAAATGATCATATCCAGTCCTGTTACTTTCCAATATGCCTACTGTCTGTTGAAGTTGTTGATGTGACATGAGACCTTGCTACAAATTTGTTTTATTAAAGATATTTTCTGTGACGAATGTAATTTATCAAACTCTGATGTATTAAATTATGTAAACATGGTTTACTAGTTTACAGGCTGAATTTTCTTTCATGCATATACCATGTTCTTTACTCTAAAAAGAATTAGATTGTACAGTCATGAGCAGCCTGTCCTGGAAGTACTGCAGCAAATATAATATTTGATGTAACTTTAATACTAACCCTGGTTTTCTAACCATATTATCCACTTCAGATATCATGTATCCATTATGTGGATATTTTTATGCTAATTAGCGCTGCCAGATTCTGTCTCGGGGAAAAAGACTGTACCCTTCTTCCACAAATTAAGGTGTTAAGTGGTTTCATACTGCTTTACTCCGGAACAATTCAACAAGCATGCCTGCAGGTGGTTGTTTTTGCCAGCTGACAGGTGAAAAGCAATCCAACCTGAATCCAATAAAAGCTGAAACCAGTTTTCTGAGGCCAACGGGAAGAACTCCAAGAGTCCACAGGCCAATGAAAGCAAGTGGGAAGTCTTACATATACTCAAAGGTGAGTGGGCCGAAAGTAACCTATAAACGGTGTACTCCTGCCCGTCAAAGCTTGTTATGTCACAGACATTGACATAAGGTACGTTTGGATGGCTTAAGTACATTGAAATTACACTGCGGCTGGACGTTTTCTCTAAAGGAAGCCTTTAAACTTGTTTTAACCTCGGGGAAAACACTAGATGCTACTGTAAGCTGTAAGCAAACCCTGACTTTATTGCAAACATTTATCCATATATTCCTGGCCTTGGTAAGTACTTTTTATTTTTTAGGTAATTGTGTTTCTTATTACTGTCTGTATAATTTATCACGTCAACTCTAATTATTATCATTTATGTTAAAGGTGATTTGAATTAAGAAAAATGGCAGAAATATATCCCTGGTGGAAGTCCTTCGCTGGTATGAAGAAAAACAAAATTCTTATCAAATCTGTTCAGCAAGACGCCGAAAAAGAAAGCAAGCCTGTGGATAACCCTTCCGTAAAACAGGGCGCAGACAACAAACCATCCAGACTGAAGAATGACAGTAGCTATGAGGACTCGCAGTTTGAGCCCGTCTTCAACGAAAACACCTGCCGGCGGAACATGAAGGTTTCGCGGTCTGGGCGCTTCAGGGAGAAGCGGAGGGTGCGGGTGCCATTACCGGTGAGCGGCAACCTTTACGACAACAGTACCGCTGCTGCCAAGTAGCCAAGGTGCCGATCAAATTCACAGGAAGCATAGTAGCTTGGAGGATAACTTCGGTCATACTTCGGTCCTACTCTAAAAAGCAATTGACTAAACAACCTTGCGTCTGTCCCGAGTCTGAATAGGCCAAGCATTGGATTCAATGGCACTTCTGACACAGGCCTATAATGAAGCACAGTTATGGTCAACTTTTAATAGTCCACTTATTTATTATCTTAATAAATGTAATACTTTAAAATGTTTTGTATGAAGGATAACCACAGTAAGGTACATGTTCATTTAACATCTGTAGATTTGGGTTATATAAAATTTGCATGAAATTGTTTAGCTTACAGGAGTTAAACATGAAGGCATCTACAAAGTCTTTAATTCCAAGTTTAGTTTTTAATTCTTGGATGAGGCTGTAGCACAAACACAGTAGTTCTGAAGAGCTCTGCATCAATGTCACTTATTTTTATAAGACTTTTCTCAACACAAGTAGAATTGTCTCTTTCCTTGTAAAAATATATACTTAAGTATACAGAATTCCATTTTCTTATTTGGGTCATACAGTTATCAATATTAATTTTGGTTTGCAAAGTGACAGTATAAAGTTTCTTGCAGAAATCCCCAACACATCATATTCCTGTCATATAATCAGACACATGACTATGTGCCCAGCACTAGTACAGTAAAGAGGTTTTACCCTATTCACTCTCATAAAAGGTTGGAATGTTATGAAACACACAGTGTTTGTTATGGTCAATGGAAGTGTTGTATAGGCTAGTCAATCCTGATGTACAAGTATAACATAGGCCTACTAATGTTTCACTAGTTTCGTCTTTAGATGGGTGGGAACCCAAACAATGTATTGCAAAATGTTTTACTGTAATGATTTGTTTGCATCTTTTACATAGGAACTGTATAAGAAAGGTTTGTTTGCCTACTCCTTTTCATGAAGTCCATTATTAAAAGATAAATACTGTTGGAATCATGTCACAGTCAATTTCAAAGAGGATACAGACAGTAGGTCATTGTCATCTATAGTCAGTTCTGAAGTCAAGCTAAGATTAACATGCTTAGGATCAGATGTTTTATGTCTAGTGAACACACATGACCGACCTTTGCTACTTGAGGATGGTCTTTTAGGGCTACATAATATATAGTTTGTTAACTGTTATCACAGTACTGGTCTTTGAAATACTGGTGTCACAGAGGGCTAATAACAGTGGATGCCCTGATGAGTGTACTGTTGGCATTTTAAGGAATCGAGGCATTTAAGAGATCTAAAACACCATTTTAGTTCAGGTAGTCTTTTAAATGTCCCATTCAGTATATTTTTAATATACTAAAAGGCAATCACAGTCTAACACAATATGACATTTTGTTCAAATAAAACTGTTGTTTGAATATTTCTTTCCAAGTTTTCTCTTATAAATATTGAGCACACTGCTGCATCTAACTTTGATTTTCACTGCTTCGGTCATCAGCAATTGGTTTCATCTACTGAGCAAAGATCGCCTCCTACTGGTAATTTCTAAAATGACTACTTAAATAATCCGTGGTTCTACAGCATCGGAATATAATATCACATCTTTAAAAAAAATTAAAAAAAACTTTAATAAAAGCTAAATCAGTTTTGAAAAATTAGTCACATTAATTGTTTAAAAGGTATCAGAGCAAAAAGACCTCTATCTGAACATCTCATGCTTCAACGGTATTCCTTTCATTCAGAATAGGCACTGTTAATAAAAAATAAGTCACACACTTCTTCTCCGTGTATGGACATGAGAAAGGCACATGGCTGATCTTAGCAGTTCATAATGTTGATGCTGGTTACACAACAACAACAAACAGTATATATTTCAAAAGGGAGCACAACATTAATTTGAACCATCCCTGAGAATATTTAAAGGATTGCAGACATAACCACATAACTGCTCACTAAGTTTTAGATCATTAGTTACAGCTTTATCCTTTCCTTTCTCCCAAACACATTATACTGTAACTGGGGTGGTGGGAGGTACGCTACTGTGTCCAGAGGTGTATGGTTCAGAACTGCCCAGATACGCCAAGTAATTTGAGCCAGCATAAGTGTAACTGAGTGAAACCAACTAGCTGATACAAAATAATGGAGTCCAGGTCTTTTGCTTTTTAAATCGGAATGTATACATTTGTGACTCTGTGTTTAGGGTTAAGTCTTTGTGAAGTTGAACACTACTCAGGGACAAGAATAAGAAACTTTTCTATAGCTCGTCGTGTTTATATGTGAATTCACGGGCAGATATAAAGCCGTCCTCGTCTTCATCCTCTTTCTGGAAGATGTCCTCCACCATGGCCTCATGATGGGTGTCATTGGGAGGGTATCCGTGTTTTTCAAACTCCCTGCGCAGGTACTCCTTCACCTGGAACAGACATGTTCTTTGGAGATTACATCCAAAACACCAAACAACATCTTTATGGTCAAAGCCAGTCTTCATTTCTCAGCGTTCATACAGTAATCATTAGAGGCCAGTCCATTTTGACCTGATGCATTTATATATTTGTGTGAGTGTTTGGTCTGCAAAGGCAAGGCTACGCATTTTGGTATTGCACACCTCTGATTTGGAGAGCTTCCAGTCGTCATTGAGATCCATGTCCTGGAAGGATTCATGTGACCTGGGTCCATTCCTGATCTCCATGACTTCAATGTCAAAGATCAGGCTGCTCTCTGGTGGAATGACCCCTAAATTCAGGGCACAGGCACATGTGTGTCAGAAAAGTGGCAATTATCTACAATTGCAACTCCAACTGTAGTATTTTCTTACTATGGAGCCATTTTGAAGTGGCATACATACCGTGTACATTGATTTACATCTACGACATTTAGCAGACGCTCTAATCCAGAGCAATTTACAATTGTTTTGTCATCTACTCAGAATGCATCCTAGCCAGTACAGTAGGTTAGAGTTCAAGATACCGTTGAACTAGAATACTGCTGAAATACAGGAATCAATGCTGATACCTAGAAGAAGTGCAAAATAAGCATGAGCTCTATATCAGGCAATGTTAAGTGCAATATCAAACAATTCCAAACAATAAATACAGTTTCAGTTACTCAACAATAACATGAAATTTCATATGTGCAGGATCAATGGTCATTTAAATATTGCATAAATAGATGAGTCTTCAGGCTGCATTTGAAGACTGCTAGGGACTCTGCTGTCTGGACAGCCAGTAGAAGTTTGTTCCACTATCTGGGAGCCAGAATAGAGAATAGTCTTATTTGTCCATTAGACAAGAAGTACATTGTTTCAAGGCAAGCCATACCTGAGGCTCGAAGTACTCAACGTATGTATTGTGGTTTGACAATTGCCATCATGCAGGGAGGGGCTTGTCAATTTTTTGGTACGCAAGCATCAGGGTTTTAAATCTGATGCAGGCAGCTACTGGAAGCCAGTGAAAAGAACACAGCAGTGGTGTGACCTGTGAAATGTGAACTTTGGAAGACTGAAGACTAGTCGTGCTGCTGCATTCTGGATCAGTTGTTGCTGTTTGCTGGTCTTCCCTCACAGGCCATCAGGCCTCAAGTTCCATTCATCTAGCTTTAAGATGACAAGAGGCTGCACAAGCACCTGAGTAGATTCCTGTGAGAGAAAGGGCCGAATTCTTTGGATGTTACAAAGGAGAAAATCTGCATGACTGGGTCAGTTTTGAAGAATGAGTTGAGAACAACTGTCCAAAGTTATTCCCAGGCTACAAGCAGCTTCAGACGGTGATACCATCTTATTCGAAAGAAACAGTGAGGTCATTCTGAGGATTGGGAGCTCCTGGGATGTACAGAAGCTGTTTTGCTGGGTTGATAAAGTATTGTGAGAAAATGTAATAAGTCAAGAAGAACTGCACTAAGTGAGAGCCTACCTTTTCCCTCCTTGCCGTATGCCAGTGCTGGGGGAATGGTGAGCTTCCTCCTTTCCCCTGCACACATGTTTTGGAGGCCCTTGTCCCACCCTTTTATCACCTCCCGGATCCCCAGTGTGAACCACACTGGATTCTTATCACCATGATGACGGCTTGCAAGAGCAGAACATAAATGAGTTTTATAGGTTACTCGAGTGCGACTGAGCATGTGTGCGTTCTAAATTATTTGTGACCTTTCTTCATTTATTTATCATAAAACCAACTTCAGTAAAGCTTACATTAACGTTGAAGTGATGCAGAAGAGACATGCATTAGACTACAGTTACCTGGAATGAAACAGGGTGCCGTTACTCTCCAGATATCCCTCGTAATGTACGAGGAGTATGTCCCCGTATTTTGACTTCCGATGGCATAGGAAAGGTTTGTACAAAACTTCAATTTTCACCTCCGGCTCCGGAAGTTTTGCTCCATGAACAGAGAAAAAGAATGCTGTGACAAAGTACGCCCATAACTCCAGTATCATTTTTAAGTAAAAAAAAAAAACCGGTCAGCTGTCTGGAATTGCAGGAGGGTATATTTGCACAAATATGTAGAAATAAAAGTAACCAGGGAAAATTGCCTGGGGTAATCCCGCCGACTACGTGGCATACAAATTTTTCCAAAGACTCCTTTTCAGTCCCAAATAACCCCTTGCGTGAAAAAAAAAAACTAAACAATCTGTTTGACTGCTATTGGTAGAATGAATTGAAAGACACGCCTTAGAACAGAATAGTTTCCTTTCATTGGAAATTATTTCGTGCCACCTCACAAATCCACGCCCATAGAAACCAACAGAATCCAATCAGAAAGGCCGGAGAGAGACTCTGCATGATGTCATAGAAATGGGTGTAGCCTTGTGTGATCACGTGGATTAGTATTCTCGCACGATATGCGCTCCCTGTTGCCGTAGTGTCAAATTATAGACGAGCTTCCAAACTACGGTTTTCGCATTTAAGAATTATCTGCCTGTTGTGTAGGGAGTTTTTTTTTTTTTTTTTTAATGAACAAAAAGTAATGAACTGTCAAGAGAGGAGCTGCCATGGAAGGAGTTCTTTATAAATGGACTAATTATATAAGCGGTACGCAGTTTACTTTTAACTAATGTCAAGTTTGTTGTTTTTCGGAGTTGAAGAGTCAACAGCCCAGCGAGCTAAATCAGTTAGCTAAAGCTAGAGCTAGCTAGGGTTGGCCGTGCCAACAGAAGCCAACATTACTGCATAGCCATCCAATTATCTTATTTATGGGCAAGTTATCTTAGGTAGCTAGATAGCTATGACTTTCAACACTTTCTGTAGTGGAGCTGTACTAGCTAGGTCTTTGGATTTGCTCTAGCGTCTGGACCCTTATGTTTTGGGGTGTGTTTACTGAGCACTACAGATAGCCAGCTCGCCATCTGTATCAGGCAATCTGGCTTCTGGCTAGTTAGCTAGCTGGTGAGTCCGTGAACCCTGGAATATTTCGACGTAATTTGAGCTGAATGTGAGAGCGACTAGACTAGTTAACTGGCTGGGTTCGCTAGCTAGCTGTACTGGGTTAGCACTAAGCTAGGTTAGCTAAATGCACCTGATGTGAGGTTGTTGATCACGTTAGCCGGCTAACTAGTTAGCGTTGACCGACAACACGCAGAGATGCCAGTAGCTAATTGACTCCACATTACGGATCTCGACTGGAAACTCTCTAACTAGACAGCTAAATAAGCTTTATCTGAGTATAGACGGGGAAGAGTAATGTAACGTGATACCCAGCTATGGACATGCTGCGCTCAGATAGCGAATTAAATCCGCAGCTAGCTATATGAGGACGGCCTCATATATTGGAAAATGTAACTCACTCAGATGATCATTTTCTCTTCTAGGTTGGCAGCCTCGCTGGTTTGTATTAGCTGGTGGCACTCTTTCATATTATGATTCTCAAGAAGATGCCTGGAAAGGATGCAAAGGCAGCATCAAGATATCCGTGTGCGAAATACAGGGTAATATAAAGGAAACAGTCTGATTTTGTAGTGGTAAAGCATGGTTTTGTTGCAGTATATGCAGTTGTTCTTAGTTTTAGATTTATACTTGATCCTTTTCCAGTGCACCCCTCAGATTTCACGAGAGTCGATCTGACCATACCAGGGGAACAATACTTCTACCTCAAGGCAATCAATGCAGCAGAGAGACAGAAATGGCTGGTAGCCTTAGGAACAGCAAAAGCCTGTCTGACAGACAACCGGACAAAAAGAGAGAAGGGTAAGAGAGAAAAGTCCTAAAAATCTGTGATGAATCCTGCTTAAGGATATATAGTATACCATACAATTATAATGAGCTGTAGCTAATTTTCCAGCTATATATTAGTCATTATACATATTTTAGTTGTTATTTCATCTGCATTGTCTGCACAGAGCTCCAGGAGAATACAGAGGCACTGAAAACCAAAATGTGTGAGCTGAGACTGTACTGTGATCTTCTGCTCGAGCAAGTGAACAAACTCAAGGAGTGTCCCCTGGGCGAGGAGACCTCGGCCTCCGGAGAGGTGAAGCAGTAGACGTCATACATTTCCTGATGCAGTTCACTTGGGCATGTTGATTCGTTGCCATGACTCCTGTTGAAGTTCCCTAGATTGGGAGCTTCAGACACTAGCAGTCTTCACTGAGTCAGAATACCCCCAGATAAGAAGTGGGTTATATTTTGTGGACATATGCATAGTCATGCATGAAGGTTCACTCTTCACGTACTGTATAAAACTCAGCTGTACTCACAAGTTATACTTCAAGCCATTTGTCATCACGTACAACTGTAAACGAGGCTGCAGTAAACCATCATTTATCCTCAAAAGTGCATCCTTGCACTTTTTTTTCCCCCTTTGCAACATGCAGAGGATACTGTACGAAAAATGTACAAAACCCACAGGAAGAATGTTTTAATTTTACAAAATGTCTGGCATTCATCTCCTTCAGGAATCACTGCACCTTGAAATCTGATTAAATGCAAAGTTCATGCTGTTATTTAGAACACATCAGACTGCATCCGCATCTCCAAAAACGTGCCGTGAAAATGGCCCTGTGTGTGTTTGTGCGATGCTTAGGCAGGTGATGATGCAGGGAGTCTGGTGAAGTCCACTTGCACCACCTTCCTGAAGACGCTGGAGGAGTGTATGCAGATAGCAGGGCGTACCTTCAGCCCAGGCCTGCTGAGCCATGGCCTGTCTGGGTCCCACAGCCCACCTGGTTCCCCTGCCCTCACTGCCGTTAAACCTCAAAAGGTCCTTATGAAGAACTCCGTCAAACTCTTGCTGAGTGTAAATTTTGTGTGCTGAAATAGCTCAGGCAATGCACTGTTTGAAGTATTTCTGACTGCTAAGCTAAAAATAGTATACTGAAGATGTAATGTTTTTTTCATATCTGTTTTGATGTTTGTTTGTTTTTTTTTTTGTCATGCAGATCAAATCGCTTAATCAAACAAATCCCCATCCAGAAGAAAAGTGAGTTAAGAAACCTTCATGTACATGACTTGGTTCAATATATTTGTATTCTGCCATTTATTGTATATTGATCGTGGTACTTGTGGGAAGTTGAAACAGTGTTTACTGTCTCACTCTTGATTTTGAATTTATTGTACAGACAGAAGCGTCCAGTAAACAGCTCAGCTAGTCCCTCATCACAGAGAAGTGCAGAGTTTGGACCAGGGGGACAACCCACTTTATCTCCCCCAGACAATACAGTTGCACCTCCCACAGGTAAACCATATACTCAGTGCTCACATAAACGCTGTACCCTCTGTGAATCCAGTGTCCCACTGTAAATCATATTCTTAGGTTAGGGATCCTTAATGTTCTTTAAAACTCAGGGTAGTTGAGGATGATTTGGTAAGCCGGTACTCCATGTCTTATCCAATCAATTCCCTTGACCTGTTCCAGGGAACAGGCTACTGGAGCAGGAGAGCGAGGACCCAGCGGAGGCCCGGGCTGCTCCTCAGGCTCCTGCTGAGAGTGAATGTGCTCCAGCGGAGGCAGGAACGGACGTGTGCCCAGACAAAGTAGCTCATGCCCAGGAGAAGCAGGGAGACGTGGAGTCATCATGTCAAGAGCAGCGAGTCAGTGATCGAAACGAGGCTGACCCAGGAGTGAATGAGCTTGAATCACAGGGTAAACAGGACGAGGAAGAGCAGGTGGAGACATTCTTCAGTAGTATGAGTCACAGGTATGCGGAGCCTCCTCTGCTATGAGCTCAAGATCAGACATTTTCTGATATGTTATGCATATGCAGATTCAGGACCAAATAACAGAACATATCATACACCCCATATCATTTCCCAGTAAGTAGTAGGTCGCATACTTCTTTGGAAGGAAAACTTATTTAAGAATGTGTATCAGAATTATAATTTAGTTACTGAACTGTTAAATACTAATAGAGTGTACAGGCTTCATGCAAAACTACTGATAAAGTAGTGTAGATTTAGGAAATGCGGATGAACATGAGTCAGTGAGTCTTAATAATCTGAAAATGTGTCTCCAACAGAAACTGAAATATTACAGTAATTATGGAGTAATATTTGGAGGATGGCTTGTGAATGATTAGGTGTTTGTTAGTGTGTTTTCTCTCACCATTGCACTGAAACCGGGGCCCTGCTTGTGGTGATGGGTTTGTAGAGCTTTTTTGTTACATCTTTTCTCTCTCCATGTCCCTTGTGCAATAAAATTCAGTATTCTGTGAGAGTTTGAAGTATTCCACCATCACACTCACTGGTGGTGAGTCTTAATCAATATGCAATTCAAGCTGTGAAACCTTACCAAAGCAATATATAAAAATACCTTTCCAGTATTACACTACCTTTTGAATATTGTACTCAAATGCAGTGAGAAACGTAATACTTTAGCAAATACTGTAGGAAAGTTTCTCACGAGTAAATCGGGTGCAGATTTTGGTGCACATTCTTGAGTATTCCTTAGAATTTTTTGCATATTATTTTTTCCTAAGTTTGCTTGAGTTCCTGAGTTTGATTTAGTCCAAATGTATTCTTTTGGTTGTCTTTGGTTTTTGTGCTCATGAAATAAATGCGTTCTTTTGCAGTGTGCCACAATGCACTGTCCGTTTCTGAATGTCTGTGGTTTTCCTTTTGTAGATTTAGTGATATAAGACTGGAAGACGACAATGGTATCCCCACACGGGCCTTTTTGGACTCTTGCTATGCTATAGTGCCAGTATTAGGTAGGCCAGTCTCTTCTTTCACTCTCCATCCTACCCATTTGCCTGTCTCTGTCTTTTCTGTGGTCATTCGATTAAAGTCAAAGACCCGTTCCCTCGTTTCCACCCTCCGAGCCACGGCGCTTTTCCTCACTTCCGGCCCCCACGTCCTTTGTTCTCTGTTCTTCTGGCCAGGAAATCGCGCTCAACTTCTAGTTTCACAACCTGGCTGGGGCGTCAGGAGTAGGTACAGACAGGGGTGACCGCTGGTGTGGGAGCCAAATGCCACAATGCCTGTGGTGCTTTTTTTCGACCGACTGGACACAGGATAGCGGGCCATTCCTGACCTAAACGCGCTCGCTTAAGTCAAAAGCACCCAGGACTTTTGCGCCTTGCCGTTAGCTGTGCCTTCTGCCTTGTCTGTAGCATCGGGCCCTTTCCTGGCTCACGGGGTCTGGCTGTGGGATTCTATACATGGGCCTCTAATATGCTGAATGCTCAACAGCACAGTGATGCTGGCTTTTTCTCCTCAGACAAGCTGGGACCAACTGTCTTCGCTCCAGTTAAAATAGATTTTGTGGGCAACATTAAGGTGAGTGGCCACGTCCGTCAAACATCCGAAATATGAAATGTTATTTCACTATTTTTCAACTGTGAAGTATTCATTAGTGCATAAGTGCGTTGCTTTACAGTTTCTAGCACTAATCCTAGAAAACGTATATTAGACGATGAATAACCCCAGACATTAATGTATTGCCCAATCTCTGTGTAGGGGCTATAAAGGTATCGCAAAAGGTGAAGAAAATAGAATTTCCCTGTCTCATCATCTCATGTTTCCACTGGTCTAGCTTGTATTTGTTCAGAAGGATAATAGCTTTTGATGAAAGTAATTTGACCTAAAATCCCCAGAAGCATACAGTACATACAAAGTATAAAAATGTCTACATGGAGTCCAAAATGGGCATAAAATTATCTGTTGGGATTTATGAGTCTAAAAAAACCTCCTTGTATATCTATTGCTTGTTAGTGCAGTACAAAAAGTCTGAATTCTAATTTTATTATTTTGAAACATTTATTAGATACTTCACTGCATTTGTGGCCACATGAAGGACACATTTGAGAATCATCAACCGAGTAAATTATCGTCACGGCCACTAGGTGTTCTCAGCAATGTGACCATGACTTAATATTTATCTTTCTGTTAATACATCTGTCTGTTGGGTTGTCCATATATCTGTCAGTCTCTCTGTACCACTTAGTAGTGTCTTTTATTTTTATTTATTTTTTGTACATACTACAGCACACGATAGCCTTTAACTGAGAATGACCGTTCGTTTAGGCGGTCCCAAATCTAGAAAGGTCTCCGTTTCTTCCTCAGAAAGTCCAGCAGAAGCTGCTGTCTGAGCCGGGCACTTTCCCCACACTTCAGAGCGTGGTGCTGCACGAAGTGGAGACGAAGGTGGCACATGTGCGGAATTCGGCCACGGAGGCACTGCTGTGGCTCAAGCGAGGATTGAAGTTCCTCAAAGAATTCCTGGCTGAGCTGAATGGCGGGGAGCAGGACATCCATTCAGCTCTGAGTGAGTGCCTGGAGCACATGGGAAAATGGGCGGGGGGGTGTTCAAGTTCAAGAGGTTTTATTGTCATTTCAGCTATATACAAGTACACAACAAAAACGAGACAATGTTCCTCCAGGACCATGGTGCAACATAAAAACAACAGTGCAACAGACAACATGCTACACAAGTGCAAACAGTCCAATATAGTACAAAATGTCATTAAATAAACATTAAATAAATACAGGACAGGACAAATACAAAATGAGTAGACAGTGCAATTTAGTACAGTACACAGTACTGGGCATATGTAAAGCGAACTGGGCATATGTAAAGCGATGTAATCGCTTGTTGGATGTTGTAAATTAACAGCTGGAGTTTTGGAATACTGTCGATCATTCCAGAGACTTGCTCTGCTCTTATGAAAGATTTTTGTGTCTGATCACAGTATCACAGAGCAAGTCATGTAGCTCACCTTTTGGCCTTGTATCTCTGACCCCACAATGGAAGCACTTTTATCTTAGTGAAGATTCTCCGAGCAAGCTAGTGGACTACATGGTAACTGTACCACTCTTTCTCTCCAAAATGATCCAGAATAACCAGTCTTCCTGCCAAAATAAAAAACCCAAACTATTTTTAGATGGAGATATGGAATTACTACAGGAAGCTATTGTGCAAGGGAGTCATTTGCATTGTCTGTCTTTTAAAGCCCCTGCAGTAGGCTTTGTTTTCAAATACATTTCCCTGGCCAGAACGTATCATCGTGTCTTCCTACGGGCTAGTGAAAAAAGCTGAAAGTAACGTCATGGATGAGTATGTGTTTATTGTTCCTGAAGCATGACTAAAGATGGTCTAATGACCTGTCTGTTTTTAGTTGCCCTATGGAAGACCAAGTTTGAATTCTCCAAGCAGGAACATTTAGGCCACACATTCTGGTCAATTTAAAGACTTGAAATCTTCCTGTTCATACCACTACCCCTGCAGCGTGATTTGTTGAAATGGATTGTGCCATTTTGAAAGGAAACGTAATCACCGCTTCATTGTTTGGCAGTAATGCTGTCAGACTGTCCATCTAGTAGTGTTTTATATTTGATATTGAGACCTCTGGTCTAACCCATCAGGATCAGAAGCAACTGAATGTTTTGGTATTTATCAGGGCCTCAGGGAAGAAAGCAAATGTTGACCAATCCTGGTGGAGAAAGCAAAAGAATGGAGTAATTCAGCATGGCCAGCCAGGCGGTGCATGTACAGCAGAATGATTCACAGGCATGCACACAGTCTCTCATTTCAGCTGTATAAAGCATTCTCATCAAATTCTGTAATGCATGGGGTATAATTCCCATTGTGGCACTGCAATCTTAAACCAGGATGGTTCAAACACGGTTCTTCTTGTTCCAGACAACGCCTATGGAAAGACACTACGGCAGTATCACGGATGGGTCGTGCGGGGAGTCTTTGCTGTAAGTATTGAAAATATGACCTCTTTTATATATATATATATATATATATATATATATATATATATATATATATATAACTTGCTCATGCACAATACAGCTGTACACACATCGTCCCCAACCGGACCCCCCCACACACACACACTTTTGTGTACGTGGGTCCACAGTTGGCGCTGAGGGCGGCGCCCTCCTACGGGGGCTTCATGGCAGCGTTGGTGTCCCATGAGGGTGACGAGCTGAGGGAGGGCTTCTCCGCCAGCATGCACCGGGACCTGGCCATCTACCTGCCCGCCATGGAGAAGCAGCTCTCCATCTTGGACGCTCTGTACGAGGAGTACGGCCTGGAGTCGGATGAGGTGGTGTGAGTCGCTCGCCAGCCCACATGCACAGACGGACACCAGACGGAGCTCCCCGTTGCTCGGGCCGCTCTCCGGCCCTGCTTGGGAGAACGCGGTGTGAAGGGGTGACGGCCTGATCAGGGGATGGTAGCTGCTGCAGCAGGCAGAGGGTTGGTCCGTATGAGCAGCGTAAGCACTGCTGGAACAATTTGCTTATACAGATAGCGATCGCAGTCTGGTCCTTCGCACCTCGAAGTGAAGCCTCCTGAGCTCTTAATGGTGGGACAGGGGCCAAGACTGAAGGTGGGTTCAGGGAGCAGCTAATTGCTGTTGACCTCCACGATACATCTGCGGCCATAAATAAATAATCAAAATGACATTTTAAAGATTCTTCACTAAGACTTTATGCACACACATCCACATCCGTGGTGGTTGGAGCGGCACAGGTAGTGTAGCTGTGCGCAGTTAATAGTTAAGCAAGACAGGTTTTGTGTTTTTTTACTCGGCATGCAAAAGTTGACCAACTTTTGTGATAAAAAAAAAAGTATCATATTTCCTTTGGTACTTTTGACAAATTGCCTCAATCACATTACATGACATCGGAGCACAAAGGATTCATTATAGATGTGTTTTCTGGTTTCAAGCAAAAGTGCAGCATTTATCTGTCAGTACATATGATGGTTGGTGTTGGACTATTTTATTGCACATGGGTGTTAGGCTGAGTAGGCAGAAAAAAAATGATTTATATTCCCAGCTTATATATAAAAAATAAAATCTTTAAAGATACACTCACCTAAAACTGCTCCGAAGTACCCAGGAACAAAATTATTAAATAGGTTGTTAAACTTGTCAGCTCTTAAGTTATTGTAAAAATACTTGATCACTTTTTTTTTTAAATTTTCTTTTATTAAATGGGAAAAGGTATATATTTCCTAATAACTATTAACTGTTAAATTATTTAGAAATGTAACAGTTATGAGTAGGTTTTATTCTAAGAATTGTACCATGTTTACTTGTTAATGTAGCCTAATGAACAATATTGACTGCATGTGGTATCGCATGGGTTTGATCATTTTTCTGTCTACCGAAGGTGAATTAAATAACCCAGACTGAAGTAACTTGCTGATTAGTAATATACTGGCTAATTATGCCTTATAGTTTACACAACACAAGAATGCCTGCTGTGCGAAGCCAAGTTAGAGATCAGAGTCTGCCTACTTCAGAGAGGATGTGCAGTCCCAATTCAAATCCCATTTCTGAAAAAATATAATAATGATCCCGTGTAAATTTTGTACTTAGTATTTAGAACTTTTACCTTGTGAAGGGATTGCCGCAGATGACATTTCATTGATTATGTACTCAGTGGCCACTGTCTGAGGTCCGCCTACTCTACAGCTGTGCCTGACTCTCTGGCATCTCTGCTGGGTGCAGGCATTAGCTGGCTCACAGTAACTTGTCTTCTAATGCACAAAGTTTCTGTGTTTTTGGTGGCCTGTTTAATGAATTTTGTTTCAGTTTGGAAAACTATATCAGTGTAGCTATCAGGACCTGGCTGATATGAACATATTAATCAAATCAAATGTAAACAGACAATTGTCTGTCGGTTGTTTTTTTGTTTGTTTGTTTTTTTGTTTTTTTTTTAATATATATGAATTCCTTGACTTTTTTTTAAACTCATTTAAATAAGCCAGTAAATTCTGAAAATAACTGGACATGCCAAGCATGAGTATATTATAGTTTACCGTTAGAGGTGTGGTAGCATATTTGTCAAAGCTTTAGAACTGGTGCACCTAATGAAGCGATCTCCCTGAACATGGGGAACACCTACGCCCACTGTTCACTTTATTAGGTATTGGTGTCTTAAGGGTGCATTTTGCAGATGTGCACTTCCAGATTGCAGTCCATCTGGTGCCATGCCCAGCGTCTTGCCTGCCTCTTACCTTCTTTATGACTGACGAGCTTCTAACCACCGCTGAGCAGATATGACTCTCGAGACAGCGGTGCTCAGCGGTGGTTAGGTGGTTATCTGCTCAGCGGTGGTTAGAAGCTCGTCAGTCATAAAGAAGCTGTAGCGGTGGCACAGTGGGGGATGTGGTATGGATACAGGGTGGATCAGGCTTCGTAGTGGCGCTAGAGGTTTTATATGTGTCGTCATCACTACTGGACTGGAAGTAGTCCGGCCAGTTATGATCCTGTGTTCATAAACTCACCAGTGCTAAAGAGCTGGAGGATGACCAAATGCAAACTGAGTACGACGAGAGTCGGGCCACGGTATCTACTAGGTGCTTCTGATAGATACATGTTTCTATGAAAGTATATGGGGAGGGTATATATTTGGTATAGGAGTTAAACTGTGCTTGTTGGTTGTTTTTTTAAGAAGTAGATCGAAGTGCATTCCTGTAGAAAGGCACAATGACGGTGAAAGATCAGTCTCCTTCAATCTTTAGGGTGTTCCTTTAAGTGATTAAAGGCCAAATCTGAAGACTCTTCAAGTCCATGTTAAACAAATAAACACATGCAAATTCCTTCAGGCCTCTTGTTTTAATGCAGTGCCAGGCTAACATTATATCAGGACATCGCTCTTCTTGACATTCCATGGATGCTAAATTCATTTGTTGTCTTAGTAATTGGTATTGAAACTTTGTGTTACATATGCACAGTTTATCATTTTCATCAAAATGTATTAAAAATGTAAAACATGCATAGTGTTTTGTTTATTTAATTTGCTCAATAATGTGCCTGCTTATGGGAAGAGGGTTAGAGAAAAATATTTTAAGAAAAATTAGATCACATCAACAATGCTAAAATTATGACTTTATCTTACTCAAATCTCCTTAGGAACACAGTTAGTGTACCACCATCACTGTGACACGCAATTTTTCAGTATGTCTGCATGCAGTTGCCAGGACACGCAACAAAAACAAATAGGGTCACCGCCCTCAATAATTTGGTCCAAGAATAGAAAGACTGTATTTTCATGGAGAGAGAGACAGAAAGAGAGATGGAAAAAGACAACTGTTACTCTGTGCACCTGTAACTGAGATTATCACTTTTCCCTGCTTGACAATCGCACAGAGACCTCGGCTGTACCTCCGTCAGATTTCAGCGGAGTGAATGACTGGGGAAACTGGTTTGCTTCATTATGTTCTTACATATCGTTATGCTGGGACTAAATTTACTGTAGTTGTAAGACAAAAATAGTGTGGATGTCATTGTTGGGATGAATGTGACCACACTGCATTCTATACACAGTGGAAACACTTTTACTATGTGACTGTAATCTGTGCTAGAATGGTTGAGCGTTCATCTATGAGGGCGTGTTTGGAAATATTGCAGAGAATGAGCTGATGAGATTGCGCTGCCAAACGGGCTATAGAATAATCTAAATCAACACATTTGTCCTCCAGATCAATCAAACTTATAAAGTAAATTATTAAATATTCTAGTGACATATCTCAAACATGCTGAAGTGGCAGATCTTGTATATTGTGTAGTGTATAACATATGTAATATGATAAAATCAATTTGATCAGTAATTGCTGTGCTGTTAACTGGTAAAGGTAATAACGGTACTTATAGCTGCGTTGGGACAGACAAACTCCTGTAATGATACCAATTTAACAACAAAAACAACACCTCATAGTTTATAATCCATGTTTTAGCCATTGTGTTGAACAAACACATAAACAGTATACACATATATATGTATATGTAGATTCAGAAAAAATGACAAAATGCCTAATTATGCAACTAACAGGATTTTTTGGATGATCGGGTCTATACTCTTTGCCAATGCATATGTGTCCTCTTTTTGGTGACTGCGCCTTGTATGCTTACCACCTCGTCCCTGCAGCCACAGCTTTTCACTGGGTCTGAGCCAGCAGCTGGCCCTGCGCGTTTCCTGTGTGTGAGGCCCTATGTTTCATCCACTCTGGAAACACAACACCCCACCGCACCAAAATAATCTCTTTCTTCAGCTACCTCCCTGCCCCCTTTTTGATTTTGCCACCTATTCCAGGTCATCCCCGAGTTTCCATTGAGCCTTTCAGCACTAGTAGCTGCAGCAAACCATGGCACAGATCACATTACATGAAGTGTTAATCTTTACTCCAAAGTCATGCGTTCTCTGAAGTCCCATTGCCTCGTGTTGTGCAGTGGCCATGACTGAACACAGACACACACACACACACACAACAACAAATAAAAAACAAGCTAAGACCAACAACCCTGATGCAATTAGAAGAAGATAGATACAGCTGTGTAATACATTTACAGAGCAGTGCTTGTCCATCGAAAATCCCCCTATGCAGCTCTCTGCCTGCCTCGCTCATTGACAGGCAGAATGAGAAGTCATGACTCCGTTGTCTTGGATGTCCCGTACCTCACCCAACACCACCCCCAGAGTGCTGCTGACCAAGCGCTAGATTTCTGCATCCCAGCCCTGCCATGCCACATCACTGCAGGCGCACATACTGCATAGCACATACATTAAAAGAACAATAATAAAAAAAACAGGAAGATTTCATACAGTAGCTTTTTAAGCTTTATTTTAACCTTAGTACAAGGCTGTATCAAACATACAAATTTCATAAGAAACGGTTTACCCTCCACCTCACCATAGGTCAGAACATTCAACACTGCATTATATTTTAACATGCAACTGCATCAGTGGAGGCAAACTTGATTTTCTGCTTGTATACAGAGTATATGTCATGAGCACGTTCTCCAGTTACTGAAAATGGAAGATAGCAGTCCAGGAGAAGTCTAATGCAGTTTGCAAACAGCCTTCCTTGTTTTAATACAACTACTGTATTAAAAACACTGCCTGTATTTGGAAATAAAAACTACAGACATACATTAATGCATTGAAATATTGCATTCCTGATATTTTTCAGTGAATGTATACGGTAACAATAACATGCAGATGCACAAGAACAATTTCAGACAATTTTTTCCCTTATACATTAGATGTACACACAAGTCAGGTGGGTCACACCCAGAATTCATTAAGTAAGGAGAGGTCTCCATAGCAAATGCTGCTTTTAGCTTATGGAAAAACGTAGCTTACAGTATACTGTATCAAAAATGTCAAGTACCACTTTAATACAAGAACAGCAGACCAATGAACATAATATTTTCTACATGCTACACTGTAGTTCTGTGACCATAGAGAGCAAAGGCATGCTATGTGATGAGGAGTGCGGTCTATATTCCAGTCGTAGGAAATAACCAGCAGCTGGCTAGCCATTTCATGTATACTCCTACAGTCTTTAACCTACTAGATAGCAGCAAGAGATGTCCCTTACCAATGCTGATTGACAGTGCACAAATGATTTATAACAGTGTGAGAGCCTCTAAATGTGGTTGTCACCCTAAATAACTTTGGTGTCAAGATCCAAAGGATCAAGATGGGTCTTTTAAGGTTCCTTCATCAGATCTAGAAGCATTTACAGCATATGTGTATTAGTAGACAAGTTGTCATCTTAAGAACACTAGAATATGCTAGCCTTGCACCACCAGGTGATGGAGATGCAAAGGCTACAATGAGGAAAAGACATTTCCTGAGGTATCAGTGAGAATGTCTGACTAAAAACTAAGCCTGATCTTTACGAGGTTGCAGTTAGAGCACCGCCACACAATGGCCCCAGGCAAGGAGCATCAGCAGCCCGAGCTAGCTCCAATCCTTTCTGTTGTTCTCCGTGGAGACAGTTCTGACCTTGCAGCTTGCTCAACGGATATACAGCCCTGAACGTGACTTCACGGCCTGACTGCCTGCAGAGCGTGTCAGAGAGCCAGTCTGTTGAACCTACTCCCAGTGTTCAACCACAGACCTGGTTTCCTGGTTTTGGTCAGGGCCTGTCCACTGAGCTCAACGTACATAACTTTAAGGAGTCGAGTGGTTTTCTTCTTGCCTTGCACATACACCTAATTGGCCTATTGCCATAGCTACAGCAATCACAGCACCATGCTAAATGCTAAATGGTTCACATTGCAGTCTGCGTAGACAGCACCGTGGGCAAGATGGCCATGTTTTCGGGAAAGGTTACACACTGAGGTACTGAAGGGTCTGGCTTTGGCTCCCCTATTTTATTTTTTTTCAAGAGGCGGCGGGCTCTCCAGGTTCCTTTTCTTGTGGCGAAGCAGAATGTTGAGCTAGGTGCCCAGCTCCAGAGCGAGGGGCTGAGCAGAGAATGGCATCCGAAGTCCCAGTTGAGTTCTTAAGACAGAGAGCGATGAGTTGTGTGCGTCTGCAGTGACCGAGCGGAGCGCTCTTTTTCCCTGTGAGCTACGTGGCTTCTCAGCAGCATTACCACAAAGGAGTACAATATACATGTTTGCAACGTTTCCCCCCTTAAACGTAATCTCGTCACATCCTTGGATTCTGTTTGTTCGCAGTGTCTTGGGTTACCTGGGTCTCAGTCCCTGCCGCTTAAAACAAGACAATTGGCAAGTGCAGGCTCCATCGGTTTCCTCCTGCTCCTTCATGTGAAATACTTGCAGTTTGTGGAGTCAATGTAGCAGTCGCTGGTGCATTTGAGATGCCCATAAGATCTAGAGATGGTAGAGTGTACATTTTTCATTTACATTTACGGCATTTACGGCATTCATTTACATTTACGGCATCTTATCCAAAGCGACTTACAAAGTGCTTTGTCATTTATTCATAGAATACTAAGAGTCATTTACTCATGGTAGAGTGTACAGGACATTAGTTAAACCTGTGTTCCTAAGTACCTGGAATAACACCACTGTCATGGATACTTTTACAGAAGGCTTGAGATGTCGCTTACCCAGGAAGGTAGGATTTGCAGGTCTGATAGCCAAAATCTTTGCCATCGCACTCCTCAGCTCCCTCGTGGCGATAGCCGTCTCCGCAGTGTGCGTGTCTGCACTCTGAGAGACACAGACAGAATTGGAGGAGAAGGGCAGACAGAAAGGCTAGATTCAATCCCTGGAAAGGGGGAATGCTGTGGTTTAGAAACAAGGCACTTAGAGGTCATACTCACTGATGCAGCCGTCCGTGACCACACGGTTTCCGTCGTCGCACTCCTCGCTGTTCTCAACCTGCACGACGCCATCCCCACAGAACCCATCCGGGTCGGGAGCATGCTCCATGGATTGGAATGGCATTAGCTGGAATGACAAATTTAGGATTAAACTTTAACATGCTCTGTCGGGACATTCTCCGAAGTACTCAGAGGAAGTGTTTACTGAAAGTAAGAAACGCTTCCAGTGAGTTGTCTAATTAAGCAGGTACCTGAATTGGCAGCCAGCCTTCTGTGTCCTTGAAGTAGAGGGTCCTCTGGTCCTTGCGGAAAGCCAGGGCATTAGCAGTGTGGAGATGGTCCAATTCCTGTTCGTTATTCACCACAAAAATCTGCAAGGCAGCCATTACACCTTAATAAGACATGCAATTGGATCTGAACTGACATTTTTATTGGCAATTGTTGTAATACACTAGTAGATAAAAGAAACACTAATGTGCTGCAATAATTTTCTGTTTTTGATATAAATCACATTATGCTCTGAGAACATATGAAGAACAGGATCTTCAGTGAGTTTTAACCATCTTGCTGATAGCTAATATAGTACGAGGGAATGGACAGAACAAAGACACAGCATAATCAACCAACCTAGCATTACAAGTAGTGAAGTTCTACTAAACTATGTTTAGTGCTCAAATATCGCTCATGTTACAACAAACGATTCCCATTATTTAATTCAAGACTTGCACTTCATTTAAAACTCACATGTTTAGAACAGGACCTGTAGTAGTGAAAATGTCTTACTCTTAGTAGTGGCAGTATTAAGTTATGGCAAACATTGGCTTACGGCAGGCACTCTGGGATATTGGCTTCTGTATGCGTTCTTGTCAAAGGCGGCGCTGTCAATGTTCATGTTGGAGCCGCAGCTACAGCGACCTGGGCTGCCTTGCTGGCCTTTCTCTCCTTTGGGCCCTATCACATACAGCCCTGGAGGACAGACACATTGACACCACATACTCATTAAAGAAAATCGCTCTGTTTATTTTAATATATAGAATAGAGCCAAACTAAGCTACTCTGAAGAGGTTGAATCAATTAACTTTCAAAAAATATCTGTATAGTGTATGCACCTTCACCAATGCATTAAACCTTCCTACTGTCTGTCAGAAAGAGTAAGCTGAACAAACAGAAAGCTGAACAAAACAGTAGCTGCCACTTTAAAAATGTGATGACATGATGTTTGTGCATTGGCAAGAAGCTTGACTTCTTTATAGGCCATATTAAGGACATGATGTCATGGCTGGGTACTCCAGCTGGGCAGATCGGGTTGCCCTCGGACTAAATCTATCTTTTGGTGTGACTTCCTGTACTGATTCAGTCTCCTTACTTCTGTTGGCTCCACATGCTGCAACCCCTGATTCTAACTGAATGGAAACAAGAAAATTGTTTTAGCCTGCAAAACTACACTGCTACAGTTTTGCAAGCACTGCGGTGTGCACACGTATCGCGTGCCATTAATTGGAGAGTGATGTGGTTTTTGACGTTTTGGCTCTGCATTCCAGACACTGATTTTGAAACAAAATGACGAATACGAGGTAGAAGAACGTCCGCTTCAGTTGAGGATGTTAACGTGTCTACTGGGTGAAGCCTACAGGATTTGCAGACCTCCCACAGTCCTCCTTAACTAATAGGAAAATTGGCTCTTTGGTGGTGTGTTGGCTGTCAGTGTGTGGTTGCATCATGAGGTGATTCATGAGAGAGCCCCCAGGAGGTCTGGAGCTGATTGTAAATGTGACATTTGCACCTGTTGCTGTTGTCTCTCAACATGAAGACCAAAGAAGCATCAGTGTTAGTACTGTAGGCCATGATAGGCTTAGAGAGTCTGAATAAATCAGAAGCATAGCCAAAACAATAGGTGTGCCAAAAACAGTGCTTTGATACACTGTTAAGAAGTAGGAAAGCCCTGGGGGATCTGTGATCACTAACAACTTGGCAGACTTCAGAAGACCACAGTAGTGTATGAAGGCAGAATCTTTCAGCCCTGAAGAAAAACTGTTGAATAGATGAAGAACACTCTCAGAGATTAAGCCAAACATATGAAAAGATATCTAGACAAAGGAATACCAGCATGACCTCAAAGGGTCAACAAGGAGAGGCAAACTGGTAACCTCAAGAACACAAACGGCAGGTTACAGCTTGCTTAAAAGCACATAAATACACCTGTAGGTTTTTTGTACCCAGTGGAGACAAATACGTCTGCACCATAGTGATGGAATAAGGACAGTTTGAAAAAAAAAAAAAGTAAGTGCTCCTGATTCTTCCACATCTGTGAAACAAGGTGACATGGGCATGTAGGCTGCCAGTGAAGTTGCTCGCTGGCCTTTACCAATAGCTGCACACAGCTTTGTGTAAAGAAGATGCTTAAATGCTTACATCCAACCAGATGTCTGGATGTTGCTTGAAGAAGGACAGTAGCCCAAAAACAAGTCATTCCCTTGACCAGGACACTGCTGCGCATGCATCAGGAACCAAACATGGATTGATTACAAACCCTGCACAGCGTGAGTTGTAGACTTCAGGTAATCATTAAGGATTTGCAACTGGGTACTAAACTAAGTTTAAGGTAAACAGTCGCATTATTAAGAGTAGCCTGAAACTATGTATAAAAGGACTGTGATTCATATATGCTTCACAAAGTGTAGTGATAAATTAGCAGATGTAAGTGTAGATGTAAAAATATGCCAGGGTGTGCTTTAATATAATGTGTTTTATTATAATTCTAGTGTGCAGGATACAGATCCAAAGTAACCAAAACTGGGTCTAGTCTGAAACTGCTTTCTGGACTACACAGTACAACATTTTTAGATATGTAGAGTTGTTTAGAGCTGCATTAAAACATTTTTGACAAAAATCTTTAGTCAGTTACATTGCATTATATCCCCATCACCAAGCACATTATGTCATTTTAACGCTGTTCATGATCGCGGACTTTGGTTGCCTTCATCACTAGCTTAAGCTCCTACCTGAGGCAGGCAGGCCCGGGGGACCTGGATGACCAGGGGGCCCCTGAAGGCCTACAGGTCCCATTGGTCCTGTTAGACCAGTATCTCCCTTGAGCCCCTGAATCAAGCAGACACACAAAATTTCCTATTGAACGTTTGCAGAACAAGTGGAAACAACAACTGGAACAAGCCACTTTCAAGATGAACGACAAAGCACCTTTTGCAATACCCAGGGGAAAACCCTCACCTGTTTGCCTCTTTTTCCTGGTCGGCCCGTGGGGCCCCTGTTTCCAGCAATTCCAGGCTCTCCTTTTGGTCCCATTTCACCCTGATAAAATATCGCATACACAGGTCGATCGTCACTCTCCCTGTGTCCCTTGGGAAAGTATTAGCGGGTGCCAAAATTACAACCTTTTCCTTCACCTTTTGGCCAAGCATTCCTGGCAGACCCATTGTGCCCTGAAACACAGAAGAGCACACCATTAGAAAGCAAAGCACAACAGCCTCAGACTTCACTAACGAAAAAAGACCCAAAGGCCTCACCTTCTCACCCTTTGGGCCAGCTTCACCTCTATCACCTCGTGAGCCCTAATGAGAGATTATAGGAAACACATGATTAAAATACAGCCACAGTGTAGACACGTTTCGGTAGCAAATCAGCAAGTCTGCATCTTGAAATTCCATCATGTGATTCTAGCGGTTCCACAGATTTTGGACATCTAAGACAAAGGGCTCACCCAAACACAAACCTACCTTTTCACCTTTATATCCAGGCAGTCCCTGCATGGCAGAAAATAGAAAAAACTTAATCCTGCTATGAAATCTAACAGTACTGCATAATACTGTATAAAATGTACATTTAGCTATTGTGTACTGTAGTGCTTAGCTGAAGGACTAAATGAAGTTTCACAGCAACAATGTTCAGTCAGTAAGATGTTCTGTTTCCAGCCAGTGCAGACCTTGGGTCCAGCTGGTCCTCGTGCTCCGGGCATTCCCATCAGTCCAGGGTCACCTTTCTCCCCCTGGCAAAGGCACAAGTTAGATTACATTGTATTTTCTTTAGCATGTTAGCAAATTGTTGCTTGATAAAGTGTTGGTAATGTGAGTGTACATGAAAGGTTGGCTATCCTGGAGCCAGTGTAATGGGTGTAATTTACCTTGGGCCCACTTGGTCCTGCCCACCCATTTGGTCCCTGACGCCCTGGGAGACCAGGCGGCCCTGTGCGTCCCTGGAACAACACAAAACATATTACATGGCACTTATAACACTTGGCTGCTGAGCTCCTGACTGAGACATTGTGGTCCTGTACATTAAAATAAGGCACATTCATGGCTGAGCATAATACAAAGTTATGGCTTATCAAAGTAAAATAGAAAAAAATACTTTCTGTAGGTATTTTTATACACAAAGGTACAAAGCAGTATAGCATCAATTATAGTAGTTGCTACCTTGATTATTTTGACTGTCCTCTTTCTAAAATGTATTCCCTTCCTAAAATCAATGTGAAGAAATGTAAGAATTTGCTTGGAAATTCAAACACAGAATAATAAATACTAGGTGATCACAGCGTATCTCCTGAAAGGCAGAGAAACATTGGGCGAGAGAAAGAGAGAGAGAAAAAGAGAGAGAGAGAGAGAGAGAGAGAGAGAGAGAGAGAGAGAGAGAGAGAGAGAGAGAGAAGGAAGAGAGAGAGAGAGAGAGAGAGAGAGAGAGAGAGAGAGAGAGAGAGAGAAGGAAGAGAGAGAGCATTTGAACAAGGTCCATCACTCTGCTGGCTTTAATTAAATGATGTGCAGGGGGCAGGAGCCAGGGCTTGTGGGAAAGCAAATGATTTATGGGGCAGTTCCAGCACTAAGCTAAATTGCCCTGCAATGCTGCAACAGTCCCTCCACCAGTGCTGACACCCTCTCTACCTGCTGCCAGCCCACAGGCTGCCCACCAATGTTTCACATTCTTAAGCGCAAATTGGCTGTAGAATAGCAATGGTGTATATGGACTCAGTGACCCAGGTGTCTGTGTCAAGGCTGTATTTGCTTAGAATTTCATTACACATGTATTACACAAGCCCAGACAGGAGTAGTGAGGGTGGTGCCCACCCGCATGTCCTTTAGCGGCTCATCATTTCTTAGATTTTTAAAAAAGTTTTCACTTATGGAAAAATGGAGTGGTTTATGCAGCACCTCACCTTCTGTCCAGGTCTCCCAATTTCTCCCTGGCAACATGGGCCGACGGTGGAGGAGAAAGAAAAGATGAGAGGCATACACTGCATAATCAACACAACCCCTCCTTTGTTGCTCTATGCTGTGTGTCTCCTGAGAAATCACGATCACACAACATGACACTAAGAGGATCAGGTTCAATGGTGGTACCCGAAAAAGAAATTAATATATAGGATCATAGCACACAGTGAGAGAGATTAGTAATTTGTGTTTAAAAACATATTTACAGACAGCCAACGGAAGGGTACATGCCGTGATCAGACTGGTATAATTAATTGCGATTTTCATTAGGAAATTCCCCTTTGTGTGTGCGATGTTGTATGTGAGGGTCACCTTTTCACCCTTTGGTCCCTTTGGTCCTGGCAGTCCAGGAGGACCCTGTAATTGATATGAAGACTGTGATTAATTAGTGGGTTTACACAATATAGGTTTAGAAATTATGAAACCCTAAAACTATTGGTAACTGACAAAAGATCACAGAACAGTACAGCAGTCCCTTAATAACACTTCTTACTGAAGGCGAATTGTTAAAATTGCAATCCTGTAACCTCTTGGAAGACACGATGAAAAATATCCAATACATATCGTATATCATGTAGACAAGCAGCGTCTTTATTTAGTCTGTGTGGTGCAGCAGACTCATGGATCAGTGGTGAGATGCTTGACCATTTCTAAGAAAGGTGCGTGGTGCAGAGATGGGCAGTGGAAAAAGGCTATTTACGTCTGCTCTAAATGCAGAGTGTTAATGGGTTGCAGTGTGGTGCGGTTTTGGGGGGTGGGGGTATAGTGGTGGCAGACCCCGGTGCATCTGTGCCAAGACCGAAAGTGGTCAGTGGAAACGAGATGTGTCTCACATGGTAAAGAAGGAAGCCCCCTGGAAGAAAAGGATCTACCCGGACGATGCAGATTACCAGGATTCACCACCTCAAATAAGCCTTCTGCAAAAAGTCTGGAACTAAGCATAGGAGTTAGCCGAGGAGGCTCTGGGAGCACTGTAGCTGGGGACCTGTAGTGGGGCACAATATAGCTGGGCTCATTGTAGCTGGGTGCACTGTAGCTGGGCTCCTTGTAGCTGGGTGTAGTGGAGCTGGTTGCATTGTAGCTGAAATACTGCTGAGCTGCTGGTTACATGATTTGTTGACTTTAGGATAAGGCAGCAACTGCTACCCTTATGGCCAGTATATATGAACATTCTAAAACCGAAACTAATTGTACTATAAATGTATATAATTGTGTCCAAATACCAAACCATTACCTGGTAATCTATTTGGCTAGACCAGATCCAGAGTTCCTTGGGAATATTGTGTAAATTCTTCCAAATGTTACTTTTAGGCATCACATACTGATTCTGGGTGGACACCCCCGCCCCCTTTACAAGCTGGGTGCCAGTACTTGGTGTGGACATTTTTGGGTACCTCAGTGCACAGCAAATTTTACAGTGTGAAAAAAAAAAAGTTGATTTTCTGAGTTGATTTTTAGTGCTAAAAAGCATTTGTGGTGGTGGTGTTTTTACAGAGCAGAGTGCTTTATGGCTGTGTAAAACACCAACACTGGCTTAGAGTTAAACTTCAGGTCATCATTTCTGTGATGAGCTGAGGCTGTTGGCGGACTCTGAACATATTCCTTCAACTGAATAAAGTAATGAAGCATATTTTATCGGCATGTAAGGTTAGTTTGTTGCAGGGATTTGTTTATTTAACAAGCACATAGTGGTGAACTTTATCCATTAGTATCAATGGTAGAGCAATTAGGTGTGTGTATGATGGGCCATGTAGTAGAGTACAGGATAACATCTGTAGATATTGGAAATTGCGTGAGATTGGAAATGTGTGGTGGTATATAAGGTACATAAGGCCAGTAGAGATAGGTGCTAGGAATTTGTAGCTAAGTCTGCTGTGTCCTTGCTTGTGGAATTTGGTTTTACAAGATGTAAGCTAAAGGTAGATGTGAAGGAATTATTAGAAGTAGCCGAAAGGGCCAGTCAGTGGCTGTGGATAAGGCTAGCTGGGGAAATGGATCACAAAGATGGAGTTGCTGAGGTTATCGGTGTCTCGGGTATGCGGAAGACTGGGCAGGTGAAAGGGTCACCCTGGCATGTCATTGTCATGTTTGGAGCGGTATGGCGTTAGTCACCAGGCAGGCCAGTATGGATCTGTTGGGGAATGCTTGGCGGCATAGTATGGTAAAATTCATATGAATCTGACAGCATTGAATACGCACCAACAGTGCCGAGGGGCTGAACATGGCCTCAGTCCCCTGGAAGGACAATGTGGGTTTACTTTTAAAGAGGTTAGTGTGTGGTAGGTTGGAGGTTTAAAATTGAGCTTGGAGGAGGCGGGTTTGGGACACCAGACCTCACTGTTGAGCCTTGCGGAGGTGTCATGGGCTTTAATTCAGACAGAGATCAACAAAGGAAGATGCCTGACAGCCCCTGTGAAGAGCTTGTGAGGTAGCGGTTTCTTAGAGGGTGATCATAAATTAAGTGAGTGGGCTGGGCTCTAGGTGATACTCTAATGGTTTCGCACAGAATATTTGACATCTAATCCTGTGAGTAATTAAATTTGGACAATTTGAAAAGTAGCAAAGCAAAATATGTCATTCATTAATATGTTGTACTATCTTGTTTTATTCACTGGTGCTGGAATCATTTTTAATGAAACTAGACATTCGTGAAAAATATGGACCTAACTTGGTCAGTGTAACCTCAACTCATTAAGTAATGCGGTGGTTGCATATCTGAAGCTTGAATAACACTTAACTTTAGGTTTAAAGTGCCTTGGTTTTTGTAGTCTTGTATCCATTTTTAAATCAGTCTGGAATCTGTGTGGTCACACATGTCTAATTATTTCTCCTGGGCAGTGTGTAGGCAGAAGAACAACCACCATTTTCTCTATGCTTGGTTGGTGTTAACAGATATTGGCTCATTACGTTCGCTAAGTAAGCAAGTATAAGAAAGAGGAACAATATTTCGTTTTATTCTAATGGGCGTAGATTAACATATTGGTGAATGGAGGTATGCCTATTTATAAATTGAGGATTTTCTGTGATGAAGTGTGATATGAATATTTAAATGTGAACACTGAAAGTAGTGTGAAATACACACACGTAATAACATGTAAAATAAACTCAATTTGGTGTTGACCTATATACACACACATAAGAAAGGGTTGAATTTAAGTGTTGATTTCACACTGCCAAATGAGCTAGCTAATGAGCTAGCCTCCTTAATAAACGGAACGCGACGAGATGGAATCAGTTGTTGTGATGCACATTTGCAACAAATGGCTGTATATACTGAAGGTCTCGGTGGACTCTGTAGATAACGCTTCACCCTAGAGATCTATTAGACAGCCCTCTGAGGCCTGTCTGGGAATGCATCAAGGTGCTCTTCATGCCTGTAACTGCCCTCTGTCATTGGAGGCAAGTGTAGTACCTGAGGTCCCACAGGGCCAGCTGGTCCGGGCGGCCCCACAGAGCAGGTAGGGTCTGTCGGCTTGTGATTGGCTTCCTCTGTGTTCTCTTTCTCATATTCATTGCTAACATCCCTCTGAAAGAGGAATCAGATAAAACTTGACTATGTTCACTATCCTGTTCAAAGGGAAATCCAGCATCAATGTAATGTTAAGTTTGTGACTGCAATGTAATATTATAACAATGACTATAAGTGGAAATCTGGGAGTTCTGTTATCCACTTGTCTTTCATTGTATTTTAGCAACGTTTGCCAGCGTCGCTTGTCCAACACGTTTGAGTGAAATGTAAGTTTCACAGCACCGGCCACAGATGGTGTCTTCCTCCTTAACGATTTTAAGACCATCACGAGATCCATCTCATCTACAGACTGGTATCAACACCTCCTCATTGTTACCCACAGACGTAATCATGGAACCCATCCAAGGACACATCACACCCACTGGAGTGAGAGAGTCACATGTCATACCAGAGGCCTGCGCCACGGTGAGCGGGGCGGGGGAAACAAGGGGGGCGGGGGTGGAGTCAGCATACAGCACGGCTCGAATTTCTTTCTGGGCGCCAGTGCCTCCATATCTGCAGTTGGGGGGAAACAGGAGGAACACGTCAACAAACATGCAGCCACAGGGACAGGAAAGGCCTGCCGACGCGTAATAGCAGCGCACGGGGGGGGGGGTGACAGCTGGCCCTGAGCTTGAAAAACACAGCAAGAGTCACACGGAGAGATGCGCCACTGCCAAACGTTGGCTTTGTGGACCCAATCAGGGATTGCTGCAAGTGGTGGGCCAGTTTGGACTTATGCAACAACAGATGCCTTCAAGCAACCCTACATGACCACCTACCCAAATGGACATGACAGGCAATACTGTGTGGGTTTATCTCGCACTCTTAGAGGTGTGACACTGCCCTTAGAGACTCGTGATGCTGTCTTGGCAGTTCGGCGTGCATGAATTCCCAGCAGGCAATTGCCTGAGGACAGTTACTATAGTCTCAACATATTAGAGTGCAACAGATGTAAATACTGACATGTGCTGGTTATGATTTTTCTTCTGTATATGTAATACATATATTTTGTAACTAATGACTGTGTAGTGACCAACACAAGTCACAGTATATTCAGATATTTATTATCAAAGCTGTTTAAAGGTGTAGTAGGCTGATCGGGGTTAAGGAAGGTAAAACCTTGGACAATATTATTGATCGTCTTGGACTCCAAATGCTGTCATGTCTCAGATGAGACTTCTGAAGCTTCAGCATTTACAACCTACTGAATGAGTAATGTTTTGAGCAGGAATCACATAATCAACACCGAAAAACACTTATTGTTAACTATAACACAGACCACCTCAGGAAAATACACACCCACAAGGGAGGATGCCTAGACCACTGAGAACAGCGGCTACATATGCAAATCCATTAAGATATTAGGGCACAGGATTTAGACTTCTGCTAAATAAGATGCCTGTCAAAACATAAAAATCCAAACAAGGTACTACAATCACCATAGAGGCAATTCTATCCCTTTATTGCTCCTGTTAGTTTGCACCCATCAAAAGGAAAGATCACTCTATACACATACAAGCCATTTGATCTGGAATATTTTCCAAATAGCTAGAAATCTTTCGAATGTGTGAATTACATTTGTACACTTCTAACTGTAAATGACAGATTCTGTCAGCATGCTGCTTTAGAACTGGTCAATGGAACAGCAGTGGAACACAAAGTAGTACTGTTAAGACTAAGCTTCTCACTATCACCAACAAGCATGCTGACATTTACACCTCCCTACAAGCCCAAAATGCTGCAAATAGTACAGCAAAGATGACTCTCATTTTCTTGATTCTGCAATCCAAATGCACACGAGGCACACATCACACATCAGACTAGGAGCAGCCTGAACATGCTCCTCTACACACATCAAGTGTAAGTCACCCTACCTGTTGGGAAGGGGAACATTTTACCCATCAAGGACTGTGGGGAGGCATGGCGAAGGAGGAGCGGTAAATAAAGTCCGAGTGTCAGGAGGAACATGTTGTCCACTGCAGAGCGTGCTTCACTATCAACCGCTCCGGCTAGCACACCGAGTGTCCACACTGCCCCAATCCCGGCTCTCTCTCTCTCTCTTTCACTCACTCACACTCTCACACACACACACACACACACACACACACACACACACACACACACACACACACACACACACACACACACACACTCTCACTCCCCTCCCTGCCTCTCCCACTATCACCACGCCTCTGGTGGAAGGGAATGCCTCCTTTGCACTGGCCCTGTGCTAAACATGGAGTCGGTTGGCCTTTGGCAGCCAATATTAGAGCCTTACTACTGCCTCAGCCTTTGTTTTTCCGCCCTGCCCCAAATGGGAAAAAAAAACAACAACAATCAAGTTGTACTGTCTGACATTGAGGTGGCATATGGGTTTTTTAATACCGGCATCCGTATGTATATTAAGCACACACCTCTCAATGCCACATGCTCACGTATGAGTGAAGTACGACCTTGCATCCGAAATCAGTGGTGGGATGCAGTTTAGTTCCAAAAATTGTTGTACCACCTCTGCGTAATGTTATGGCACCCACAGTAGATATTTACTCTTTAACTAAACCCCTCTCAAGGCAAGGCGCCAAACAGCACTTATTACAAATAGTAGTGACACATTTAGAATAGCTTGTATGAGAGCCCGCACCTCGTCCTTTATGCAGGGTTTATTGACTGGCCCAGCAGGGAAATGGCTGGACTTTCCTTCCTCGTAGAATTAATGACAACACAATCAAGTGGAGGACCACTTTAGCCCTCAGTGGGGCTGCGCACACATTGGTGCCACCTGCCTCAGTCCCTCATCCGTTAGCACAAAAAAGAGAGCTGCTGCGTTTTCATAACTGCATTTAAATTTACAAGACATCATCTGACAGAGCCAGTAGCAAAACCCAAACCCACATGCATTTATTCAAACAGCTATTGCCACAAGTACAAAATTACTCCACTAAATCACTGTACAGAGCTGCTTTTTTTTTAAATTAATGACTCTTCAGTGCTGTTTGCACTTGCAAGTGGAAGTCTTGCATCATGACTAAGGAAGGTGAATTTTCCTCTGCTCTCCTTTAGAGAGTGAGGTAATAGTCTACGACAGAAAGGAAGCAGAGGACAGGAAGGCTTGCTGTAATTGACTGGAGGTTGAACCGAGTTTAACCAGAGCCCACGCCAGCCTTTCTACCTCTGCTACAGACATCAAAGCGGCACCATTACATTTACATACACTTAAACCTCATAATTCTTAATTTATGGGTCAAATTCAGCAATTAGTATAATCTCACAGCACCATCTCAATACCGGTGTTATAAAGACAAATGTTTATGGTGTTTACCTCCTAAAGATATTTTAAGACTATATTTTCTAAGGAAGGGGCCTCTGCTGGTCAGGCAGACATCAGTGTGGTAGTTGAGGGCAGATGTGCCACTCTGTGGATAATTGATCTCTGTTCCCTTGAAGCAGCAGACAGTGGTGGACAAAGGATGAGTTGCGGCCATAAAGAGATGACCTGCCAGTAATTCAGTAAAACAGCCACAGGTTTAGTCAACTGGTAAGCAAGAGTCATGTGGAAGGAGCAAATCTCTCTCAGGAATTAGACTGGTTTTTTTAAAAAACAAACAAAACCCTAATACTGAACGGATACACTTTGTGGTGAACAATACGCTGCCACCTACATTATAGTTTAAAAGACGTGGATTATGCTACAGCAGCTCAAATCTAGATCCTGTTCTGGATTTTGTAACACATTGTAGTTGATTAAATGATTAATGTAACTGGTTTGTCACCACTTTGGCATCACGCCTGACTCCTAGGTGAAAAGAAAGTGGAAAGAAATGGTCGGATCTGGAACTCGAGGACTGTGATTTGGGCAACGTGCTTTAATTCCTGCACTAACGCAACTGAGACACAATTTGAAGCCCCTGTAGACCTCTATTAGGTGTTTGAGCAGAGACCCATTAACTGTTGTTAATGGGCAGGTGACTCAGGCATGAGAAATAAACAGTGAGAGGAAACACTGGTCCAGATCAGGGGAGCTCAGTCCTGCTACTGGGGATCTGCTCTTCACCCACCCATACACACCCACCCCCCTCAGGAGTCAGATCTCCTCGATCAACTTTATTGGCTGGATGTGTATTGCGGTAACTCTGGAAATAAACTCAGCAGGAAGACAGATCCCCAAGGTCAGACACATCAAGCAGTTTTCTACAGACAAGGCCACTGTGGAATTAGTAATATATGTAGGATAAAACACCATTTTAATTATTAGCTGATTTTTTTCCCCATTATTATAAATGTTAATTCAAAATCCAGTGTGGTGAGGCTGAGCAGAGGCCTTGAGCAAGTCTTTAGGAATGAGAGAGCTGACCCCAGTGTGTCACACTTTGGATACTTCTACCTCTTCCTTTAAAGGCTGGACCGTGTCAGCCAGGGGAACTCCTAAAACACAAACAGATACAACAGAGACACAGACACACAGAAACGCAAACAAAAGTATTACATCGGGTTTGAATTTTTATTTTTTTTTACAGAAAATTCTGTTTAATGGGCAGCAAAGCACTCATCCACATTTGGTCAATCATTAAAATGTGATGTTTGCCTGCATGCAAGTGAGCGCACGTGCGCGCACGCACGCACGCACGCACGCACGCACGCACACACACGTAGATAGAGGGTGTACCACAGTCAATATGACACCCAATCCGACAGCTTGTGGATGCCAGTACATGCGTAGCATAACACAGCAGGTCTTTGCTCTCCATACGGCATTCACAAATAGCAAGGTCGGGGGTTCAGAGATGGGGGTGGGTGTGTGTGGGTGTGTGGGTGTTTGTGTTTACTGGGCTGCAGTGTACCTGGAGTAATGAATTAAAACTGCTTACTTGGCAAAAAACCTAATATTACAACAGCCAACACAGAGTGAACTGTGAATTTCTGTAAACACATCGATCAGATTCAGAATATGCTCTCATCTTGAGAGTTCCTTGACTGAAGGTGAGGACCTGTAGCCAAGCCAAACACAATACTACTACTCAGTCTGGCAGTCCAAAAGGAGGATGGGAAAAATGGGTCTATGCAAATCACTGTCTGGGAAATCACTCACTTCTCTTTGACCTTTTAGCGTGGTTTATGGTTAAGTTAGAGTGGGTGGGGTTAGGTTACCTGCTGCTTGCGGTCGGATGCAGGGTCTATGAGCACATTGAGGATGCTTGGGCTAGCTATATCTGCCAGGCTCTGCTGAAGGGCAGAGCGCAACTCTTCCACCGTCCGCACCAAATACCCACGACCTCCAAAAGCGCACATCACCTGCTCATAGCGGGCCTCTGGGAGGAGCGTGACTGGTGGGGCTCTGAAACACACAGACACGCACACTCAGGCTAACTCTTTCCTCGTTGACCAGGGGCGGCAGCATGTCGGCGCTGGTTTCCCACAGTGTGGCGTCAACTGCAAGCAGCAGACCCGGGGGGCAGTGCGAGGCTGTGGCTCAGCGCGGCACCACTCACACAGTGGTCAATTCTCCCATCTTCTCCATCTCCCTCCACGTCTCTGGACCCACTCCACTATAGATGCCGTTATTGTTGATGATGATGATGATGACAGGCAGCTTATACCTGCAATACCAAAACGTGCATTTTAGGGCCTTTTATGCTTGTGCAAATCCTGGTGAATTGAAACAGGTCAACATCTATTTTTGTCCATAGACACCTGTACATATACGGTGTGAGGCTCACCTACACATGGTTTCCACCTCCATGCCGGAGAAGCCAAAGGCGCTGTCACCCTCCACACACACCACCCTCCGGCCCGTCTGCTGGCTGCGCTCCAGGACAGCTGCTGCCACGGCGAAGCCGAGCCCCACCCCCATGGTGCCAAACGTCCCCGCGTCCAGCCTGGAGCACGAGCCCAGAGGAGAGAGAAGTGCCGCCTGCCCGTTAGCTCGCAAACTGTGCTCGATCCGTTCTGAGTCTCACCATCAGCAGAGACCACGCTTGGGCCGTCAAAGTTCTCGGCTGTACTAACTAAGGTAACCATCACTAACTAAGGTGTCACAGTACGTCTTTGTGAAACACTTTACGGTGCCTCATCATATGACAGCTGCTATAAAAATAAAGAATTTTATTATAATTAACTTAAAAAGTGGAGGGAAGAGAGTGGTAGGATCGCCGGGGGACCTGTGTCTGGGGTAGTGGTTGTGCAGCATGGTGCGGCCTATGTCCATCGTGTTGGCTCCCTCACTCACGATGATGCAGTCTCTGGGCAGCAGCTCAGCCATGTGCTGAAACACGGTGTAGTAGTTCATGGGCAAAGTGGTCCGAAGAGCCAGCCTCTGCAAGGCAGCAAGCAAACAAACAAAAAAAACCAAACAAACAATCTGCTGATCCCAAGTGGAGAGGGAGAATGTAAAAAAAAAAAAAAGAAAGAAATCCAAATCAAAATTCACACCAGTACATGCATTCTTACCTTCGATATCTGAGCATTGGAAGCCATCTTTTCTCTCAACGTCACCCACCATGCAGAGTCCGATGGATATCTCCATGGGTCTGACCTAAAGCTTTGCAGCAGCTAAAGATCAATTTAAGTGAAATTACTCTTTAAAGCTATTTTAATCAAAGCACACCGAGCTCCGAGTCTTCTGGGATGCGTTTGTTTATAGAACATATAAGAAGCAGGGCATGTTGACTGTTGTAGTGCTGGAGATACCTGGCCCACCACAGCCCTGACATCTCCCAGCAGCGCAACTGTAGCTCTCACGTTATTACTCAGCTCTTCTGCACACAGGTCCACCTACACAGGAATCACATGTCTTATGAAGCTACACACCCTCCAGCCAATCATAGTGGAGCACAACAAAATCATCCAGTCCTATAGATCAGAGTAGTGAGAGAGAGCTGTGTAGGGACCAGGTGGTCAGCCTAAGTTAGGCTATTTTGCTCACAGAAGATGCTGAGATTAAAAAAGTTTTTTTTTTTAAAGATTGTGTTAAACTTTATGCTCGCTGCACAAAACTGCTTTGGACATTTTTACCTAACATAACTTTGAACTGCCTAACATGTTTCAGACTGTAGTGAACTTTCCTCTATAATGGTGAGTGCTAAAGATTTGCTTGCTCTAAAGCTCTAACTTAAGTGACTGGCCATATATGAACCTTATTCTACATGTACACACCCAACTGACCTGAATGACTTTTACATGAGGGCTGAATCTGGGAGGGAAACCAAAGTGGAGCATCCAGTTGAGTCGTGCACCTAACAGCACCACCACGTCGGCCTGCAACAGAGCTCTGGTATGGGCACGCGCATGCACACACACAGCCACAGCCACAGCCACAGCCACACACACACACACACACACACACACACACACACACACACACACACACACACACACACACACACACACACAGCATGTTAGAAGCTACTGGTGAGATGACTAAGAAAGATTAGTCAAAGTTTCAGAAGCGCATATCTAAAGCTTTGGCATGTGTGTCAAAACTGAATTCAACATAGCAATATGAACCCAGCCATCACACCCTCACACCTGGAGCGGGCAGCAGACACACAGCTCGGGTGGTCGTCGGGGAGCACACCCTTCCCCATCGGAGTGGGCAGGAAAGGCAGCCCCATCACTTCCACCAGCTCCCTGATCCCTTTCTCTGCTCTCCCGTACGCTGCACCTACACCGGAGAACACACACACACACACAAAACTCCTCACAAAGCTGCAGCAACACACTGAGACACAGAGACAACTGCAATCACCTACTTCAGATCACATTACAGGACACCACCTCCTGTTACATGCTGTGAATTTTCTACCAAAAGTTTTGTAAGTACTCGAATACATGTAGTTTAATGCAGGCATGTTTTAACTGCAGAATCTAACACCCTGTAGGTCCACATTTGGTCTGAACATTGGCTTTAATGCACTGCCAATTATTTTGACATTATAGCCATCCACTCCTATATTTTGAACACAGCGACACTTCAACAACTTCAGGAAGTATGAATTTCTGGAAAAGGATGAAAACCCGAAACAAGAGTAAACTAATTACAGTGTCACATTCAGGAGGACTTCCCTATTTTCATATGCATGCAAAGACCATCGCTACAACTTAAATCACACTGCAAAGACATAAGTATGTTCTTTTTGTTTATTTAATGCCACTGGGCATTCCAGCTTGGGCCAGGGTGGCACGGTTGGCACAAAGACACAGGTTGCATTTATGGCCAACGCTGCTGCCACATGCGTGCTTTAGAATGAAAGATTTATCGTCACCTTTGCCGATGATGAGCAGCGGCCTCTGAGCCTCTCTGAGCACTCTACTGGCCTTGGCGATCTCTTGGCTGCTAGCCAGGCTTACTGGAGGAGGAGGGCAGCAGGACGGGAACCTGAAACCATGCGGAACCATCAGCACTGGTCACGCCAGAACTGCCTTTCAAGTGGGCTGGGTCATGGAGGGAACTCCTCCTGCTACTCACAACTCGACCCCTGACTATTAAACAAAGACTACTAAACAGGAATTCCTTAATGTGGGGGACTTCCTGCGGTGGCAAGGTTTGGGGCAGCTCGTGGGGTCTGCTGGGAGTCAGTAACATGTGAAGCAAAGAGCAAACTAGAGAAAAGAGCAGCCCAGCAGTGCCGTGGTGAAGGGGCCCAGGGCTCACCTGACGCTGGTCTGCTCCACTCTGCCATTCACCATGTCTCCAGGGATATCTATATAACAGGCTCCTGGACGGCCGTAAATGCTGCTCCTCACTGCCTGGGGAGAACACAGCAAAAACTTACGGCACAGGGATTTTTTCACCCAGAAAAACTCAAACCAATAAGCCATGACCTCTAATACATGGAACAGGGAAAATTGTCCAAATTCACCTTTTCAACCACAGCTGGTATCATGGCCAGGCTGCCAGGGCGGGCTGCAAACTTGCTGTAAAGGCGACAGGCTTCTACCTAGCTGAGTGAAATACAAATGAATTAACTTTTCCCTGAGAAGGATTTACTGCACACACTTCAAAATGTGTGCTGCTTACAAAACTAACCTGTGGGAATTCCTGAAATGCTCCAGTGGTCTCCTGGTTCCGATCAGAGGAGCCTCCAATGACTATCACAGGCCTGCATTTAAAAACCGGGTCAGCTAATTAAATGTAGCAGATCATAAAGGAAAAATAGAATCGCATGTGACATGCTATTCTATTGTGATATTCAACGTGCACTCAAATCTATCGGCATTACCAGCAGTTCATGTTGGCATTAGCCATTCCACCAAGTGCATGGATCAGCCCCGGTCCAGACACAACCAGACACACAGCAGGACTGCATCAGGAAGGCAAAGAGAAACAATGATGAAGTCTGGTACAGGAAAGAAAGCAAAGCACATAGCTGGTAATAAGAAATGGATCAAAGCACACACGTACTGTCCTGTCAAATATCCAACTGCCGAAGCAGCGTAGCAGGCCTGTTGGACAAGACACAATGACACTGAAGGTCAGATACAGGTGACCTTGCACAGGCTGAAGACAGAGAGCCTTCGTTAAATGGCAGTGTAGTGAGGTGGGCTTACTGCTTGCTCATTGCGCATGCCAACATACTTGATACCAGCAACTTGGGCAGCCATGGCAACCTCAATGATGGGCACACCAACAATGCCAAACATGTACTCCACATTCTGCAGTAGAATACATTAGAAAGTGAATTAAAGGAACTTGCTAAGATTTTTCAGCCTTAACAGTTCTCAATAATGTCACGTAGTTAAATATTCTTTTTTTTTTCGTCAATTGTGAGGAAGTGCAGGCGCGCTAGCGCTTGTTCCCTTGCTTGTAACCAGACTGGAACACATCTGCCAGCCTGTATCACCTTTGACACCATATCAAGGTTCAGGGCTGTACGTGTGGAAGCTTCGGATTTGACAAAAACTGCAATGCCCACTGCAATGCACACGTTACTTACTAGTCCAGACTGTGCCTACATAACCACAATGAAGAAGAATGAATCTGGAAATTATTGCCTGCATATCAAGGCTCTCGATTAGCTAACATTCTGTTACAGTTTAACACAGAACTTCACACAGCTATTGCTAGCTAGCCAAGATGGAGATTATATCGGTAGATAAATGGATATGAAATTTTGTCTGTTAATGAAACAAATTTCCTTTTGAACTAAATATATCACACGTTGTCGGTTCACTGGCCTGGTATGAAAGACAAAGGTGAAATAGGACCACGCCGATGCTTTGCCGAAACTGGCCAGTTAGCCTATTAGCTAGCTAACTAAGCTTTTTTAAAGGTTCTAACTTAGCCAACTTGCTACTGAGTTGAACTTACTCTTCAGACATCCAGTGAACTATATTGGAAGCATTCGCTATAGTATTACTACACCAACCTGAGACTTCAGCGCCTCAGCAATTATTTGAGCTCCTGTGACTTCTTCCATAACTTTTCTTCCTGCGCTGGTTGAAGACTAGGAGGACGAGCGTGATAAAAGCATGCGTTAAAGCGGATCAACATATTAGGAATATGCGCAGTCCAAAGGTAAACCAAGAATTTAAACATTTACTAAAGTCTAGACGTTTACTGACTAACTAACTAAATAAATAAATATGTTAAATGTATTTCTTAAAATATTAACAAATTGCACTTAGCAGATAATTATGGGTCCAAATAAAAATAAAATAAAATAATAAAAAATTACTTATAATTCTGAATACACAGGATATTTAAGTGTCCAAGTTTAAAATCTAATGACTCAGGATGACTTATTCCATTATTTTCAGTGGACATGAAAACAACACAGAAGCACTAATCAAAGTCCCAAAAAATGTTTTATTGTGTAAAATGGTAGATCATTACATATATAATGATTTTGTGATATCTGTAGAATAATCTGTGGTACCTTATGTGTATGATTTGATCCAATTAAACATTATAAACATCAATAGTGTTGTGAAGAAAGTTGCTGTATTTGTCAAAAGCAGCACTTGTTGTTTTTCTGTTCCTGTCCTCCTTCATACTAGTCTTTCTGCCCACACCTTGAACTTGACTTTCTCTCCCATCAAGATACGACTGCAGAATTTTGAAAAACTAGACACAGAAAAGGATTAGAATGTCGTTCACAGCATGCATGCAATAATACATTAAAAAAACGTTATACATGAAGGCTGCTACACAGTTTCACAAAATGTCCTCTTAAGTAGAGAAGAAGGGAAAATATACAGCATTTATAATTTGCCGGTGGAATGTGACTTATGTATTTATGACCTGCTATTACAATAAATATTAAGTTTAAATAGAAACCAGACAAATGAAGTAAAAACAGAAGTAAAGCAAGCAAGATATTTTCATATGAGATGCAAGTGTGGAAGGACATTGTCAAAAAACAGAAAAACAGAAGAGTTTAGAAAAAGCACTGAGAAAGTGGTTACAAAAAATGGTTAAGAATATAAAAAGAGAAATAAACTGAAAAAGAGGTTCAGTGGAGAAGGTTTGAGCAGTGGAGATGCACAACTCACCAGGATTCTGCTTTTGGGATTGCTCAGAGATCTCCACTCTTCTGTGCTCGGGGGGTCTGACTCTACAGAGACCACCAACAGTGCCACTAGAACTAGTACAGTCAGCCTATCCCCAGCCAGCCAGACACACACACAAACGATAAGATCACTAAATCTTTCTTTAATGTGATACTGAAGAAATGATGCATCAACCACTTACATGTCTGTCTGATGCTAATAATTTCAGTATTAATCGGCAGGCGAATTTCCTTCCTTTTCTCTCATCCCTCTTCCGCTACCTTTTTATATACGGAGGCATACCACTCATGAAGAATTTCCACCCTCAGTACAAATTGGTATTTCCCCTTGAATGAACGGAAAATCACAGAGTACATCATGCGCTGTAATTAATGCACCCACAGAGCCGATGTAATCTCATTAGTGTCTCTCTCAGAGGTTCACTGTTAATTATGATATATATGGATTTAACCTTTAAAAGGTATGCCAAAAATAGTAGACTAGAATGTGCTACAAAGAATCAAGTGGTCTACAGGGAATTTGAAATTTCCAATTATAAGAGGACTAAGCTGACCACTAACGACCAAATGGTTGTCTGCCTATGTGTCCATCCATCCATATAACTTTCTGTGCTGTGTGTGTATACAGAGAGAAGCACACACACACACACACACACACACACACACACACACACACACACACACCAGTAATAACATTAAAACCACTGACAGGCAGTCCATTTAAGGACAACTGGTGAACTGGTGACATGGTCATGGGCACCCAAGGCTCACTGATGCGTGTGGGGAGCAAAAGCCAGGTCGGATCCCACAGAAGAGCCAGATGCCACAGGACACCTCCAGAATTTTGTAAAGTCCAGGCATTGACAGGTCAGAGCTGTTTTGGTGGCATGGGGGAACCATCCCAATATTAGGCAGGCACTTTTAACATTACGGCTGATAGGTGTACAATGCTGGGCAAAAAAGGTCTCAACAGAAAATAAATGGAGATTTTTGAACACCCAGACACATTAGTTTGAATTTTACATCAACATTTTGAAATCTTTTCATGATTTTTATGTCTTTTCATGATGTACAAGAAGACTGTAGGTGAATGTTCCTGTTTCCAACCGTCCCCCAAACGTTTGCTGAGGCAATAATCAGTGATGAGCAAATAGTGCAACAGATCTCATTAGCCCATTTTTTGACCAGGAGCAAACATTCATTATATTTAAAATTTTATTTCATACACTCACCAGAGTACAAGCCTATTGTCAGCAGAGGTCATACTAAGGAAAGGACTTCAGAGCCCTTGTCAGAAATTGCTGCAACATAATTTCTTCAGAAAAGATAGGGCCTTCCAAATCTTAAAATTCATATTAAAACACGAATCACTAATTCAGAAAAAAGTAATGTAAATGTACACTAGGAATGATGCAACTTCAAAAACATGCTCATTAACAATGAGGTTATGAATCTGGAAATATTCGAAACACAAAGGATGGCTCAAAGAAAGCACAAACAGAAAATGACAAGTCATTTCTTTATTCAGACAACCATAAAATATACAGCAATCTCCCATGCTGAATGAGTGGCGGGGTGCAGGCGCCAACAACTCTGCTGGCTCTTCTACTGCCTCGCTAACACACAAAAATAGGAAAGCGAATAGCTGCTCCACTTAAGCAGATTTCCAGTTTCAAATCGATTTAAAATCCATGTCTGAAAAGAGTCAAACAACTTTCACAGACCAAGGGCTGAGTGGTTTTATTAGCTAATAAAAGCCAAAAAAAAGCAAAGCTGAGAAAAAAATATATATACATAAGGTTTTAATATTCACATTTTACCATATAAGGAAATCAGATACTGTCCTGCTATTGGTTTACACAGTGTTCTTCATCCAGAGCAAAGCATGTTGGGAGCTTTTTGCTTTAGTTCAGTTTCAGTGCTTTACACAAATGTAGTGTTCTAATTGTGCATCATAGCTCTCCAAACTGCCCCTACTCTTTTGCATTCACACATTAACTCACAAAGGCACAAATGATGATGAAGTATGGAAACTAAAAATAAATACAGATAAAAAGAATAATTTATTCTTAAAGAGAAGACAGCAAAGGTTAGCTCGCACTTCACTTACAACCATTGCTATTAGCGTTACAATGCTAATAATATTCAATTTCCATCACTGGCCCTCTAAGATTTGAAAATAGGAAATGCTATGATTTTTCACTCTAGAGGGACAGAGGACAAATGTGTATTAAAATCCTGTTTTAAAAAATAAATGTCTCTCCCCCCCACGTAATTTACCAATTGTGAAATTAACTGTGCATGAATGTTTATATCAGTTTAAAAACTTTACAATCAGCCCTGTCGTTCTCTCTGGGGACAATTCAAAACCTCCCCTAATTTTCAAAAGTCAAAGTCTAAACAAATCGGTTTCAAACTGCACCTACAAACATTGGTCCCAGGCTGAGGAGTCTATGCTTTATTGCCATGTAGGGAGAAGGCCCATGTCAGCTGGCTGGCTGGAGTAGGTCAATAGTGGGCCACGGGATGAGACGAGCAGAAGGTACGTGGAGGTATCTGCTGAAGAGCACAAAGTGCTGGATGAACATGAACAGACAGAGAGAGGGACTAGGTAGGCCAGCCTGCTGGGCCTCTATGAGTGAGAGTCTGAGTGTGTGTGTGTGTGTGTGTGTGTGTGTGTGCGTGCGTGCACACGCAAGAGATAGAGAAACAAAGAGACTCTTAAGGCTCTGCGCAGTGGCCAGCTGACAGGGCCGTGTTGCCTCTGGGTGATTGAGACAAGCTGTGTCTCTGCTCTCCCTTTCCTCTCCAAACACTCAGTATGTCTCTGAGTCCGAATCATTGAGCTCGTCGTCCTTGTAGAAGCCGTCGTGGCGGCCAATGCTGTTGAAGCTGCAGTAGGAGCCGTGTTCGCTTTGCAGCATGGGCAGGCTGTCCAGCGTGACGCTCTTGGACGGGCCCGTGTAGTGGTTGATGGTGCTGAATGTGAGGCCCGGCGCCGAGCTGCTGCTGGCCGACACCGGCATCATGGTGGCCAGGATGAGAGCCAGGCAGTCTGCCACATCTTTATTGGGGGCGCAGGCCAGAGCAGGTGTGTAACCTGGGAGCCAAAAAGCGCCAGTGTCAGCGTGCGGAGGTCACATACAACAAATATGTCTTATGAAAAATAGGTGTGCATTGGAATTACCGTTTTCATCAACGGCTAGTACACTTGCACCCTTGGCCAAGAGCTCCTGTACAACGACCGTTAGACCATTCCTGGCTGCCACATGCAGGGGCCTACACACACAAACACACAAACTCAGCCACTAGTCTGGGAAGACCAGTTATCGTGTTCATTGGCCGCCATCCCATGAGTCATCCATACGTTTGTAAAGCTGCGTTGGTGGAGTTAATGAGATTTCGGTCTGTAATCTTTTCCAAGATCAGCAAGGCACTGGTCTCATGTCCCTAGAGAAGATAAAGACTGCCATCAGTTAAGAATGATTGAATGGTACTGCTTGATAGAATTAAATGCATGTGAACAAGAAAACAACCCATCACGACTACTTAAGAGCCCTATGTGAGAGCGTGCACGTGTACGAGTGTGTCCATGACAGACCTTACTGCAGGCCAGGTGCAGTGCAGTGTTTCTATTGCTGTCCTGCAGTGTCAGGTCTGCTTTTGCACTGCTAACCAGCAGCTCTGCCAAACCCACAGATGGAGACAGAGGCTCAGTGTGGAACCACACACCGGGCTGCTTCAGACAACCTGTTTAACACACCAACTCCCCCCACCACTAATATTTTACACTAGCCACCTTAACGCACACTTGCTAAACAGGCTTGGCTAAGGTCTTACCCACGGCATTCGTCTGCCCGTTCTCAGCTGCCATCATTAGCGGGGATTTGCCACCGGCATCGATGCTGTTCACCTGGGCGTTGTGACCAAGCAGAAGCTGCAGACACTCCACATGGTCAGTGAACGCCGCAGCATGGAGGGGAGACCTGCCGCAGGCCAAAGCCAAAGTTTGACACCATCTACTCAGTTGCTTGGGTCACTCCAACAGCACAGATTAATTCTTAGGTTACATTGAGGCTACGTGCTTTTGCTCTGCTGAGAGTTTAGAAGAGGGCTATAGTTTTGTTTTTGCTCTCAGGTTGCTATAATTTCAAGCTTGTCATGTTAGGGCTTCCAAAACATGCCCAATTAAAATACCAATTTCTCATTAACGATCAGAAACTTAACAGAAACTGTAACGCGGGATGCACTGCCTTATAAAACCACATTTTATAGGAAGAGCATTCATATAAACGGTGATACATGAATAAACCTTAAAATCATACCACAAATTTCTTATAAAAGAGGTGAACAAAACAAGAACATCTGTAATCCTACCTGTTTTTGGAGTCCGTAGCATTGACAATCACAGGACCCAGTGTGTCAATCAACATTTCAGCTGCGCCCTCGTTGTCATTAATCCTGCAATTCAAAAAGAAGCTTGAGTTTGCAATGGGAGCTTTCCTTTCTCTCACTTCGTCGTCGTGCACATGAAGGTCAGGCTTACACGGCACAGTGGAGAGGGCTGAAGGGGTTCCCCTCCGTCTTGTCGAATAGCTGCTGCTCCAGCAACACTTCGACACACGTGTCGTGACCTTGAAAGAACAAAAGAAAAAAGACATGACAATCATCCTTCTATCCAAAATCTCTCACACACAAAGAAAATCTCGTTTGCCTGGCATCGGCAAACCACTTGGAAGATAACCGCTCCTATAGTTACCATTGTAACAGGCCCAGTGCAGTGGTGTGTAGCCCTGGTGGTCTGTGATGACGGGGGTACCCTCCACGGACTGGGCTGCATGCAGCAGACCTCCCAGCACCCCCACATGGCCGCAGGCAGCTGCCAGGTGTACAGGAGAGCGTCCTCGGCAGTCCCGCACCATAAAACTGGCGTTGTGCTGCAGTAAGGCCTCCACACACTCCTCATGGCCCGTCACCGCCTGCAGAGGCCAGCAACCAGCCGCGGACACCATCAGTCACAGACGCACATACGTGGCTGGAAATCATTTTGTTTTAACAGAGGGTTTCTTTCAAACGGAAAGTTAGCCTTGTCCACTGAGCACACAAGACTAGAGATCGCTCACCCCTCGGTGGAGAGCCGTGCGTCCCCACTTGTCTTTGGCCTCTACATTGCCTCCTTTGTTGAGCAGAGAGTACACGCAGTCTGTATGTCCACTCAACACGGCCAGCATCAGCGGCGTCCTGTGGGGAGAGAGGGCAGCACACGTGCAGCAGACGCAATTGTGTGGAACAAGAAAAGCCTTGCAAACATTTCAAGACTCTTATAAACAAACAGACACTCTACAGATATGCTTCAGCTTAGCCATGTTGCCTCAGACACACAAACAGTGATGTTACAGGCCGTTCAGCCACATAAATTACAAAAGAACATTCTATTGGCACATTCTATAACCCGTTGCCATGGCAATAATTTCAGAAGAATTAACGTTATTGTTAAACGCCTCCTCTGACAGCACAGCTTCTGCCATTTAAAAAACATTACTAACTCTGCAGTAATTAATGTAATATAACGCAACATACTTTTGTTGGCATTTCTCCTGCAAATAACCTTTGAAGAGATGATTTTACTACATCATCATAAGACACGTTTGAGGGGTTGCAACGAAAGTAATCTCTTTCAGGCACAAACAATGCGGTTTCCAAAGCATCTTAAAACCTTGAGCCACTGAGGTTTTAAGGTGGCATAACAAAAATGCATTAGAATCCTTTCAGACCGAGCAAATGTTATTGAAGCGTTATGGCACCATCACAGATAGCTCTGTCTGAAAGGGCTATGGGCTTTTAAAGTAGATCCTACAAGGTAATGGGCTTGGGGGGGGGGGGGGGGGCATAAACGAAGCCCATGACTTACTGCCCAGTTCCATCCTGAATGTCGACTGCGCTCTGCAGGTCTGCATTTCCAATCAGTAAACGCAGACAGTCCGAGTGACCGTTTGTGGCTACAAATATTTTTAAGAAGAGAGAAAAAAAGAAAGAAAAAAAAACCCCATCACTTTCAGAAGATCACTACAGTGAAACACATGGCAAGCATACCTAACATATCTACTGCACGTTTTCACAGATATGAAAAACCTTGTGGCGCTGTTGCTGCTTAACAGTTTCTGTGATGAAGATTCAAAAGTTGGCCGGCTTGCTGCCGTGGTTTCCAACCAGGTTACTGACAATCATGTTTAATCCTCAGAGCTACCTGCTGCGTGGATGGGGGTGCGCTTAAGGGTGTAGTCCTTGACCAGGATTGAGGCTCCCTGGTTGATGAGCACGTCCACACACTCCACATGGCCTTTAAAAGCAGCCAGGTCAAGTGGTGTGTGACCCTGCACTGTCCTCACATCCAGATCCAGCAGGGACTGCACCAGCACCTCCAGAGCCTGGTGGTGCCCATGATACGCCTGAGTGAAAAAAGCATAAATGACACGAGACATCACACACACACACATTTTGACCTATCCACCCACCCCCATCCCCCGGCTACAGCTGTCATCCCCCGGCTACAAGAGGACTAACGGAACAGTGCACTCACAGCGAGGTGCAGTGGGCTAACAGGAGCACGCACATCAGAGTCGTTCAGGATGTCCGTCCCTGAGGTCTCCATTAGCTAGCAGACAAAACCAGATAGCAAAGGGTTACAAACTGCATCCATTACAAGGAACAGAAACCAGAGTCTAGCGCAATTTGAGATCAAAGGTGGTAACTGGTACTCACCACATCTAAAGGGGTTTCACTTGCAATCTGAAAGAAACAAAAATAACAACAATCAGGGCTTTGGGCACAGAAATGTCAGCATCACAAGACGAGTCAGAAAGAGCAGCCAGGGTTTGGACACTGAAAAGCTGTGCTCACCAGCTCCAGACAGAGGCGGTGTCCGTATGCAGAGGCGTAATGCACCGCATTATAGCCCTGATTATCTCGGATCCCTGGGTTAGCGTCATTCCTCAGCAAATACTCCAGGCACCTGCAGCACGGTAGGAGTCATTATGGACACTGCAAGCTAGAAAGGACGTGGAGGTACGTGATGTTCGGCCAAGATGCTCTGCTCCGTTTCCCCTACACCCAAGTCTGGCCCGTCCCGTGACTCACTTTCCATCAGAGTCAGAGGCAGCGGCGTAGTGGAGGGGAGTGCAGCCCCTCTTATCCAGGTCGTTGACGCTGGCTCCAGATCCCACCAAGGCAAATAGGCACTGATAGTTACAGTTCGCAGCCGCATAGTGCAAAGGTGTCCTTGGGAGAACATGGTGTACAGTTAAAATAACCTTTTTATATAGACAGATAGATAGATAGACGCTAGCAATGGCGACAATTATAATAACAATGTAATAACATCTCTAGGAGGCAGTAACATTGTACAATTAGAACAGCAAATGGTAAGCAGTTGAAAGGGGCCTCCACAGAGATTCATTTTTGAGAGGAACATGGAGGTTTGACTTGGGCTATACATATACATATATGTTACACCAGCTACCAATCAAGCCACAGTTTGTGCCTCAGAAACAATTTTATTCTTTTCATATATTTTTATTTTCATAATCATTTATTCCATTTCATTTTTCTGCTCTTCTATCCTCTACCTTTATCCATTTCATTTTTCTTCTACTTTTATCTTTCTGGACAGCACTTTGTAAACCAAGTTTTAAAACACTGCTCTATAAAAGTAAAAAAAACAACAAAAAAAAACAGTTAAACTGAAAAGTTAACTGACCTCCCAAAACTGTCCTTCTTGTTGAAATCTGCCCCTATGTTGAGGAGTAGATTAAGACAATCTAGGTTCCTGCAGAGGAAATTATAGTTCAAATGTAAATTATCAGGGAAGCATCTGAAACGCCTTTTTTAATCTACAAGTCACCATTAACCTAACCAACGACTAAATCAGAAAGGAAATGATGAGGAAAGGAAAACAAGGTCTTCTCACCCCCCTGCCGCAGCAGCATGTAAACAGGTCCTCCCGAAGTCATCGGGAGTGTCTATATCAAAGCCTGCGGAAGGAGAGGCATCACTCAGTACGCTGACCGATAAGCTGACTGAAGCTGCTAGCAGGAGGGGTAGCTCACCGGAGGACAGCAGCTTGCGGCAGCAGTCCGAGAAGCCGCTCAGTGCGGCCAAGTGCAGAGGGAACATGCCGTGGACCCCCCGCCTGCAAGAGACAGCAGAAAGAGCACAGGACAAGTGGCGGGTTGGTGCCAGGTACTGTGCTAGACTCCCAGGCCCGCTATGGTGCCGTGGGGAGAGGTGTGGGGCGGCGGCGGTGTGGCACGGCCGGAGCTCACTTCGAGGTATCGGCTCCGTTGGTGACGAGAGTGCTGATGAGGAGCTCGTGGCCGTAACGCGCGGCGATATGCAGGGGCGTGTTGCCATTCTTGTCCTCACAGTCAATCTCTGCACCTGCGCGAACGGGACGCACACGGACACATCACTACATGGACCTCATTCGGCTTCATGCCACGTGCATGGTTAATATGTGAAAGAGGAAGCCATTACGGAAGCATTCCGCGGACTACCCATTACCCACCATTTTGAATGATAGCCTGAGATCGTGAGAACCTCCCATGAATTGCAGTCATGTGCAGAGGCGTTTTCCCATCTTTACTCTAGAAATGAGGGGAAGAAGAAAGAAACGTCAATGAAATAACCGCCTCTTCTGTGAGAGTGTACACTGCAGAACAGACAGAACTGCACAGTACAGCACAACAGGTTTTCCTTTTGTGAAATCTAGAGTGGGGGTGTTTTACGAGGTTCTGACCTTGATGTTGACGTCTGCCCCGTTGCCCACCAGCAGCTCGAGGCAGAGCGCCCCGTGGCGTGAGGCGGCCGTGAAGTGCAGGGCGGTGAAGCCCTTCTCGTTCACCTGGTTGACGTTGGCCCCGCACTCGATCAGCTCGTTCACCACCACGTCCTGGCCATTGTAGCAGGCCACGTGCAGAGGGGTGTTGCCGTACGCGTTCGGCTCATTGATCTGGAAAGAGAGCGCGGTCACACTTTGTACAGAATGCCTAGATTCTGCCCCAAAAATATTACAGGAGTAAAACGTTGAGGCTTCCTTTAACCAGCTACTTATATAGTGTATTGGCTGAGTTAATTGGCTCACATTCGGAAACTTTTCCTATAACACACAGTCTTGGTTTTTGGAAAGAAGAAAGCCTCCAGAAGCTATTGTACAAGACTAACAGTTGCCACAGGTGAAGGCAGTGACTGCGTAAAACCTGTTTTGCTGCAGTTTTGTAACAGATACTAAAAACATGGACACAAACAGTACTGCTGGTTTCATGCGATTTCTCTGTCTGATGCTTACACTCTTGTGTCACCAAAAGGGCTGCACAATTCATCTCAGGCTGGTTGCAGTTTCTCTGTGTGCAACACCCTGGTCAAGTTAAGCTCATCTCAACAGTGGATGCAGCTTTGCTGGATCAGGCGCTGATGCTGGCAGCCTTTCCCTGCGACAGTTTACAGCCACACGCTGCCGCACAAGCTTCTTACGCACTGCTACCATGTTGTGTGGGTCATTCCAGCGTCACACAGATGCCCGTAGAGAGGACTTACATCTACTCCCAGGTCCAACAGGTACTTGACGACGCTGATCATCCCACTAGAGGCTGCAGCGTGCAGAGGTGTGTAGGCCTTCTTATCTTTACACGTCACCTCAGCACCATGAGACACCAACAGCTTCACCACATCCAAGTGACCTGGTAGGAGGGGTCACAGTGTCACAGTCAGGCCCAGGGACATTATGCTTGGTTCAATGCTGGAGGCATAATTGACACCAACATCGTGCATTAGCTGCGGTTATACAACCACTCCAGCACAGAGAACAAAATCTTACCCATGTATGCGGCCCAGTGGATAGCCCGCCGATCCTTCTTGTCGAAGGCGTTAATGTTAGCTCCTCTGGACAGAAGCAGCCTCACCATCTGACAAAACCCCACCAAAAAACCCAGCATTTGACATTTACAGCATTATAGTGTTGCACCAAGACATTTCACATGAATGTTCGAGTTACAAATATCATAACTGCATGTTGTTTCTCTAACAGCAAATTTCCATCCTCAAATTCCCTTTCAGAGTTTGTGATGGGCGAGTGGGCACTGACCTCCAGGTGTCCGCTGAAGGCAGCGTGGTGGAGGGCAGTGCGCCCGGCGCGGTCTGACACATTCACGTTGCTAAGCAGGGGAACGAGTGCCTCGGCACACCGCACTGCCTTGTTGGCAGCAGCCACATGCAGCGGCGTCTGCCAGTTCTTGTCTCGCGCGTTCACGTCTGCCGAGTGCTTCAGCAGCACCTGCACCGCCTCCTACAGGACATGGAGAGAAACGCGCAGCCATGGGACCCTCTTAAAATGTGTTGTTTAATGCAAGAGCAAGAGACATTATATTACCAACATTTATGCATGCAATCTGCCCCACAAAAGCTTGGGATTGTTTGTTTTACTGGTAGTTTGCAATGACTAACCAAGGTTATTTTGAGAAAAACAAATGTCACAATAATTTAAAAACATTAATAGCTTTATCAAAAAAAAAAAAAAAAAACACAACCAAAAAAAAGGCAACAAGAAACACTCAAAGCACTTTCAAAATGCCTATTAACAATATTTTAGAAAAAGACCAACCATGTTAATATGACTATATAATGACTAACAATAAACCTGCTCATACCAATACCAAAGAATTCACTTTGATGAACATTAATTTAAAAATTATTATTATTATTATTATTATTATTATTATTACATTTATTCAGCACCTTTCTCAAATTCGAGGACGCTTTACAGTCAGATATATTCAAAAACTGGTTTGGTGTTAACAAAACCATTGCATGTATTCTTTCTTGGTGAAAAACATTTCTTCAAGAGGAAAAGAAATTAAAAACCCAATTCATTTACTTTTAAAGCAAATCCCAAAACTATGAATGTATATATAGCATTCCATAATTGTAGAATGATAGTAGATACAGCATGCATTATGTAAATGAGGTGTATGGTAGCTGTCTGTAGGGTAATTCTCAGCACACATTATATAAAGTAAGGTGTATGGTAGCTGTCTGTAATTCTCAGAGAGCAGTACCTCACTGCAGGAGGCCACTGCTCGGTGCAGGGGTGTCAACCATTTATTGTCTTTGGCATTTACTCTTGCCCCTACGGAAAGATGACACCATGGGTTCAACTAACAAAACCAGCTTTCAATACACCACATTCAAATCAAGCTCGGGGTGATCAAAGGGATATTAAAATAAGATAACAAATAAGGCAGCAATATAAAATACAAAAATGAAGCTTGGCTTCTATGAGTCAGAAAGAATTTGCAGACCAAAACAAAACCAACTTGAGTTTACCTGATAAAATGAGGAGCTCTATGATTTCAGCATCTCCTAAGTATGCAGCAGCATGCAGTGGGGTCCTCTTTTCATTATCCTAAAGTACACAGAGATAGTGTGTCTGACGGCAGTATGAATCCCACCAAAAAGGCAGTTCTAAAATATTCAATTGTACGCAGCCATTTGCTCTCCTGTGCAACAGAGAAGTGAAACCACAAGTAAACTACATTTTTGTTCCCCACACACGTACAAATGGAATCTTACCTGGAATCTTATACACATACATACCTACATATACATCCATCACATATATAAATGTACAATTTGAATTGTTAACTGAAAAGAGAACCAAGGATGCATGTTACCTGCACATTCACATCTTCCTTCTTGAATATGAGGGAACGCACTTCATCTGGGTCAACGTTGAATATAGCTTTCAGCAGGGGAGGCTTGAAGATGAGAGAAATTCATGAGTCTTTGCAGAGCTAGGCCACTACTCAACAGCTGTAAGCAGTTCTCTTCAACATGGGAGGGAGCAAATCTAGAGTTTTTGGTATCCCCAAAACACTACCTGGTAAGGTCATTTAGCTTCCACTCTTTAATGCATTAGGAGAGCATGGCCCTGATAGTCACACTGCACAAAACAATGACAAATGACCTTTACACAGCAACACAAACAGCACATTGAAATCCATTTCTATTCACTGATGTGCTGGAGGGAAAATTTCAAGCAGTTCAGCTGCTCCTCTAAAAATCCAACACACACAAAAAAGACTCATTAATACATAATCCAGAACTCTTTAATACATAATCCCAACATGCACAAGTCTAAGCCAAAGCAACCTGCGTTCACTCCGAGGCCTTGAGCAAGGGACTGAGCAGACCCAGGCTAAGGTCAAAACTGCAGCCACATGATGCAGCCCACAGGCTTTCACAGCACTCTTAGTCATCAGTGAATATCGAAAGCCCATTCAGATCCACACATTTTCAATCATTCTGATGACCACTGTTACAAATTAGGCACAAGTCATGAAAACTATTTGGAAATCACACCTCCTCCATTCCAAAGTACTTAAGCAGATGGTAGTACTATAATGCGAGGCGCCTGCAAGCTCATCCCAAATCCACACGATACACAACGCAGAACTACTAGCTCTTCAGGCACTCGCACAAATAAATAAGATGTTCCTGCCGGCAACTTGAGCTTCTTGCTTATCGAGGAACCAGATGGTTAATTTTTTTTGTTCTCTCAAAACATTCAGATAACTTCTGTAAACAAGGATTCAGAGGCAGAATATAACCGAGCAGTCAGGCGCATGGACAGGCTTGCTGGCACCCAGGTCTGTATGCATACACAATTAGCAAACTACTTCTGAAGACAGCCGCTTTAGGCTACTGATGAGATGAGAAGACATCTTTAAAACGAGGAATTTTAAATTGCTCAACAAGTAAGAATATACAAAATGAGAAACACAAACCAAGTGCACATATCTCAAACAAGCTATACAAATGTGTACTTGTGATGAGGGTGTAATTCATTTTAAAGGAGGATACATCTATACATATTTCCTTCTTTTGTATAGAGATCAATCATTTGACTGATTGGTTCAACAAATGAAAAGCCTTACATTCTAGCTCTTCGTGACTAGTGGTTGGTGGCTGCAAAAACAAAATCTTTAATTACTTCCAAGACCTCAAATTGTTCAGTTTGACTAAAATACATTGTTCAAATAAATTACTCACACTGTAACTATAATATAAAGCATGACATTCTTATATATATTATTCTTTTTATATTACCCTTTTCCATATTTTTTATTTTATAATTGTCTTTCAACACCAGTGTTACTGGTTTGTGTGTTGTAGACCTCTCATCAATTTTAAACACGTGACCTGCTAGTGTTTGAATGTCTTTTGCAGTCAGCTCCTGCTATTATATCTGTTCAAAGGCAATTAGACCATTTGCCTTCTTTACACACTTTTCTTATAAACCCTATAAAGCCATGCCTTCACCTTTACTGATTTAAATAAAAGCAACAGGTGAGTGTAAATAATTCAGCAATTTATTCTAATCGACTAGACCGGTCAAATGTAAGAAAAAGATCAACGTGTTCTACACCCGATTTTACAACAGGTTTTGCTCTACTGTGCAGCATAACTGATGCAGAAACATCAATCAGTTCAAATATACAAAGATTAAAGGAGAGAGTGCTTTGAGCTCAGTGAGATTAATCATTAACACAAGAAGGCATGTGCTAATATTTTGAAATAGGAGCATCTAGCAGCAACACCAGCTCAACTACAAAGCTGTAGACCATGCAAACACACAGAGCAGTGCCACATAGTGTGGGGGAGTGAAGCATATAAAAACATCTCGTCTTCCTCACCTACATCACAAGAACTGGGTGTCAGACATTTCATGACATGGGCCAAGTAGCTGCACACAAGCCCAAGGCTGGGGTGCCATTAAATACTTTGCCAATAGACTCTGGAGCAGTGGAAACTCGTTCTCTGGAATTATTAATCCTGCTTCACTATCTGACTTTGATGGGTGAATCTGACTTTGCCCAGTTCTTTATGTTTGCCACCTTCTCTTGGACCACTGTTGTGAAGATGACTAGTTCCTGCTCTGAGAGAATGCGGTGCCTCCTAGAGCTTCAGAAGTACTTCGCTTGCACAGCTGAAAATATTTACTACTGCAAATTTTAGTTCCCCTCTCTCTGACTGTAAATAAACAAACAGTCTAATATTGCAATTAATTCAAAAAGTACATTTTTTGCAGCTCTACATTTACCCAACTTTGAACATCAAGACATTTATCATCTGAGACGTATCCCTTATGGTTTCCTGTGTTCATTATGATGCCTCCAGCATCCCAGTGAGTTAAGCCATGAAGTCTGACCAAAGTATTTACAGTAGAGCAAATGAATATCCTCAAGACTACAAGCAGTTGTGATAATTTAATTTGACTCAGACTGAGGTTACAGAAGTTTTTAATCTGCTGAAATTTACCTGGCGAGTTGAATCAGGACTGTTACAGGAGATAAAGCACTAAAATGTGCAGTGTATGTGCAGAACTGGGATTGAGCAATACCGTTTCAAATGTGATGTGCACTGATCCAGGTCTACAGAGTAGATGTGCAAAAGAGCGGGTTCCTTACGGATCTGTCCCTCCTGCATATTTTTATACTGGCCTGAATATTAAATATCTGCATTTAAATGTCTGGATCTCTGTGATTATACAGTAAATAAAGCCATGTTCCTGAAGGTGCTAACTTATTTGGCAGTAGCGCATCAGTGGGGTTAGTCAGACTAATACAGTGCTTCAGAAGCATCAGCTCCCTGTGGCTTTGAACTGGAAAGACCAGGCTTTCCTACCCACACAGGAAAACACAAACAATACAAATGCTTCTCCTCTTATAGGGCAGATTTCCCGCTAATAATCTGGTCTACAGAAAAAACCTTCTGAGCAGGATTTCCGTACACGGACTAAGCATAGTTCCAGGCTGAAAATGTCCTTTGAAGAGAATTCATGTTATTTATAGACACTGTTCATCATGATTAAACCTTGCTTATTATTTTCCACAGAATTCAATTTAGTTGAGTAATTTTTGACAAAAAAAATGTATATTCCCATATGATTCAATAGGCCTAACCAACACAAAGAACTCACAATTTAGGCTCTATGCTAACGAGAGTTCTCTGGAACTCTTGACTATGAGAAATATGCATGCTATGAGCAACTGGAAGAGTCACATTCTTGAGTATTGTGAAACTGGCTACACAACATACTGTTTTAATGGGAGAGACTCCAAAGGTTGATAAGACAGCTCATTTTTTCCTCTCATGCAGGGCACTTGCCCTTGAGGTTTACATCACAGACATTCCACACGCATCATTTTGGCTGATCTTTTTGAACAACAATTTACTAAGAATTTATTTACTAAAACTTACTTATTAAATAGCTAACGGTACATAAAATTATCTATTACCTTAATTAGTGGTGACATATTAAAGGATTATACAGTTTGGATCGTTTGATATGAACAACATGCATATCTACAACGCCAAAGAAGAGGAAATGACCTTAACACCAGGTTTAGAGCTTGCCTGTTGTTCAGGCAAAATCATTTAAGGCTCCGTTCAGACGGTGCGGAATCAATCAACACAAGCTTTAGCTGAGAGTAGTATGGGAGCAACAACAGGGGACCACTTGTACTCCAAGATCCTTGAGTTTCAAAAGACCCCATTAGCGCAGTCTGACAGTGCTAAGATGAGACAAAGCAAAGTTGTCACATATAGCCCGAGAGCTGAAATGTTTCATGTCCTGAGATGAGCCCCACTAGCTAATGCATCACCATGGTTATGAAATTTTGGTATCTCTTAGCCTATCGCTGACTGACCACATGGTGGCTGTCGAAAATGTCTTCGTGTTCTAAACACGTAAAACGACCGATTAACGATGAATAACCACAGCCACTTCTATAAGGACAAACTGCTAAATGTAAACACTTAAAATACTGTGGCCTTTTGTAATGATACCCCTTGCGAAGAAACGACCTAATCAAACAATGATGTGTAGCTTGTCTTGCTCTGACAGGCTCCAACTACTTATCTATTTCACTGTTCGGTTACAGCATCTCTGACATAATTTAATGCGAGTATAACATTAGCTGAACACTTCGTTAAGGTTTATATATTAATAAAGTTTGTGTAACTAGCTAGCTGGCCGGTCAAGAAGGTATTCAAAGGAACGGGACCCCTGTGATTACAAACTTGTTCACCGAGCAAAGTTGCTAAGATTTCCTACTCTTTTCAGTCGAGTTGAGACTCTAAGCGTGCTTCCACTGGCTTTTAAATTACAACAAACGCCGTCGTATCGAGTAGATGAACAGATTTTTTAAAACGCAGACATTTTCATTCTTGCTGAAGCAACCATATTGAGCAAATATTCTAATTACCGACAAGAAAGTGCCCTTGCTAGCTATCTAGCTATGTAACTTTGTAACACACAAACCATAATTCGGTACAGTATGCAGACATTTGAGACCATAGGTACCGTTTTTTTTAACCAGTTAGTTAGTTAGCTATCTGTCTCTCTATCTAGCTTAGCTATGTTGCCGCCATGGCCTGCATACAAATAGCTAGCTGTCTAGCTAGCTAGCAAGCTAATGCTAACCTAGCCACATTAACGAGCTAACAACATAAAAGCACGATGTCGAATGTTGTAGCTAGACACTTAGCTACCACTCCATTAACGTAAGTACCACACATGCCAAACGATTAAATTTTTTAGTTCTACAAATTCCAACGAGGGTTAAACTACAGAAAAAGAGCATGCTTACTAGCCGGGTCGCTAGCTAAGTTAACCTGGTTAGCTAGCTAGCTAAATTGGTGGTTGGTTCCCCTGCTAGCTAACGTTGCTAAGTAGCTAGGTTAGCTAGCTAGCTAGAAGCAGCCTGGCTAGGTAGTTCAGACATCACTCACCTGGTCTCGAATTTTGAGAACCACCATCTTCCAACAATCTTTCTGGCTCTCATGCAGAAAAGCAAAAGTTTATTTGACCACCTTCTGAGTGCTGATACTCTCTGGTCGTGTAACTTTAAGAAACTTCCAGCAAGTCCTTACATTTCCTTTAGCTAGCTACTAAAGGACTGGGGAAAGAAAACTCCATAACATTACCGCCACTACGACACTGCAAAAACAGTGGAAATGATTGGCTAAACTGACACTACGCAGCGAGTTACACAGACATTAATTGGTCTTTAATGAGTTGGGGGTCAGCACAGTCCTTTCTTGATCTGAAGAAATGTACAAGTGGCATAGTTAATTCTAATAACCTATGATTATACGATTCAACGTCTTACTATATCTTAATTTGCAGTTCTTCTTTACAATATAATATTAGCAGCACGATTAACGGGAATTTACCTGTGGGTAATATACTGTTTATTTATATTGCTACAGAACATGTTTTCGCAGACACACTTGGGGTTTGGAAGGTAACTTTAGGTCACTTTAAGATAACATTTTGGTCACATTTAAAAATTGTAGTTTGCTATTTTTTGAAAATATGCTTACAATCAGTAATATAAAGGATAAGATAATACAATAACTTCCATTTACTCTTGCATTTCTTTCAATTCAAACACATAAATAAAAGCCAACTTTCTTTCTATGCATACATGGATGTTTGCATGGATACATGGATCTTTTATTTTTTAACCATGTAAGGTATCAGTATTTCAAATAGATTTTTGACACATAAACAGAGTCCTAACTTTTTAATGGAAACCACTTTGGTGCAGGTGCATTTGTTATGAGACCAGTGACTCTTAAAACAACAACAAAAAAAGGATAGTAAATCTTCATAATGATATTCACAAGAAACACCAGATGTCACTGAATCTTTAAGGCATGAGTTTACTCTTAGGTACTTTGCTAAGTAATTGGTAGGTGTACAGTATACCAAAGCATTTTTAGACTGTGCCAATAATATTTTTATTGATGGGTAGAACCTTTTTTGTACTATAGAGAGGTTTTATGGTATATACTGCAATAGTAATAGTTCCACTACAGGATAAGCTGCTGAACCAGGGAAATGAAAGGTCTTCTGCATGTGTTAGTGGATATTTCTCAAGAAAACATCTCATGTTGTGGAAAATGACAGTGATGTAACAGTTTTTAATGTCTTTTTTTATGTTGTACAGAAGTGCACTTATTTTCTTCTCACCCTTTGTCTTTTCCTGTTGTTATGATCGTTTGGTTGTTAGAAAAATAATGCTCACAGTATGTAATTTTGTAGTTGTAAATATAACAATCCCAGTTACAAAGCAGCCCTTCACTTCACAAGCATTTTTACCATAAACCTTGTTACTTTTCAATCCCAATGAAAAACCCAATGTGTGTTTTACTTTTCTATAAATTAGAACTATATTATCTTTTTTTTTTTTGCTATAACTTCATATAAAAAATAAAACTTGTTTTCTCATATCAATGACTCTTTCATATGACTTGCTCTTCTTAAAAGCCTTATTACAGCCTTATTGCTATTTCAAAATTCTATACATATTTTACTTTGTGAAAAGGAAAGGTTATCAGCTTTATGCAATATCCCATGTTTTATAATGTAATTACATTAAGACAAATTAAAGTGTTAGCATGAAGCAGCCTGAGTAATAACCTGATGCATAACCACCTGAAGAATTCAAGATCAAAGTCATAATTGTGATATTTTCCAATTGTGAAAATATACTATGAAAATATACTTTGGCATAGTAGTCTATCTACACTTTTCCTTTATGAGCAAGAAAGCAGAAATGTGGCAGGTTGTTTGGGGCAGAAACCAGACACGACCGACTAATGGCATTAGAAATGGCCATGTCAGGAGCATCTATTCACACTTGAATTTCCATGCTTGTGTGGGCCCTGAGATCTGGTTATTATTCTTGTGTGTTTGTTTGTGTGATTATTATTGTGTGTGTGTGTTTATGCTTAGTCCCAAGAAGGCTAATCTAAAGAACTTGTGTAAGTATTTTTGAACTGACATTTTGAACTCTTGGTTTACCAGTAATGAAACATTTTCATATTTCATGTCTCCAGCTACAAACTTTGACCTGTTTCAGTGAACATCAGAGACCTTGGCAAGTCTTGATGTAAACCAGTGGGAATGTTTGAGAAGCACTGCATGAGAACAGTACAGGGAAGCCTGCTTACATATCATCTTAATGTTTTAGCAGCACAAATTTCTTCCTTTGTCTGGGTTTGTGTCTTGTCAAATAATTGTTGTAACTTTTTGTTTTTTTCTTTTCTTACAAGTTGGGCCCTGCGCCCCCCCCCTCCAACCAATATATGATATTCGGTGTATAAAAGATGCAGGATTTCGCAGGCATCCACAAAGAGCATTGGATTTCTTTTCTTTTGTTTTCTTCTGTAAGTAAACAGTAGGTGTTTTAATCTATTGTTTTTTTAAATGTATTTCATGTATTGTAATGGTTTTGGGGTGAGTGGGGGGAGGAGGAACATGCCCTGTATGAGTGTGTTGGAGACTCTGACAACATTGAACTTTGCTTTCTGGTGTCATGACCACACCATCAGTAAACATGGCTTTTTAACCCATGCTCTTTTTATTTATGAAATGCCCTGTGATCTGAGAAACCCACAATTGGTGTTTTATTTCATTTTTATTTTTATTGTATTACATAACATGTTTGGCATACTTGTTCTATCCACTTGCTATTACAAAAGATTGACTGAAGTGGCAGAATATAATTAGCTAGTTAGTTTGCTTAGAAAACAAACCGACAACAACAACTTTGCCTCACTTTAGCATCTCCCTGTTGTTCATCAACGTTGCACCACCTGAAAGACATGCAAATCTAAGATCATTTGTGTCTGTATGTCTCCTAATAACAATAATACTATTCCTACAAAAATAACACAAGAATGTGTACTGTGTATCTGCATCAGAAGAAAAAATGTGTGTGTGTATGTGTGTGTGGGTGTGCTTGTGAAATAACATATCACTGAAAGTGCATTGAAATATTTCAGTGACATGGTATTAGCTACTGGTGGAAGCGTGACTCAGACCCAGTAATTTTCCATGTACAGCAAAACTGACACAAAGTCCTTAATTTCGGCAGTTCTGGCATTGAGCAGATTCCCTGGTCTGTTGAACTGTGTGCTGCCCGGTATGCTCAGTTGTCTGATCAATCTTCTGGTCAGTGAAGAGCCTCTAGAAATATGCAGAGGGTGTCTGGACTGTCCCTGGAACCAGAAAGTGGGAATGTCCTCCTTGACCCGCTTTATCTGTTCGCACTTTTCAGGAAGAAAGGGATTTTGATAGACTTCTGAAGAGACGTCAACAAACCTCTTCTTGTTCCGCCGTTTCTATGCCGATGGCTGTAATTCTCTGTTGAGTGTAGGGATATAATCTGGATAATTTCCATTCTCTGCAGCAACAAGATATGGAGTCTCAGAGTCAACCCGGCTCAGTGGGTAAAAGTGTCTCGATGAATCAGTATCTCAAGCGCATCTAGCTATAAAAGCTGAATAATTGTCACATTGACAAATTGTTCTCCCAACATGCATGCACATCAATGCCAGAGTAGGTAATAGGAAATCTGGGAAGCTTCCCGTTGGGACACTGGGTTGTTGGTCCTGCAGGATTCTGGTGATGAAATCAGTAAATGGAATAATTCTGTAAAAATAGACCATTGTGTAGACTGGCGTTGAAGTTGTGCAGCCTGAGAAATGTGACTTGTGCACCCGGTAGGCTCTTACTCTTGCACACTTGCTGTCACAGACACTATCAAAGAAATGTTCTCAAGAGCACAGTCTTTGCTGTCTAAAACTTTGGCAAACAGTATTGCTGTCACATGTAAATCAACAGTCCTGGGGTGGAGTTATATTTGCTTAAACAGCTGTAACTCTTCAATGGGCCCAACAGTTTTCAGGAAATATTTAACAGTTATGCCACTAAGGATTTACATTGCATCTGTTACATGCAAATCATAGTCTCTCAAGAACTGTTGGACTGATTTAGCCTAAACTTTGCATTCTGCTTGTCAAGCTAAGGATATCGTGACTGTAAAAATATTGCTGCCACTATCCAGTAAGACTTTGGCATGCATTTTATCGGCTTTACATTGGCTACTACACACGAAATTTGAATGATCTATACAGGGAGGGGCTTTCTATAAGTTTGATAAGTTTGATAATGGTTGGCCAATAGGGGGCACTATTGCTTATTTCAACATGAACAACAAGCATATTTCTTACACCATTCAACTTAGTAATATGTATTTGTAGTCATATAGTGCAGCCAGTGGAGGCTGACAGCTTTGCAATTACAAATACTTAGAAAAAAATTCACTTTTCTGCTATTGCTGATCGTTTGAAACCATACTTTTTGTATTGGATTTTTGCCTGATTGTGTCAATTATTCGTAAAACAGCATTTATCTCCCAAAATGTAAATAAAACATTTTGACTTATTTGCACTTATTTGACTGTGGTTGCTTTACCTCAATCAGTCAGTGCATGCTGGGTGTTTTAAGCGCAATAAAATATCTGTCATGGGCTGATTTGCAATATCCCATTCTGAAGACAGTAGCCATGCTTGGCACAAATTGGCCTCAGGGAGGTTATACATCGGCAATTTTGAAATGAGTAAAAATGAGTTAAATACTGAATGTATGGAGAAGAGTATGCCCTCATTTGATGCAGTTCAGGGAGCTTGACAGCTTTCTTGACAGTGATTTTAAAATCCTACTGCTTTGCTACTGTTGCTGATTTATGGAAATATGCACTTTTTAAACTAGTCTTAGTACTGTTGCAAAATACTCTCAGCTGTTATTCAGGAATTCTCATTAAGATTGTGTAGTGGATAGCTGACATTTGTTGGATTAAAAATTGTTGTTAAAAGTTAGTGTCTCCCTTCTCCCTCCGCATGGACTGTCAGTTTACAATCAACAGGATAATACTGGTGCCACCCTGTCACACCATTAATGGGAGGAACTCTAAAACAACACCAAGTTTTATGGTTTGGCCAGAGGCTAATGGCTCTCTGTGGTCCTTCTACCCTTCTCACCTGTGAACTCTGAGGCTGAAAACCAGACTGAAATATGAGATTCTGCCTTGACTATCCTAGGGTCTTTTAATAATGCACGTTTAAATCTATGTTTAAAAATTCCATCAGATGTTAAATTACACCGGATCAAATGAACTCTCCATGTGCATTCCTCTATCTTAAAATTAATCTCTTTACGACAAATCTTCCCAGAGTTGTAATTTATTAATTGTATCAGATATGATTTTCTTTTTTCTCCATAAATCCATCGTACCACCCTTTAGTGAGAAGTGTTGTAATATTATACACTGCTAAAAAAAATAAATAAAAAAAATTAAGGGAACACTTAAGCATCACAGTATAACACCAAGTAACCAGTTACATTTTAAGGATAACAAGCTATCCAATTAGGAAACATAAGTGATTGTGAATCAATTTCACCTGCTTTGTTGCAAATGAATGTGACAACAGGTGCAGTCGAAAGGCAATAGCAAGACAACCCCCAAAATGGGAATAGGAATAGGAATAGGAATGGTTTTGCAGGTGTTGGCCACAGACAATTACTCTCCTTACTCTTCCTGACTGATTCTTCTCTACAGTATTGTAGTTTGGCATTTTGCTTGTGTCATTTTCACTACTGGTAGCAGCCCATTCATGTTGCACATGCTATTGCACGAATGTTTGCTGTGTCTCCCAGCACAGTCTCAAGAGCATGGTGGAGATACCAGTTCATAGGGCATTACATGAGGAGAGGGACACAGAGGGCCATAAACCCAGCAGCAGGACTGTTATCTGCTCCTCTGTGTGAGGAGGAACTTCAGGAGCACAGCCAGAGCCATACAAAATGACCTCCAGTGGGCTAATGGAGTGCACGTTCATGATCAAACTGTTTAGAAACCAGGGTGGTGTGAGGGCCTGATGTCTTCTAGTGGGACGTATGCTCACAGCCCAGCACCATGCAGCTCGGCAGAGTTGGCAGGTCCATCACTGGTGCCCCATTCTCTTCACAGATGAGAGCAGGTTCACACTGAGCACATTTGGCAGACATGATTCTGTGGTGATCCACGACTGTTTTGGCGGTAGGTCAGTGATGGTTTGGGGATGCATATCATTGGACGTTTGCACAAACCTCCAGATAATGGCCAGTGATACAGTGACTGCTGTTAAGTACCAGGATTAAATCCTCAGAGCCAATGTTGTACATTACGCTTGTAGAGTGGGCCCTTGGTTCCTCTTGGTGCAAGACAATGCCAGGCCTCATGTGGCCAGAGTGTGTAAACACTTCCTGGTTGACGAAGGCACTGGTGCCATTGACTGACCCTCAGATTCTCCAGAACTGAATTCAGCTGAGAGCATCTGGCCTGTCTGAAATCACCAAGCAGAACCACCGACTGTCCAGTAGCTCACTATTGCCCTGATCCAGGTCTGGAAGGAGATTCCCCAGGACCTCATCTGCTGTCTCATCAGGGGCATGCCCAGACGTTGTTGGGTGTGCATACAGGCATGTGGGTGCCATACACTCTACTGAGTCACATTGTGATAAAGTTCCCAGTGATGAAATTCACAAGTTTTTTACCTTGATTTTCAGTGTGATTTTGGATCTATCCCTGAAATGGGTTGATTTCCTTGACTGTTATGCCATTTTGTTCTTAATGAAGTACACAATTTATATCAGTAAAGAAGTTCAACTTGAATATTTTGTTCATTGAAAATCAATGTGTGATTTAAGTGTCCTTTTAGTTTATTTGAGCAGTATATTTCTCTTTCCACAGGTTTAAGTTCTAAAAAGTAATACATGAGCAATTTAATGTTGCATCCACCATGACTTCAAACTGTATAATAAAGTTAAGTAATATCTGGTTATCTTAAAATAACCCCTGAATTACCATGTTTGTCCTGTCTTTGATTAACCTTTGCTTACATCATGCATATCACCAACAAAACCATTTCTAATTATGTTTACCGGTAATCTTATACAAATTAGATGAAAATATATTAGGTGATTTTATTGGTCTGTATACTTACTGTTATCACTGATTACTCAAACATCCTACTGTAAAGGTTGTGGTTCATGGGTGATGTTTCTAATTTCTTTGTGCATGGATCAGTGGCTACATAATAGAGCTTGTGACTTTAATGAACTCAGACTGAATTAACCATTAATAATTAGTTGGAATTAATGAATTTTTCCTAATTTTAGTTTTAGGTTTAAAAAACCTAATTTTAATTGTCAAGTTCATTGAGATATTCATATAGCTACTCGATAAGAACATTCAGTTATGAAGTTTTAGGTAAACTGCAAATTTTGTGGCATTTTGCTAATAGGGAGTACTATAAATGAAAGAAATAAATTGTCTATATGATCCCATGCAGTGTTTATGCTAGTGTTTATATTGAGCAACTCAACCGAACGATCACACACTTTACACATTTATTCTATGACCATGATTTACATTTTTTTTTCTTTTGCTTTATACTTTTTTCAATACTGCTTTTACTTGTAAGTAATAGCTTAGTGGACAGGAATAAGATTATCTGGTCATATAGGTTTTGAAGGCAATTGTTATTGATCCTCTAAGTAAGTCTAATACATTTAGGTGGTTATGTAAACATGCTCCTCCTCCTTCTCAGTATCAGAGATACAATTTGTTTAATTTCTGCTATTCATCAAAAATATAATTGCTGGGGAGTCTAGAACCTGATATCTGATTATGCTTTCTTTCCCTGAAATTGTCACACCATTATCTTTTTCTCAGCTTTCAGACGCTATCCTTTTACAACGTTGCCACCCAGTGGATATAATCGAGATTACATTACTCTGTTCAATGAAGGGAAAAATGACAAACCCCCAAAGATGAATTATGCAAGTTTTTATTACAGAAAACAAGGTCGACCCGTTCGGTTACAATTCAAGTAAAGAAACAACTAAGTCAGATTCAATTATTTAAGTATTGCATTGCAAACTTTGTAGATTTTATACAGCTTATTTAAGAAAATGTGCCACGCTAATGAAGGTGTTCTTGAGTCCAGCACAAGAGTAGAATGTTCTCAGAATGTTTCTGATATTAAAACGTGTAGTGATATATAGCACTGTGAGAACAGGTGGCTTGTGAATCGTGCTGCTAGCGAGTGCCATTGTTTGTGGGAAAGGAGTACTTGTCTTGACATTTGTTTCCCATTGTAGTGGTCCTGAACTCTAGAAAATCCAGTAAACCAGACACATTGTTGTAAAAGCTCAGATACAGGAGCTGCCAGACAGTGAACTATTGTAACCGATGAACTGTTTGTAACATGCTATACCATGGAACTAGAAAAGGAAAATCTGGTAGGAAGACAGAGATGGGGATCAAATTGGTTGAAACACTTAATTGGATTATTTTTATTAATAGTACAGGTTAATACAGAGCTTACCATCTTACCTTGTTATCAGTTAATGTCACCATACAATACATGTTATAGGTATTCATGCTTGAATTATGCTTCTTTACCATTTTTGTTCTCACAGATAAATGGATTTGTATTGTTAGTCACATGTAATGGGACAGTGTTTTCTGCTGCCTTCACTGTCCAGGACTATCTGTGATTCCATCAGGTCATTCTCAGTTATGCTTTCAAATCTCAGAAATTCATTACCCCGATTAACTCTGGTATTTCTGGTATTACAACATGTAACTGTTGCCCTTGTTCTAACGGCACAAAAACATACCTAGTACATAATTTATTGATGTGTACCCAAGAAAAGCATATGGGTCAACAGAGATGGATTGTTAGACCTCATCCAAGAATGATAGTAATGCATTCTCTACATAACACTGAGATTACATGTTTTTTAATTGATGCATACGAATTATTTTTAATGTTGGTTTGTGATCTGTTCCTTTATTTCCCTTCTCCAGGTCACCCAAATACTGATACTCTCAGTAATGCACAGTGCTGTTAGGACTTTTGAGTCTAGGGATTCCCATGACTTCAGTAGTTATGAAACTCCACAGTAACTGGCCCCAAATTTAGAGTAGAGTTGATGTCTCATTTTCTATAAACAGAATTGCTCTGGTATTTCCTCACTGCACTCAGACATAGGGTTGTAAACAGATGCCAAATTCAGCAGCATTGTATGGGTAGCTTGTTGAATAGACCATGAACCTAAAAGGCTATCATGTCAGTTCAGTAATTACATCTTTTTTTTGGTGCATAGTTTGGAAAGTGGATGCTTAGTTTATCACAATGATTGTAGGTTCAGATAGCTGTTCACATCAGAATCAGTCAAATCTGTAGGACAACACAGTCATTTGTTCAGCGTTAATGTGGCTAAATCGTATTATTGTGTAGCGTATTATCGTATTATTATTAGTATTATTGTGTACCAACAGTGATGTGTGCTGGTAGTTGTTTTAGTAAAACATCCAGACACTGCTATGCCTGATGAAACGTGTGTATCATGAGCTGGTGAACTTTAACACGTACAAAACCTGGAGTTCTTATTGTGTGTGCAGCTGCTCTCAATGTGATGTGTGTGTATGTTTATTCTTTGCAGTCAGACATTGCCCATCATTGTCGAGTGTTTATGACCTTTTCATACAGAAGACAGGGAGGAGTTTTGCTAACAGCTCCATTGGGCTCTGAACCCCAGTAGCTCTTCACAACCTGGGCAAGGAGTGCAGGGTAAGGATGAGATTAACAGTGCCATTCAGAAAAATGGCATTTCATACTATTAAAGAGGCAGCAAAATAAGCAAGCCATTCAAATACCAGAAAAATGATTTTACTCTTTATTGTTTCAGCTTGGCCAGCAAGGACATGTGGGTAAGGAGAATAGAAACATGAAACACATGTTTGGTGCAGCCCTGTGTTGTAATGCATAATTAAAAGCTTTAGATAGTAAGCCACAGTAGTAGATTAGGTAGTGCTTCTTCTCATGCCAGGACTACAACTGAAGAAGGATTTATGATTGTATGTCATTACATGTTGGAATTCATGGCAGTATGTTTATAGTGTGAATGTGCTGAGGGGAATTAACTGTGGCATGCGGGCTGTTGGGAATTGCTCCCATGTTGCTTGTTGGAGGCACCCTCCTGTAGCATCTCAGAGAATACACCAAACACCTGCAAACAGCACTCGGCTGCTTGAGCTGCCTTCATCACGACCTTGGAAACAGCTTGAAAGGACAGGCTGGTTTCAGCATAAGTTCATTTTCTAACACACAGCCATCACTGGATCAGGTTTCAGTAGAGAAAAGACTGATCAGTGTTGTAATTTTATATATTAATGACAGCTGCACAGAGAGCGTGTATAATGAACAACAAAGATATTTCTTTTGTTCAGTAATATAAATTCTAAGATATAGCCTGTTCACAGATAGATTTATATTACATAGAACATCAGGTAATTCAGAGTATGAAAATAACATTTCTTTGATGAATTTTCTTTGCAGCTAACCAAGATTTACAATTATCCACGTGGTTTTATGTTGACTTAATTAAAGGAACTTGAAGATCAGTGCCCATTTCTTCTCCCTGTATATTCCTTGTGTGTGTGTGTGTGTGTGTGTGTGTGTGTGTGTGTGTGTGTGTGTGTGTGTGTGTGTGTGTGTGTGTGTGTGTGTGTGTGTGTTTAAATCAAGTACATATGTCTTGTCTGTAAAACAACTGAGTTGTTTTCTGTACAAATATGAAGACACAATTGACCACCTATTCAATCATGCAGTTCGGTACTTGCTTAGTTCAAAACTGTAGCACACTTGCAGTTTTGAACTAAGCAAGTACCGAGTTTGGTGGCATTGGTAAAAACTCTCCTTGAGTTCTAAACATTTTTACTGATGCTAAACTCCCCTGCTTGGTAGTGTTCTGTCAAATTCTTGTACTACTGGCTGACTACTGTTATGCACAGTAATTTCTATGAACTGTGGCCATATGGATCATTGAATAAATGGAAAAAGAAAAGCATTACAAACCACCATACACCCTGAACTTGCAAACATCACATCCTGAATTTGGGATATCAAAATTTGAATCCTGATGATGTCACTTGTTCAGTGCTGTTCAAATATGGGAAAATGTGGACAATGGGTGGTTGCTCAGGGACTGTACACTTCCTACTACTGCCAAGCAACAGTAGTATCAGAACATAAACCTGCTACATTTTTAGCACCTGGTTAGCTGGCTGGTTTATAGACACACCATTTCAACACATCCAGTCAGAAAAAACTCTGGTACGTGACCATTTGGAAAGTGAACTGCTACAGAGAAAAGGGGGTACTTCTGCTAAGAAAAACAAACGATCAGCTGTGGGTTCATGCCACCCTCAGGGTTAGATTCAGGCTGATCAGGGTCCACATTACCAGACTTACTGCTCATCTGAAGGTAATGAAAAACAAAATGCTCCCTCATGGTGGGCCCCTTTGAGCTGAACCTTGCCTTATGATGGTTGCTCAGCAGAATAACTGTTTAGTGAAAGCAGCCTGAAGCCTGGGGCTTTAAGAACATTATCTCCCCAGCCGTAGCACTGCGCAGCAAGCAAATCCAGTCAGACATGTCAAATTTCTGTTTTGTGAAATTTCCCTGAGGTCTTAATCATCTCTGATTATTCACAGGCATTTCAGTGAGGTTTTTGTAAAATTTTAGTCCTGTGAAAGTTTGTGAAATATTAAGAATTTACTGCTGTATTTTGTAACTCTAGTTTCTGTTAAGGCTTTGTTAAATAGCAAGTTTTGCATGTGAAAATACCAGGGATCAACCCATATGAGCTGATTATATTTTGCTTTATATGTTGATGGCCCACTTTATCCTTTACCTTAAAAAGGACATTCAAAGTGCATAGTTTATGTTCTTTTAATTCTGTCTTACTCCTGGGTTCAGTGAGAGTTCATATAGTTCATTGGATACTTATCTCAAAAGGGAAGTGATCGTTATCATGCTAGCTTCAACCCTACAGGTTTCTAGTTCTTACACTTTTGCACATTTAAGCCTAATAATTATTGTTCTTGTTTACTGTCAGTTGAATTGCAGGCAAAAGTTAAACCTGAGTCATTCTGAACTATTCCCAGCCACAGTTGCTGAGCTGCTTTTTATGTATTTCCATTGCCTCTGTGGAGGACAACCAGTATGATTATTTCCTGCGGACATAAAAATTGATGTTGTTACATTTGAAAGCCCATCGAGTTTCTGCAGAAGTTCTGTGAAGTTACTGCAGTTAATCTAGCAATGTTGTCCTTCATCTCTAATCACCAGTACCATGTTACGAGGCTGGCATGGCTCCCGTGTCTGCTCTGATGTCTGCAGGCCATGGATGCTCAGGGCTGTTTGAAGCTCCTGCATGGGCAGAGTGACAGAACAACAACAGGGCGGCCCCAACTGGCCATGTTCGCCCTGGCCTATCCAGTGCAGCCTTCCTCTATTCTGGAGATCTGGGCTTCACGCTCAGGACTTCACCCCAACTGCATGTGATGCCAAGTGACGTATTGGGATATTTAGCGGATGCTAATTGTCAGTTGGGTTGAATGTATCTCTGTAATCCATTTTCTTATATTCAAGACTAAACAGAGTATGGGGACTTTACAGAGGGCCTTTATAATAAAAATATGGGATTTTCAGGTGTCACCTACTCAGTCCAATCAATCCAGTACTTACTAATTTAAGCTTAAAAGAGAAGGTGAGCTTGTTCAGGATGTATATGATAAATTGTTTTTCATGACCCCACAGCCCAATTGTGAAATATCATCCCATTTTTTGTTGTCACTGCTTTTTACTGGGCACTAGCAGTGCAGTATGTGTGTGTGTGTGTGTGTGTGTGTGCGCGCGCGCGCGCGTGTGTGAGTGTGTGCGCGTGTGTGTGTGCATGCGTGCGTGTGCGCGTGTGCGTGCGTGCGTGCGTGTGTGTGCGTATGCGTGTGTGTGTGTGTGTGTGTGTGTGTGTGTGTGTGTGGTGTGTGTGCGTGTGTGTGCAGGTGTGCGCGCGCAATTGCATAATTAGTTTCTTTCTAATGTAAAGTATCAAAACTAAGTTTGCTGTTTCTATAGTAATATATCGCAGCATAAGGCTACAATCTCAAAATACACGGTCATGATTAACTTCCATGCAGCTAAACTGTCTCCAACACCCCGCCCCATCCATAAGACTTTTTAATCTGAGTCCACCGAGGGAATATTACGCTGTCACCATGGCTCTGGCTACCAGTTTGTTCATGCAGCCGACGTACAGTACTATGCTGTGCTGAAAACCACGTACACAGTAAGCTCCTGTGTCCCTTCTGACATGCACCTCATATGACAACATACCTCACAGGTCTACAAAAGGTATTAAGGTCACATAGCCAATGCTTTGTTTTGAACATGTTCTGTGTTGGGGTGGGAGGGGCGGTATCTTTCCATGAAAGTAACTTCATATGTTTGAGCAGTGAAAAACTGTTAAGTAAACCCCTGTGGTAGGCTCAACCAGTACAAATATAAATAAAATATAAATCTATGTATGTAATGAGGCATTAAATTATTTAAAGGCGTTAAAGTATTACTTTCAGTAACATTTAAACCTTTGTCAGGTTCCTCCCCTTTCCTTTTCCAGTGCGACTAACTTATTTAGTAAGAGTTTCACTTACGTACTCTGTCAGCTGCACTGAACTATTCTCACTGAATCATCTTTGTGAATAAATAAATAACCTCAGGTTGTTGAGGTGAATGACCCTGCTCTTTCCTCCTCAGCGATGAAGACAGGTGAGAGTTTGTCAACTGCATTTTGGCTACTCACTAAACAGACTCATGTACAAAATCGGACAGCCCGACTTCTCCATCGCCTCTCAGAGCCTTGCCAAATCCTTGAGTAGCCTCATCTCAGATCCTTCCTCCTTTGCCCCAGGAAACGGTATCCAGCCCAATCTCCCCAGTGGACTGGGTCCAAAGTCTATCCTGGGCTCCATGCTAAAACAAGATGTCTATCTATGTGTGTGTCTATCTATAGTTCAAGTTCAAGTTCAAGTTTGGTTTATTTGTCACATACATAGTCATACACAGTATAACTCGCAGTGAAATGGTTGAGTGCTCTGTCCAAACTGAGGAAAAAGAAAAACAGGGGTGCATAGAGAAATATATATTCTATATATATACAAAAATATATTAACAATGTATGTACAATATATGTATGTTATGTTTATATACACAATGTACATTGTATATATGATATGTATATATGTATGTACACAATGTAGAGAATGTACCGTCCCATCTTGTAATTGACATATTTACAGTTATATGTTACATGGTGGTAATTGAACATATTCACAGTTATGTTACATAGTGGTGGTGGTCCCCACAGTTTATCAGTTTCCCTGATTCAGGGCCCGAATAGCCTGTGGGAAGAAGCTCCTCTTCAGTCTCTCTGTCTTGGTCTTCAGGGAGCGAAAGCGCTTCCCTGACCTCAACAGAGAGAAGAGCCTATTGTTGGGATGGGAGGGGTCCTTCACAATCCTCCTGGCCTTGGTCTGGCACCTCTTGTAGTAGATGGTCTGCAGGTCAGGAAGTTCCGTGTGAGTGATGCACTCTGCTGAACGCACCACCCTTGTCTGTCCTGCTTGGTGCTGTTCCCAAACCAGACTGTGATGTTCCCCATGAGGATGCTCTCGATAGTGCAGGTGTAGAAGTTCCGCAGTACCTTGGAGGGCAGTCTGAAGTCTCTTAGGCGTCTGAGGTGGTAAAGATGCTGACGAGCCTTCTTTGCCAGGGAGTTGGTATGCCGGGACCAGGACAGGTCCTGCGAGATGTGAACACCAAAGTACCTGAAACTATCTACTCTCTCCACCGTGGTTCCACTGATCCTCACAGGTTGGTAGTGCTGCTCCTGCTTCTTGCTGCAATCCACGATCAGCTCCTTTGTTTTACTGACATTTAGGAGGAGATTATTTTCCTGGCACCAGTTTTCCAGGTGTTTAATCTCCTCCAGGTAGGCCCTCTTATTGTTGTCCGAGATCAGGCCCATGACAACGGTGTCGTCAGCAAACTTGACAATGATGGTGGAGCTGGAAGTGGCTGTGCAGTCGTAGGTGTGCAGTGAGTAGAGCAGGGGGCTTAGGATACAACCCTGAGGAGCTCCAGTGCTGAGGGTGAGGGTGGATGAGGCACAGTTGCCCACCCGTACTGATTGTGGTCTGTCTGTTAGGAAGTTGGAGATCCAGTCGTATGCAGTCCTAGATCCTCCAACTTAGTAGTGAGTAGGGAGGGGATGATAGTGTTAAATGCGGAACTGTAGTCGACAAACAGCATTTTAACATAATTACCCCTCCCTTTGTCCAGGTGGGTCAGTGTGGTGTGGAGCAGATGTGCAACTGCATCATCAGTGGAGCGGTTGTGGCGGTATACAAACTGCAGTGGGTCCATGGAGGCTGGCAGTGAAGATGTGATGATATCTCTGACTAGCTTTTCAAAGCATTTCATCACGTCTGATGTGAGGGCAACAGGGCGGTAGTCATTGATCTATAATCAATCAATCTATAATCGGTAGTCTATAATCTATCTATGTGTGCAGTGCAGGCCAAAATGATCCCCAGGGATCTTCTCAAGACCTTGAGGATGAGGTTGTTGGTGGAATCTTTTCCAGTGACAGGTAGGAACTCTGCCTGAGAGTGCTCTCTTCAAACAGGAGTCCGCTGTCAGCTCTGCAGGGGAACAGAGTGAGTGTGAGTGTCAGCTTCATTGGCAGTTTATGCATCAGCCCAGAGGATGTACAACTCCAGCAACAGGATGAGCTCTTCTTTAACTTGGACCTTGATGAGCTTTGGAGCATCGAGGACCTCATGGATGAAATTCCTTCCTGCGTGCAGGATTTGTGCACTTTCCAGAAACATTATAGAGGATCGGAAAGTGGCTCCCCTCTATACTGTTTGACAGCCTTTCACACCTGCTAAACATCCATCATGTCTGTCCCCTTCCCAGAACCAGGAGCGACGTTCAGTCAGCCCTTTCATGTCCCATTCCTAACAGCGGCACCTGCCTTTCCTTGCAGAGCCAAAGACATAGCAGTTTACGCTGATGTAATCTGAATTACAGTGCGAGCAATCACTTCCTACGAAAGAGTGGCAGACAAATCCCCAGGGGCACCTTCAGCTGCATTCTCATCCGTACAGACAGCCAGCCTTGAAACAACAAGTGTCCTGTCAGGGGCAGAGGTCAGAGACCTTGCAGGCTGGACTTCTTTTGAGGGTATTGCAGCAGGCACTTTGTCCAGCAGACCACAGGTATGCCATAGGACCCTGAGCTTTCATGATTGTCTTCTGCCAAGGAGCAGCCATATGATGGACTGAAGCACCTCCAGGTGAATGGCAGTAGCAAGGATTTTTGCTTTAGACTGTAACCCCCGCCCCTTCCCATGGCCACCAGCTGCCACCAGACTCCCAGCCTGGGCTGCAATTAAACAATTAACCAATTAAACACTGTGTTCAATAACTGCACCCAGGAGCATCCGGCCTCCTACATTCCTACAGAGGACCACAGCATGGTGGATCATGGTGGATCTGCTAAACACCTTGGATAGTATGGACCAGGAGAAGCATGGGCATTCTGGAGACCTTCAGTGAGAATATGATGCTCTAGCCACATCGAAAAGATAATTCTCTATCCGAGCAGCCTGAACAGGATGGTGTGATACAGGATACACGTGACCCTACCGCTGCACACAGGAGAGTAGAGCAGAGCAGAGTAGAGTCTGGCTGCAAGCCGAGAGGCCCGTTGCTGTTGGTGACAAACATGGTGAGGAACACACAGGAAGAAACCTGTGCAACAAAAATAAATCTCATCTGTCTGAGAGAGTGGAAAAGGGAAGGCCTGAGCAAGACTCGCTGGGACCACAACTGAAACTGCACAGACATTACTGCGAAAAGGCATGGCACAATGAATGCGATGACTTGTTCTGTCAGTCATATTATCCCAGTTGGTGACACAGTGACTTAGTCAGCACTTTAAGTGCTTAGCATAGCATTGAAAAGCACAGAAGTTTTGTAGCATTAATGCCAAAAGCCTATTTATGGAAACAAAATATGTTTTTGAAGTGGAACATGACTGAATTCAGATGTTGGTGACTGAGACCAAATATTTTACATGAAATATTTTTGATAACCGAAATGTTTATATTAATAAGTAGCAAACACATTTCTGCAGTGTTTTGTATTGTAACAAGTAAATTATAAATCTGTAAATATGCAGGCCCCTGGAGTTCCTTCACACCAAACCTGTCAGATTAGGTCTTTATGGATCCTAACTTGTGCACATGGGCGCAGTCATGCTGGAGCAGAAAAGGGCCTTCTACAAACTGTTGCCACAAATCCGGAAGCACACAGTTGTCCCAAATGTCATTTTATACTGCAGCATTAACATTAGCCTCCACCGGAAGTAAGGAGCCCAGCCACATTCCAAGACAATTATCCTTCCTCTGCTATCCTTCCTCCTGTTGGCACTATACATTCTGGTGGGTAGCGTTTTCTTTGCATCTGCCAAACCCAAATTCGTCCATCAGACAGCAAGATAGTGAAGCATGCTTGGTATTGTACATAGTGTTCTTAGGCATGTGTGCAGCTACTTGTGTGCAGCCATGGGAACACATTTCATGAAGTTCCCAACACACATCAACACACTGATGTTCCTCCACTGGCAGTTTGGCACTCTGTAGTGAGTGATGCAATAACCGAAGGTGTCCTTTTTCCTGCTCTTCAGCGCTCCGGTCTGTGAATTTGTGTGGTCCACTCCTTCATAGCTGAACTGCTGTTGCTCCAAGATGCTTCTATTTTACTTATAATAATATCACATTCATTTTGCTGGAGCAGATCATGGCATGGCAGAAATTTCCTGACCTGACCTTTGGACAAGGTTGCATCACTCAGCTCTTCAGTATGACCCATTCTACTGCCAGTGGTTGTCTATGGAGCTTGCATGTGCTTGATTTTATTCACTGTTAGCAGTGGGTGTGGCTGAAACACCTGAACTCAATAATTAGGAGTGGTCATGTAGTGCATTTACACAGATGCATATATTCATGGTTGCAGTTGTGCAGTAATTTGACATTTTTTAATCCACTGCATTGGGGATAGAACTGTTCAACATTCTGGACAGGCGTCTATGAGCTTGGCCAGTTGCTCAGGAAATGAGGTTTGAGAGTAGTCATGGCAAATCTGTCTATGGATATTAACATATTCAACTGGAGACTTTCAATTTGAACTAAAATCAGTTTATAGCTTTAAAATAAAATTTTAAGGAATTGTTTGTATTTATATTGCATATGGCAAGATGACCATTTTTGTAATTGTGTTAATTATATGATATAATGAACTGAAATGGTACCCATAAAAACATTGGAACACATTAATTATGCATTTTGAAACCTTATTTATAAACCACCTTTTTAAAAAATACACAATTTGTATTTCTGAAAATAATGTTGTACAATTTGTGACTAATTTATTAGATTGACTGTTTCTTTTTTTGTACAACAAATATTCCATTAAAACTTTTGTCTGAATTGAAATTCTGCATGGCCAGGAAAAAAAAGTAGAAACTACCGTGAGTAAATAGCGTGAGTAAAGTGGCTTTGCCATTTTACTCTTTTTAAAAAGTAAATATTTATATCTCAGTGTCAAGATAGTGGAAGTTATTATCAATCTAAAGATTTTATATCATCTTAAAGATATTATGATCATACTAACAAATTAGAACATACATAATAGTGCACAAAGGTGGTTCAATAGATGACTTGTGATCATAGACTAATGTCAAAAATGGTTCTCCTGTTTTCAGGTAGGCCTAGTTATATTCAAGGGATTTCTTCAGGGAAATTTCTTCATGGGAAACTGCCCAGTTAAATAATGCTCATAATGACTCAGAACAACTCTCTGACTCGTCTCAGAGCCAACTCTCCAGTGGGGGATCCTGCTAGTGCTGAGTCATGTGCTTCATCTGCACAAAGCTTCTTCCAAACAGTGCAGTCTATCCCCCATGACTCTTAAACTGGACTTTCCCATGCCTGTCCTGAGAATGGCTGTCTTCAAACGCTTCAGATCTCTAGGCAATAACTGTAATTTGATTATGAGTCTCACGATGGTCGACAAGGCATAATTTCTGATGCTGTTAATTCTGCAGTCCAAAGCGGGTAACAAACTTACCTGTTTTAATAAAGAATAAAATATTTGGTTATTGCCATCAAAAGACTATGTGTGCATTTCCTATGACTGTCATTGCGCTGCTTTATGCCAGATTCTCCTCGACAATCCACGACGTTTCAGTGAAGCAGCACCCTCTACTGGTCAAATGAGACATCTCACGAAATATAACCAACGAGAGAGATCGTCTTGTCTGGGGGGTTTTTACACTCAGGAGAAAATGTAAAAAATGTTTTGCTTTGTTTCTTAGAACCCATACTGTGCTCTGTGCTCTGAGGCACCAAGTCAATGAGCCATCAAAATGCAAGCGCCGTGGCCTTGTCTTGTTGGAGCTCAGAGAACTCCTAATAGCCAGTGCTGCGTGGCTGCCCAGCCTTTCATCAAAGACCAGTACCTCAATTTTCCACGTCCTAGAGATTATTTATACTCTTTAAAAGGTCCTGTCTGTTTCCATGGCTCCCCGAGGAAATGATTAGGACGTTCTGCTGGAGGAAGCCACACGCTCCTAGCCATATGCTTGTGCTTTCCTAAAATAGACAATGACTTCGTATGAATAGTGCGATTGCAGTATAGTTTCCTGTGGGAAAACACAAGCTGTTGTACATAAGGAGAGACACAGAGAGACAGAATGACATGTTTTTCTCCAAGGAGCAGGCAAGGAAAAGATTCATTACTCTAGATACTTTAAGATCAAAGTGTGGTTTTACACTACGGATACTATTAAATGTTCAGCTATGGATTCCACTGAACTATGGTGGTTATCTAAAATCTCTGTTATAAGAACTAGAAAGTGATATGATATTATGATATTGAAACCATGCAGTGTTGATATTGATAGTGGTTTACACCAAAACACTACTGAAAGACATTTTAAGGGGTTACATGAATAATGGTAATTATGATTTGATTTTAAGGCTTTCTAAAGTTGCTAGCAATCATTAGCAGGCAACAAGTAGTAATAGGTCAGAAGAAATAAATCTTCCGCACTAACGTAAGTGGCCGCAGTGGTGTGACAGCACGCCCCCACAACAGCTGCCACTGTGGGGGGGGGGGGTTTGATGTGAGCACTGGGATTGGCAGAGTGAGGAAACGCAGGGCTAGCCCATGACTGTTCTACCATCAGCTTCAGTGGAACACAAAGAACCAGTACCAGTACCAAGGACAGTGAATGTCAGCCTCAAACCAAAGGACTAACTGCTGCTTAATGAAGTTTGGATGGTTTTTAGTTCCTCGTTTTAGAACTGGAGCATTTCTATCCCCAGTTTGATTCACTAATGAATTTTGAGCCTTCTATTGTAATTACAACAGTAAATTATTACTGATTAAAAAATGAATACAGTTTCTAATTGCCTATAAATGACCAACAACCAACAAATAATCTATTATGTACCTATAAACTTTAAATGATTAATAACCTGTTTTCCTGTTTTGCCCATATAACTATGAGTATGCGCTATGAGCTATAGCTATGAGGTTGAGTATTTAACTACGAGCCAGTAGTGCTCCCGCTCCCCAGCTGTATCAGAGTAAAGAGAACAGAGAGTTTAGTAATCGTGGTTATGCAGTCCAGTGCACTGAGGAAATATTCGGTCTGTGCTCCCACACTTTTGCTGGCATGAGCTCATGTTTCATGGAAGGCAGAGCTGGAGGGTTGGTAGCAGTGGAGGGCTTGGCTGATGGTGGTTACAAGAAGGGACCAAGTCCCTCAAGCAGCAGTAATCCCCCTGGATCTATCAACATCCCACTAACACCAACTGGAATGTGCCCTCACTGAGAGCGGCTGGAGGTTCCCACAAGCTGCAACTGGACACCGGCAGCGTGGGGAGAGAGGTTAGTGCTGGAGACATCCATTCCCTGCCTCCCTGCGTCGGTGCATCAGTGCATGGTATTCCTAACCCTCCGTGTAGATTTGTATGGGTCTTGGTTTATAAATGTCTAAATCCACGGTGCTCGTTCTGTTTCTTGTTTCCCATCTGAAATGCCACGTGGAGGAGGCAGTGCTCAGTACTCAGGCTTTGTGGCTTGCAGCCGCCCTCCTCCATGACCCGGCAGTGAGGCCTCTGGCCTGTGGTGGCACAGAACATGGCCGCAAGTGTACAGGAGCATGCAGCCATGGCCCCAGGTTGGCCTTGGGGAGATTCCCAGGCTGTCAGCATGAGGAGTCACAAACAGCTGCCAGCAGGACACCATAGACACACACACACACACACACACACACACTCTGACCACTAGATTTGTCCCAGCTGCTAAGGAAGGGAGGGGTTAGACGGGTTAGGAGAGGAGAGGAAAAATACAGATTACACATTTCACAAAGGTTTCAGAAGCGCGCAGGCACAGTATTCAGCCTCAGACCGCACACTACTTGTGAAGCATAAAACTGGGCCCCCGATTTCTAACAATCAATCACAGCAATCAGACAGCGGGGCGAAAACGTGACCTCCAGGTGGAAATGGCCGGGCGAGCCAGAGGCCTGGTTCTGCGATGGGAAGAAGACATTCGTCAGGAGCCCAGCGCAAGCTGTGGAACTGGCCAGGACAGAGAGCGATGTCTTTGAAGTGACACGTAAAAATGTGAAGCCCCCGACAGCTGTGGATTTATGAGGATGACAAATCTGCACAAAACTGGCGCTAATCGAGTGCCCCTCCACCCTCTGGAGAGATAAAAGGGTCCCTGTCCTCCAGTAGCCATCAGTACTTGGACAACGGACAGTGGGAACAGGCTGTTGCCGGACAGCCCTCTCTGGGCTTTAGGGTCAGCTGCAGCCTGCCCTCAACTTAAAAGGCACTGTCTGATAAACAACTCTTCTGTGTGTGAAACACTGTAGACAGCTACTTTGCAACAGTAGGACTTTCAAGTATTATTCATATTCTGTGAAACATTTCTTTTTATCCTGTGTTCTCCTCCTTAGGATGTGGTAATCAAGTTAAGTCATTTTTAATTATCTGTAATAGTGACTTAGACTTGTAGAAGAGATGTTTATTTTTCAACAGGCGGGGCATGCTATATTCAAGTTTGAGCAGCAGGTGGCAGTATTCCTCTGAGCTTATTTGAGTAACAGGTGTATGAGACAAACATCTAATTATGGAGTTTCTTGCCAAGGACAAGCTTTGTGCAGTCTTTGAATACACGTTGTCTATTAAATACAGTCTTACGCAATAGTGGGTGACACATGGAAAGTGAATCTGTATGTTTTTACTAGATTCATAACTTGGTTGCTCAAAACCTCAGCATAGCAAACCTCTCTGTTCTAATTTCCATTGCTTTCTCCCTTACTCTGCAAGCCTTAAAGCCCCCAGGTTGCCTTAGAAAAACAGCTGTCCAGTCATACCTCTGGTTTCTGCGCTTGTATTCTGAGGCTGTTTGGTGTTTGGAGATGTTTGGTTTCGGTCAGGGAGCTTTCTCCGGACACAACACAGAGCCAGAACAAACACCACTCAAGCATTCCTACACCTGTGCGCGCCAAAGTGACCTCCCTCCCATTCCCATACGTGTCCTTACCACAATAAATCATGCCATTCGTTATGCCACTCGCCCTAACACTTGAAAGTGATGCATGACTGAAAATGGAATGGAATGTGGGGTGATGTGATTTATTCTGTTTGCACTTTTCGTTTGAACCACCAAGATGTGGTACTGGGCGAGGGAGCAAAACGTAGGCTTTGGCACTTAGTGAATAAAATATCAGGAAAGGAGGACCGTGAGAGGAACTCACATATTGATGACACGCACACAATCCGTGCTCCTTGTCTGAGATAAACACCCAACCCCTCCCCCCATGTACATAACTCACTAAGATTATAGCGTTGAGAAAGACTGGCACATTTAGAAACAATTCATTAAAATGACACCTTTGGGAATATTCTCTTATTGCTTCTTTCTTTCTAAAATCAACCTTTTAAAAGGGGTTTTGCTGAAGGTCACTTAATAAGGTGCAAATAGAATCCTTCACACCAACTGCACAGTCTGCTTAGCCTTAATTGATCAGCGACTAGGTCCAATGCTTACTTAAGAGTTGGAAGGTGTCATTCTTCTATCATTCATAATACACCCAGAAATTACCATACATATGTGAATATGCCTTCAGAATTCCCTTGCTTAGTTAGGAAAATGTTATTTATTGATTTTTTTTTTATTGATTGAAAGCTTTTTAATCCAAGGACCCAATTACAAAAAAACACCAAAACAAAACTCAAGAACTATTACTACAGAGCATTTCAGTAAAATGATATTAGATTCAAAGATAATGGTGTTAAAGCAGCAAAGGGTTACTGTATTGGTTATTGTACTGGTTTCTATCAATCTTCATAACTGTTTCTTAATTTTTTGACAAGAAAGCCAACATAGAGCCTCCCGCCTCCCTATGGACACGGAGTTTCATGGACCAGTAATAAGAATTTGCTCTGCTGTCCTTAATGGAAAGTATTTTGCAACCCTAAAGTCTGCAAACTTGTTCTGTTTGTCATTTCAGAACAATAATGGGATATGGGGCACATATCTGATTGATCTGATTGATTGTAGTAAAGAGGAATTTAGGGTTGCCTGTCAATGAGGCTTGAAAAATAATACTCAGAATTTAACAATTTCTGTTGATTTTTATAAATGTCACAGTAAGTTTGGTGTGCTTCCAATGTATTTTCACTCATTTTTAGGTGATTGAGTTTCTCCATGTGGCTTTAAAATGTCTAGACACAAATGTTTAGTCAGAAAACAGTATTAATACAGCCATTAAGTCTCAAGGTAAAATGTTTTACTAGAATCTCAAAGGGTGAGCTAATGAGATGAGGAAGAGAGGTTACGAGATTTGAAAAAGTTGCCAATGAATCATTGTTAAAAGAACACTTTTCCGTCTTTATGCAAAAGAGCAAAGACATTCCAAAAAGACACAGTGCTAATGGTAAATCTAAAACCTTACTATCTAAAGCAGCAAGTATGTTTATAGAAAGTATATTATTTTTTGTCAGAGTTGACATTGAAGTTTTTAAAAAAAATTTAAAAATATATTAGTCTACAGGTTCTGACGGATAGAAACATGACACATGTTTGATTTGCTGACATTAACATCTTTGGTAATTATGAGATTCTGAACCTTCCACAATTACACACCAAACTGGTGTGAACTGGTACAGTGGACAATAATTTTCTATATCATTTACATTCAACATTTCAAAAGCTAACCAAATGCTATTAATGCTATTAAGTGCTATTAAAACTCTTCAACTATGAAACATTTCATAATCATTCAATAATATGCTAAGTTATTTAAAAAGTCAATTTCAGATTATTTTTGGTCTCTTTGGGTGGGTAGGATGTCCCTGCCACCTTCATCCTACAATAAATACCTTCAGTTCAATAATGCAATCCCTGTTAAAAAGAGCACTAGGTTACAGGGTTGATGCAAACAGGATTTATGATTAAAATACAAAATCCACCATAGTGGTGAAGCACATGCCATGGCAGTTTGTGTAATCATATAAGTTTTAGTTTTAAAATATAATTTCGTACATATTTGGAGTTCATAATTATTGTATTATTCTGTGCATGATTTAAGTCCAACAGGGTTGACCAGTTATGCTCGTCTCCATGTCTCAAATTGACATGAACGTGCTAAAGAAGAACTAACATACTGTCATTTGTATGATATTCTTCATCATAACGACAAGAGCTCCTTTCCTAGAAGTCATGTGACTCAAGACAAGCGATTATGATTTCTGGGACATTTTTCCCCCGTTGTAAACACTGGATTTATGACAGAATACAAATAAATATGCAAAAACAAAAAGATGCATTCTCAAGCATATATAATTTTGTATATATGTGCACACAATGGACTTTTCAGTAAATGTAGCATATACTAGATGGTATAATAGTATATACTAGAAATCTATAGTAGTATATACTAGAAATAAACCAGCACTTATAGGAGTTTGCTGGGAAAATATGGTACATATTACAATAAATATTTATCCTACTTTGATGTTATTCTGGTGCATTTATCCAAAAAATATTTTCACCTGTAAAATGTGTCCAGACTCTAAATAAATAGCATGAAATTAAAATGTATATTCTGAAGTACTAGACATACTGATGTGTTTAATGCATGTCAATAAATAAAGTATTCACTCTAGCTGGGAGAATGGAGAGTTGATTTTGGTTTAAATGTCAGTCTTGAGTGGTTTCTGCTTTGTTGGAGTGGTGAGAGTCCATCTAAGTGAGAGTCATACCAAGTGAGAATAATTGGCTCTGCTCTGTGGGTGAGAAGGATGGGCTCATTTGCCCCGCCCTCTATCGATCTGTCCAATGCTCGCCAATGTTAGATCACCTCTACAGAAACTGGAAGATTGTGTCGTCCAATCATGCTCAGCAGTCCTATAATGCCATGCGAGCAGCAGCTCAAAAAGAGGCAGTGGCTGGTTTCGTGTTTCTGAGGAAGTGCACATTAGCTTTTACCCTCCTTGCTTGTAGCTAAGTTTGTAGGGAGACTGACTGGGTTTACATTGCTGACAAGTAAACAGGGCTAAAATTGGTTAAAAAAGGAAATAAAAAGCAAGAAAATGGCAAAAAAACCTACAGCTAACTAGCCTATGTCAGTTCATAGCCTATGACCAAAATAAAAACAATAACATTAATAATAATAATAATAGTGGGTATAATAACTTGTTAGTAGTTGAACCAACCCATGTCCTTAAACCAGGGTGGGCTGGAGTCAGGCACAGTGCGGACTTAAATATTTTTAGTTACAAAACAAAATATTTCAAAGTATCAGATGTGTTGACTCCTAACTTACTCTATGAAAAGTAGTAGCCTTAAACTTGTAGCCTTATACTAGCAGTGGTTTATACTTTTGTAGCCAAATTGCATACCTTCATGTGAAAAAGAATTTCTTCTTTAGAAGAATTTAAACAAAGGGTTATTTACAAGCAGCTTCCCTTGGTATAACTATAACCCATGAATTTACGGACATTCAAATGTGAGGGTATGACACTGGGAGTTACTGTTCGAATAGTGAGTAAGAGGCAAAAAGGTGACTCAGGCTCCATACGGCTGCTGTGTTTCAGATCACGCAGACCAGCAAGGAAAAGGGAATCAAAAGCTCTGCCATTCTCATATCCGCAGAAACTCCGCAGTCCCAAATACACATCAGACCTCATTACACTATCACTTCCTTCGATTGTGTTACTGGAATCTTTTGCTTAATTTATGACAGAGCATTTGTGGTTTGGAAGTGTGACCTTTGAGACGATACTTCTGCAGTGAAAAGTAAGCCGTTTCTATTGAGGCAGACTGACTCAGTAAAGTGCTAACATGAAGATCAAGGATGGTAAGTCAGGATATTATTAATTAGGATGTTATTAATGTTAATATTGATTATTGTTTAAATGTGTGGTATAGAAATGTGATATTGTCACAGTATTGGAAATGTTTTGAACCATGCAATGCATAATGAAGATTTTAAAAAATGAAACCTGGATTACCCTAAATAACCATCAATTATGATAGATAACATCGCATGGAGAAAACAGTTTCTTCACTGGTGACTTGGGTCTCCTTATGTCCTATTTGTAGGTAAGAGAGGAGAATACTATGGAAACCACAGACCCCTGCAAAGGTCATACTCCTATGGGCCAGTGATCTGGGGGCGAGATAGCTATCACCCCTATTTTCTATGTAGTTCAGGAGAATCACAGTGGAGCCATGGTAAGTCTCTTTATGTTATGCTCTAAAATATTACGTAGCAAAAGAAAATTCAAAAACAGCATAAATTAACCGACAGGATAAAACCTCTACCTTGTTCTAGACCTCCACAGGACCTTATATCAGGGCAAATTTTTTTGCATGGTCTGAACTTTAAAATTAAGTGTTTGACAAAAAATACCCTAAAACCATTTAAAATGACTCCAAATCCTGAATACATTAGGAGGTTAAATGCTTGAGTGTTCCTTCAAGGTTGGGTATAAGCACAGAGGGCATTAAATTAGGTAATGCTTTGGGTGGTTTCTTTGTCAAAGAAACTTTTATATTTATATTTAATTTAGTTCCTTAAAGTTTTCTTTTTATGTCAAGTCTTGCACAAGCATGACAGTTGTCAAGTCGCTACAGTTAACTAATAGAGTTCAACCTCAGAATGCGTTTGTTGTTGGGAAATGTGGACAGGGAAGTGTGATGACCTAAAAGAGGAAATGCAAAAATTTCTGTGCAACCTCTCCCAAATTATATTTTTATGAGGTGGCCTTTGAAAGCTTCCTGTTCTCTAATTTAAAAAGAGTACTTTTGTAATGCTGTGTCCAATGTGTGCGCCGGTTTCTTTGACATGAGGGAGAGAGACACAGAGACAGAGAGGGAGGACCGTGCTGAACGACTGTTGCTTAAATGCAAATGTGAGTCTGAACAGTCTGTTATGTTCAGGAATGTTAGGTATTTCATAATTACTGAGTGTTTGTTCCTCTTTTCACCCTGTTGGATTTCAATACATTTCCTAATTTAAGGGTAAGAATAACGATATAAAATATATAATAATAAAGTCTACTTAAAATCCTGAACTAGTCTAAATTTCTACATTTCTAGCCTAAATTTTCCGAGCTATTTGACAGACAAGCAGCAAACACTGGAAATATTAAAAAGAAAAAAAAGGGATTAACAGATTAAACAAGTGAGACAGCTGGCATTTAGTCCAGAAGAAGAAATGTGCTTTCATATCATCTCCATGGAACTCGTGACCCTGTCGTCTAAAATTAGCTTAAAGCCATTTGGAAATCAGTCGGTGAGAGAATAGGCAGGCAGAGTTGGAGAGAACGCTATTGTGCTCCTTATTAAGTGCCATGTTAGATGTGACGCAAAAGTGTTTGTCTCTAAGCAACCGCATCAGATGCTTCAGAGCTGCCTCAATTTCCACAGCAGTGTGGAAATACACTGTCCATCTCCTTAGAAGGAAAATACCAGCTCTAAAGGACCATTGATGGAGGACAAATTATTCCTTTGCACAACCCTTTATTTTTTTTTGCAGAGAGATAGCCATGGCTGCTTCTCTTATTAATGATCTTTGGTACTACAAGGAGAACGAAAACATTCAACATCAGTACGCTGTTTAAAGCAATATTGTTATCTGTTGTTTTCAGGCATTGACGCGAACCTGTGTCGCTTGCTGGTGAGAGGTGTACTGGGTAAAGCTATGTCTCAGTCTGCTGTATGCTGTAAAAGTGAGACTCGTGTATTTGAAGAGTGCACTAGTGTGAGGGCGTGGAAAACACAACCTTAGTCTGAGGGCGTGGAAAACACAACCTTTGTTCATCATGATTAGAGCCAATCCTGGTTCATGACTCAAGAGCCATTACTCCTGCATCTTAGGATTTCATCCTAAGATAAACGCGCAGTATGAACAATACATTTTTTTCTTTTAACTGCATAGTGCCCTAACCTGTCAGGATATGGAACCCATTTTGTATAATAGGAATGCAAAAATATTGTTGGCTTGGTTCTAGTCAAGCAGTGTTATTTGTTGAACTGTCACGGCGTTTCCTAAATCACTGAATTGCTAATTGACTGAACTACTATGGCTTTTGTCCCTCTCGAACACCTGCTTGCCGCAAGTTCACCCCTGAGTCAAGGGTGAAGGGTGAATGGGGTGTGTCTTCGCCGGACTCTCTGCCTGTGCTGTTATTCCACAGGAGGTAGAGCTATTAAGTCTTTGATGGCAGAAACAGACACACAAGGTGTGATACTGCGTCCGTCCTATCATCCACAGGTCCAAGGCCACCATGCCGTGTGATTGGTCAAACCTTTGTTCTGGCTTTTCATCTGCAGGGAACCTGTGTTGCTCCTCCTCTGAGCTGTCCTAGTGAGTTATTGCTTACAGAGAGACAGGGAGGCATGAAATGTGCAGAACAAACAAGCAGACGGGTGACACAGGCTTTAGATATGCTTCACGCAGGCTAGCACTACCAGTCACACCAAGAAACTGGGAGTGCTGACCTACCAGGCCCATAAGATGTGAAAAAGATACCTAAGCTATGCATCTAAACCTTACTGATGTTTCCGTTTTAACAGTCTACACTATATATACAGAGATTAAGAGCTGTGTAAAGAGCATGAGTTTTACACTCCATCACCAGTCAGATTTAGTTTGACACTGCATTACTAGTCCGATTCTAAATCAGATTTACGTTATCTTAAGCAGTATTACAGGTGGAAATGCTTCATGGCTCTTTAGATAAGCCCTGTTATAGGTAGAGGCCCTCCTTGAAGAATCTAACCACAGTGACTGGAGCAGGCATGCAGCTCCTGCTGAGGGGCTGGAGTTGTAGTGCATATTTTACAGAGGACACGAAGCCACCCAGCATGTGCCTCTCGCTCTCTCGTCCGCAGTATGATTACAGGCCTGATAAAGAGCGGCTGCCATGTGTGTCTCTCCCGCTCTCCCTCTGATCACCGAGGGCTATTTAAATCACTGTCACAGCACCGCTGCCTCGGCCGCAGATGCATTTAGTATACGCCGTGGTGTTTAAGTCTGTGCAATACTGTTTATTGAGAAAGGCTGGGAAAGTCAGAGGCGGTATTGTGTTTGCTTTGGTTGCCTTCCTGTTGTTTGGAGACAGAGAGTGGTTTATGTTGTGGTGTGACAGATGTTACTGTATATAAATTGAAAAGGCTTAGGTGGAACTGGATCTGGGATGAAACATGAGGATCTGGGATGAAAGCTGAAGTCAGAAATTGTGAGAGTGCTCCCAAACACAGCATGGTGTGTGTGTGTGTGTGTGTGCGTGCGCGTGCGTGCGTGTGACTTCATATGTGTGTGTAGAGTGCCATTTGAGAACTGCGAAAACTGACAATACACCATGGAGTTGCAAACCCAGTTTGTTTCTAGTTCTAGTTTGAATTCTCCCATGTCATATGAGTTATCGCACAAAGCTCTTTTTGATGTTACTTTAAACACATGAAGTGTACGACGAGGCTGATATCCCCAAGCTCCTTTAACAGGCAGAAAAATGTCACCTCCATCTTCAACCCCCCCATCTTCATAACAGATCTGCTGTGCTGTGAATAAGCCTTTTCTCTAGATTTCGCTGCCGAGTCGCTAGATGTTAGTGCGGTAGCGTTCGTCTGCTGCTGCCGGCTGTTTGCTGGGGCTGGCCAAATGGCACAAAGGACACAGGAGTGCACACTGGGGACATGCGGCATGACGCCACGGTGGGGGGCCAAAGGGCAGGCCACTTTCCCCCAGCCCAGCGGTCTGACCTCTGACCCGTGGCCGGCTGGGAGCTGCTGTAGCAGTGAGAGCCAACGGACAATAACTCCCAGGACAGGGCAGAAGAGAGACTCTTAGCAGAAGCAGAGGCACGCCGGAGGAAGGTGGGAGGAGATGGAGTATCCGAGAGGGTTTTCCCTGTGAGCTGGTGTAAGGAAGTGGAGAATATGTGAATTATATGGATGTGTGGGTGGGAAAGTATATGTCTGTTAGAGACGTATGTACGCGCGTGCGTGCGTGCGTGCGTGTGTGTGTGTGTGCGCGCGCGCATGTGTGCTGGTGATCAGGGTTAAGATCAGGATAGAGACCTCTGAGGATATGGTTTGGAATTCCTGGATATTTTTTTTTAGTATCACTGTTTGTTATTTTTTTTCTTTTCTGAGAACACATTTGTCTCAGCCAAGCAAATAATAACGCAAGAATCCTTTTCCTTAGAGAATTCACTTCCCTCATCTTCTTAGTCTGTGACAGGAATACTGGGTCCACTGGTGGCGTTACCCCTGTTATATAACTCACTAGAAGGTATTATTCATCATGGTTCAGGAAGGCCACAATGGCAAAGAAGGAAGTGACCAGGTCAAGGAAACCAGGTCTTTTTTTTTTTTGTTGGTGTTGTTGTTCTGACCCAGGTTTTTAGTCAAATGTGAGGTGAAGTAAGTATTTGAAGTGCTGGCCTGCAGGTTCGGTGGATGCTGTCTGATGCATAGAGATTTTTTAATTGCTCTTAACTGCTGATTAAAGATCAGATTCTTTTAGTCGACTATTAAGTAGAGCCATAGTAAGAGTGACTAAGCTGATCCTGCTTTGACCCTAGTGTACAGAATGCAGGATGAACATTGTCCTTGGATAGCACCTGGCACTACTAAAATTAGTCCAGTCTTGTGCTTGCATTTGCTAAAGCAATAAGATTGTTTTTGCTAGAGCACAGTCATTTTATTAATAAGGATTTAATCAAATATTATGTTACGTTTGATACTAATCAAATTATTAGGGTATATTAATAAAAAACAGATAGCTTTTCTGCCAAGGTAACATTCCAAAATAATAACATATCAAATTATGATGAGGTCAGGAATAAAAAGATATTAGCTCATACTTTTCAAACAGTACAGTATTTCAGTGAATTACCCTGAAGCTCGACAGATATTATCACGAGGTAAGAGTATGGCAGGGGGCTGCAGTATAGAGCTGTTGAGATTATCCTGTGATAAAACCGTGGATTAAGTCAGGGATTGTGCACAACACAGAATTATTGAATGAGATCCCATTTAATCAGCACTGCATCTTAAGATGGGGTCACAGGAGGGCAATGGCCTTAAGTCCTTTAAATACATGAATCTTTACTTTTCTCCACAGCTCATATTTATATCCTGGTGTACTCAGCTGCGAAAATGAACTTTGGCCAAAATAGTTTCTAGACTATTCATTGACTCCTATTTGCAATACATTTCCTAATGACTGATTGATTTGATTTTGTCTATATATGTTTCGATCTGTGCAATATAATGGAGAAATCCTTCAGTAATGATTCTTAGTTAAATTCCCTAAAGATCCTTGTCTGTAATTGTACTGATAAGTTTGTTTGGCTGGCTATGTGCACCATGTCAGCAAAACCATCAGATCAGGGGCTCCAGCAGGACTCTGTGGAGACTCTGCAAGACTGACCTCAGAACACTGCCGAACCTGGCAGAAACAGACAGAACCCGGATGCGTTAGAGCACGGCCTTCTTGGCAGTGATGGGTAGATTGATCCTGGAGGTTTCCGTGAGCTGCCCCTCTCTACCCAGTGACACACACCACCTTGCTGCTATTTATGGAGCCTTATCGATATGGCACTATGCACACCTGCAATAGAGCTCTTATACATGCAGACCACAAAGGGACGGTTCAGAGAAGTCAGAACAAGTACTGGATTAGACTGAAAGCAGAGGCCTGTCATAGTCGGACGATGCCGCAGGCAAACCAAACCCCTAATGTTAATGTCTCCCAGCATATGATTAACACGTTAATGGCTCATGGCTAAATATTTGATTGACAGGCTAAGGAGGAGGATAATGCTCATATGCACATCTTCGGCTTCACTTTAAAAACACAACTGCGACTGTCAAGAAGCCGAACCCTGTACACCGCTGGGCGACAGCTACGCAGCGAGGCGCCGACATAAGCATTTGTTGCATCTCTTATCCGTGGATGTGTCGAGAGGTTTTTCTGTCATAACACCACACTTATCAGAGCTTTCCAAACATGTTTGGAAATGCACTAAGCGGACATTAGCGTGACGTCTGAGAAAGTGCTTCTCTGCGCATTATTTGATCCAGCCTGTAAAGTGCTCTCCAACTCACCTCGAACATCTTGCAGGAAATGCCAGCAGAGGCCAGACAGAGTAACCTAATAAAGCCACTGTGGCTAAATCATTAGAGCGGAAAGCCGCTCCCGTAATGCGGCCAGATGGGTGCGCTAATTGGGTTTTGGACATGCAGCGTGCAGTCCGGCTGCCTTTTGTGTTTTTACGAGGCTGGCTGGGTCTTTAAGAGTGAAGCTGGCTGAAGGGACAGGCTTGGTGCTTTTTGCTCTTTTTTGCTGCCTGCTCTCAGCGTGGTTGCCGGGGAGGGCCTGGGAGACAGAGAGCTAGTTTGGGAAGCTTGGTCCAAGCTGTTGGGAGTGGGGAGAGGAAGAGCCACTGCAGGTGTCTTACCTCGTGGCTGACGAGCTGCCAGTGTCTGTGTGAAACATAGTCTTTAGAGGCAAATCCACATCAACAATGCACAAACCGTGAGTCTGATTTGCAAACTGCGCTAATGCTAAAATGAAAAGACATTGACACATATTTAACGTTATTTTTGTAACATTAAAAAGAAATTGGTAACGTTAACATTGATATGAAAAATAAAATTCATGTGTGAGGATTTCTGTTTGTGTGAATTGGGTGTGTGGAATATGTGTGTGCGTCTGCGTGCGAGTGTGAGTGGATGTGTGTGTGTTTGTGAGTGTGTGTGCATGTAATGTGATGCATATGTGGGTAAACTGATGCTCAGGGGAAAGCTGGGATACACCTGTTTCCAAGTACCCATACTGCACTGGGCTCCCCTGCTACCAACACTGTGCAGTCAACTGCACATCTGCCACAATTTCCCTTAATGCACATGATGAAACTCTATGGGGATGAGACACACATTTACTTATGTACATGGATAACTGGGCAATTAGTGGTATTCACACACACAGGCAAAGACTGGCAGACAAAGAGGCCCTGTAATTTGAATTAGGTGCCAAAGTCATCCAATATTCTTATTTCAATTAATCTATCTAAGATTAACCGTGGATAAAATTAAAGAGAAATAGGGAGATGAACAGAGACAGAGACAGAGAGAGAGAGAGAGAGAGAGAGAGAGAGAGAGAGAGAGAGAGAGAGAGAGAGAGATGGAGAGATGAAGAGATGGAAAGAGAGTCTCGTTAATGCGAAAAACAAAAACCAATTGAGCAGGGCCTGATGCTAACACATTCTCTCCCACACAGATTGGTCATTCACTGTGGATGGAACAAGAACACTCTCCATTCTGATCTAATTAGCAAAGAGCAATATTTGCTCACCCCATGATGACTAATGTAACGGTGCCTTTATATGGGCTCATACTTGGGATGAGACCTTTCCTGAAAACAAAAGGAAAAAGTGCTGAGCTTTTAGAGTAAATATGTTTGGTATTTGGTTTCCTTAGAAAAAATGTCTCTAATGCATTGAGAGGAAAAGAATTGTAAGCGCGCGCGTGTGTGTGTGTGTGTGTGTGTGTGTGTGTGTGTGTGTGTGTGTGTGTGTGTGTGTGCGTGAATGTGTGTGTGTTCAGCTATGACCATCAGACCAGCAGTAGCCATCTCTTGCTATGTTAACATGTACTTCTGGATGTCTGGGAATAACAGCATTGATTTCTAACAGGCACATTTTAATGGTGAAGCACACCTTTAGAATGAGGTGAGATGTCATTTCAGGGCACTAAACATGATTTCACTGCTCTGAGCTCTTCTCATTCAGACTCAGGTAAACAAAACACTTCACAGCAGAGGGCATGTACATGGTCTGTGGTGAGACAACGACCTGTAGTGGGTGACCTTTCCATCATTCTCTCTCTTTCTCTCTCTCTCTCACACACACACACACACACACACACACACACACACACACTTTCCCTCTCTAGAATCTTACAGTCGTCTTTTATTTAAATTTGGAAAGAAAAGTGCTCTGGGGGCTAAGTGTGATGAACAGTTGACGTGAGGGAGGTGACAGCAGCCTGTCTGGGCCAGGCCAACAAGTGCAGCTCCAGCTAGCACACTGACGCTCACACTTAAATGGTTTAATAGGACTAGAGTGAACAAAGGCCAGCTCTGACGCAGGCAGGCTATAATAGGCCCCGCCACCACTTTACTGCCCATCAAGGCTGCTCGCTATTAAAGACACATGCACGTACGCAAACACACACACGCACACGCACACACACACACACTCTCTCTCTCTCTCTCACACACACACACACACACACACACTCTCTCTCTCTCACACACACTCTCTCTCTCTCTCACACACACACACACACACACACAATTTCCAATCCCTCTGCAAAATAAGCAGATTTCGGAAGTAAATACAAAAGTGTAGGTTAATCTTTGCTAATGCTCAGATAATGAGAGGTCTATTTTAGGAATTATAGCTGTAGGCCAGCGAGCTAATGGTTATTTACTGTATTTAGGACACTTTACGCCAAATGCTACGACCTATTTAGAACAGAACTGGCCACATCACCGGCTGAGAACTGTAGACAGGAACACTGCACATCCCGAAAGCGTGAATGTCTACAGATTTAGTAGTGATTCATTTGATGGTTTGCTCTTATCCCTGTTTGCTGGTTAAATTATTTGCTTGATTACACAGATCCCTAATCCTACTTGTCAGCAAACTCTTACACAGCTAATTTTTTTTTTTTTTTTTTTTTAAATAATTGGTGCATTCATTTGTTTTAAAGCCAAAATGGCATTTTTATTTTTATTTTTATAAATATCCCCAAGCATTTTTTGCTTGTATTATTTAGCTTAATCAAAAACGTTTATTGATGGTTATTTTTGATAAACCTGCGAATTTCTACTCCACGGCACTTATTTTTAAATAGCTGAAGCGCATTTTTGTTTTCCCAAAAGGCTTCCTAGAACAACCATCAAATAAACAACCAAACTACATTTAACCCGTCCCTTGAATACAGCAAGTTCAACGCCAGAAAATAACTCTAACGACAGGTAAAACACTCTTACACGACACGTACAAACTCATTTCCTCCTCTGAAATAACGGAGCCGGAGAGAAGGCGGCTCTTTGGGAGCTCTGGGATGGCTGGACACATGGTGGCTTCGGGCATTTGACGGGAGAGAGCTGCTCGGATCGTGATCTTGAATCCGCCCGCAGCGACACTGCCGATGTCCAACACGCTAACAGGTGCCGGGGACATGAGTGCTAGCGTGTTACTTCTCATACTGAATAATCATTAACCACTTTCACGCAGAACCCTGGCAAACGGGGTTTCGTGTGTTCTTTGGACAGAGCAGTTTCATAAGTGGGGCACGTACGATTATGAACATGACAGCATGTAAATTGAGCGTAATTGCAAAATAAGTCAATATGTTATGTTTGTTATGTTACACAGATTTAACTTAAAAAACGTACATACGTTGTGTTATGAAGGGCATGCTGCCTTAACATATGTATGGCAGGCCATGTTAACCATCGACAGAAAGGTGAACGTATCATCAGAATGAATGTCGGCGTTTAATAACCGAATAGAATATAATAACATAGGATATCAAACCCGTTTTACAGCAGAAAGTCTGCATAAAACATACGCATCAAAACATTTGTTTTGCTGTGGATAAGAAGAGTTAGCAGGGGTAAAGTTTTCATCCAGCTGAAACAACATAGCAAAACAAGTTTTCCTCGGTCTGACAGGGAGCAGGTTAAAATAGCTTCCAAAAACGCTAAACCCACATCTCTGAAATCCAAGTTCGTCCCCTGCGTATTCCTGTCTAATTACGCGATTAGCAACATGCATTCCGATTTTGCTATAACAAAAAGGATAGGAAAGCTTATTTCTGAGGTATGGAGTTGCTATTCCTTATGTCCATTGTATTAAGATAAATCAGTATTTTGTCTGACCCCGCCCCCTCCAAAAAATAAAAGACTCGCTCATAAATAAAAGCTAATAACTAGTGAATGCATTGCTGTGCATGACAAGTAGAAAACTACTTTTTGTAATCAGCTCATGAGTTGGTACTTGTAAACTGTTTCCTCCTCCAGAGAAGGAACGTGGGGGTTGTTTACCATGTTCACAGAAGTAGAGCAGTGCTTTCTCACCTGCGGACTTAAGTCTGAGTTTTAAATAAGTTTGACCCGCACGCAGATGGTACCCCCCACCCCCCCAACACCACTACCATTGTTAATTCATCTTAACCACACATGGCCAGACAGGGAATCCTATCTGAAGAACCATACTGGCCTCAATACACTTAGTGCTTTACACTGTGGCTTAACAGGCACATTCAAACAGCAAGTCCAGACTTGTATTTTTTTTCACACCGTGCAGTTCTATGAATGCAGTGCTGCAGAACTTTTGGTGTTCTTTTTGGAGGTTCAGTTGTACTTTCAGTATACCTTCATGGCATTTTCTATATGTATTATTGGCATATTTATTTCATTTGTATATTTATTTTTTAAAGCTTGTAAGAATATGCATGCTCAGTATTTTTTTTCTCATGCAAAGCAGTGGCTCAAATTTGGCATTGAAATATCTAATTTCCTTTGGAATGATACATATTCATTTTCTGCTGTATTTGGTCTGAGTTGTGCACATAATCCATGAGAAAGTCTTAGCACAACTGCACAGAGGAGCAAAATGTCAGGCAAAATGCAGACAGATGATATTTATATTTCCAGAAAGTGGGTAGTGTGTCTTTTTTATGGAGGCCAGAGGGGAGAGAACAGACAAGATGGAATGAAAAGAGGGAGAGTGAATATGAGTGAGAGGGAGGGAAAGAGAGAGAGAGAGTGTGTGAGAGAGAGGGAGGGAAAGAGAGAGAAAGGGGAAGAGAGAGAGAGAGAGAGAGAGAGAGAGAGAGATGTGCCTTCTGGCAGAGAAGGAGGGCCACAGCTGTGTTTGGTGTGGTATTTTTAAACGCATCAATGCTGCTCCAATCCCCGCGCCTCGCCTGACCTATTTATAGCCAGGGCCAGCCATTGTTCTATTTTTGTCACCTGTGGGCCACGCTACTGTTGATTCACATGCAAATGAACCTCCTCCTTTCCACAGTGAGCTGCTCTGACACGGTGAGAGAGAGCGAGAGAGAGAGAGAGAGAGAGAAGGAGAGAGAAGGTGAGAGAAGGAGAGAGAAATGAGAATCACAACCCCGCCATCTCAGCAGCTCGCCGCAGAGATCCCCAGGCGAGAGAGGAGAGTCGTGCTCAGCCATCTTGCAGTGAAAAAAAACACGGGGAGGCACGGGAGGTCGACGCCACCGCCGTTTGACAGACAGAGAGTGAAGCAAGAAAAAAAGAGGCGGTTTTTGTGACGAGAGCCCAACGGTAGAAAGCCTATTAGCTTTTTAGGGGGCTTCAGCAGTAGGAGGTGTAGACCCCTGCCGATTCTCCAACGCCCTGACGAGTGGAGAAGTGACGAGGAGTGAAGAAGACAGCGGGCGAAGGGAGGAACTGTTGGGGTTAGTGAGGGAGGAGTTGTCTTTTCCTCATAGTGTCACTAGTGAGGAGGCAGGAGCGAGTGCGTGTGGTCTCCCGAGAGAGAGCGAACGAGCGGGAGGGGGCCGGCTGACAGTGTGACAGGAAGAGCCAGACAGACAGGCGATGTGCTGTTGACTGGAGTATGCTACAGACTATTTACGAGGGCGACTCCTGTTTCTCTGCAGACGGCTTCGGCAAACACCGGCTGCCTCTGGTCCTCCACGACGGCGACATGCACAACGTCAACAACTCAGGTGACTCTCTCTCCCGTGTGCTCTCTCTCTCTCTCTCTCTCTCTCTCTCTCTCTCTCTCTCTCTCTCTCTCTCTCTCTCTCTCTCTCTCTTAAACACACACACGCTCCACTTCTTGTACTGTAGGATAAGCTCTTTAAATTTGTGTCAGCAGCAACAGGAGAGTCTGACTAGTTGCTGCATTAAGAGGTATTTGCTTCTGTCAGGTGATTTGCATGGGCGCTGTGCTCGGGCGGGGAGGGCAGGGTGCTGGCCGTGTGAGGTTTACCCCCGACTCCGTCTCTGCCCTGCTCTGGAAGTAGACACTTGTTTTAGATATAACTCTTCCAGAAGGAAGGATCACTGAGGTCTGCCATGTTGTCTTGTACTTGTGCTGCATTCTAATGGCTTGCACTGGTAAAGTAAACGTTGCATTAAGAACAGAATAAAGATAGTGGCGTGGACAGGATGTGCTACTCTAGCTCCTGTCTTGGCAGCAGGATACTGGCTGACAGAAACACAATGTCAACATGAAAAGATTGTTACTTATGATACGTGCCGTGTCAAAGACAAAGAGTCGGTCTGTTTTTTTAGCAACCTGTTTACTATAGTGTCATGCTGACAGGGTTGTGGGGAACTGGCCATATGTCTTCTAAACTTTTTGCACTGATTCATTTTTGTACTTTACTGTTGTTGGTTCTTATGGTTTTTCGAAGGACTGCAGGGATGGTGGGGGGGGGGGTAGCGGGGGAGTAGTGTGTATAACTTCAAAACTGACTGAGTCCTTTCAGTCCCTGTGATACAGAGAGGTTCGCCTCATCTATGATTTTCCCATTTTATGTACAATACATGGCATGCAAACCATTGTTCTCCTGCTGACTGCTGTGAAGGGCATTATTATTTAAGTATGGTTCATTTTACTTGGTTTTTTTTAAGGCTCCTGGTGCTAGATTATTGCAGTATTGCAACATCTCTGCTGTGGTTTCTAAAAACAAACAAACCCTACAGCATTTCCTTCTTTCTTATGTTACACAACACGGAAAACGGTTATGCTAAGGCAGGCAAGATAAATCTTGTAATTTCCCACTGTGCAAATGTCTCTTTACACCTGTAGTCTCAGGAGGAAATCAGGAGAAGAAGAAAAATCTCTTATTTCCAATTAGCCTCAGCTACTGGAGCAACTGGTCAAGAGGCCGAGGACCCAGGGCAGTAGTGCAGAACTTTGCAACGAGTGCTGGCCCACGGAGTAGCCCATGGACAGGCTAATCTTGATGGTAGCCTATTTATTTCGCGTCAGCCAAGATAAGTTTTAAACAGGCACATATAGCGCCATGCGGCAGAATGTGGTTAAACATCACCCATTTCATACAGGCGGCCCTGGTGCTTGCTCTGTGGGTCAGCTATTCTTAGCTTTGTTATTTTCAGCTTATGGCATTAGGGTGCTAAGATTAGGCGCCACCGCGTTCCGTTATCATTCTATCTCAGCACGCGCCTAATATAACCATGCACTGGAACAAATATTAATAGGGGCTTTTGTCATTTTCTTGAGTGTGTTTGTTGCTTGGTTGCGAGTCTGTTGCTTATGAAAAGGGTGCTGCCTGAAAAGGTCTTTCATGTGTAAGCTTCTTTGTTTTTTGAGACTTTTCTTTGGAAGAAATAACACAAGTCACAGGTTTCCACTGTCTGTTCTTTTATTCTCTCAAAACATGTACTGAGCTTCTCTTTTTATGCATTTAGCCCTCGAACCACCCAACATGGTTGGTAGCAATTATGCTGTCAAGTCAAACTGAAACAACCAGTTTAGCATACGTTAAAGTAAAATAGAAACTCAGTGGTCCCACAAGTAGGTTGCGGTCAGGGCAGGGGGGGAAAGCCTTTCTGAACATAAATGATCACCTTTTTGTATTAGAATTTTATTATTTTGCAGTTAATAAAGGCGCACTGTGTTGGATCGAAAACATAAAACCTCGTTGCAAAACCTGCCACTCATTTAGTGTGAACCATCTCCCACTCAACTTATGTGACTGTCACACATTTGAACAGAGTGTAAAAACACTCTAATTAATATTCTAATGGAAACAGTGTTGAAGACGCGGAGCTGCATCAAAGAAATGCATCAAAGAAAATAAAACGCAGCTCTCCTATTATAGCCCGAGGGTAATCACTAATGAGCTTTATTACACTTGTGCCTAAACTGGAACTTCATGTTGGAGAAGAGTCTCCCGAAAAAACAAAGCAGGTACGGCGTCTTCACTGATGCCAGAACAGCGGCCTGTTTAACAAGCGGCTTATGACATGATTCTGATCGGAGACATTACTTTTTGTCTGTCCCTCCCGCCCAGACCACAGATTTTGTTTTCATCTTGAAGTACCCCGGGGCCGTTTAGGTGATGGAGCAGCCCTATATCCCCCACCACCACACCCCAAGGCGCTCCATTAGGAATACAGAACTGGATGGTGGCTTTGATGGCGTGGGGCCGCGCGCACGCGTGGACACACAGGCCATAGTTCATAATGATGTCCGTACAGTGCCTGCTGTTATCCACAGCTGCGTAACTGATGTAGCAGATCATTTTCACTTGCATCTACGGTGTCCTGCAGTAAAACTCAGCAAAGGCAAAAAACAGCACAGCCCAAGTCAGACACCTTCCATCCACTGTGCCTTTGCCCCACCTTTAACTGCAGACTCAGGACCAGCTTGTCCGGGCTGTTTTTGCTTTGTGCCTTGCATAAAGGTCTGACCCCAGACCAGCTGGTAGAGGGCTGCTGGTGCATGCATAATCTGTATTCTGTTTAGGAGGCAGCCGGTGCGCCCGAGCCGTGTTTCGGCTGAGAGGATGAGCTGCTCTTAAAAATGAAGTGCCGTTTCTTGCTTTAGACAAGCCTGCAGCAGCGAGTATTACTGGCTTTAATGAATGCATCTGCCTCACACGCATGCAGGGGCGCGCTACTCTGTGCCTGCTATCAAACACAGAGCCAGCCTCCCGGTTTACTGCAGTCTGGGGATGTATGAATTTTAGAATAGTACTGATAGCCTGAGCCTTTCCACTTGCAGCCTAGCTGAAGAAGAGATGTTGTAATAGCCATTTTTTGGAGTTAAAGTGTCCTTATACACCTGTTGCAATGTTCTGTAGGTTCATATAATTGATTTTTCATGCTAGAATGGATTCAAAATATACCTTCACCATGTATCATGTATAAATATCTTTGTCATAATGTTTTAGTAATACTAAACATTATTAGTAGTGTTATGTTTTATAATATTATGTAGCAAGCCTCTGTTTTGGCCTTTATTTTCTTAGGGTAGAGACCCAGCTGAATGTCATATTTTCATGTAAGCGAAAAACTGGGAGGTGCATATGTTAACTTCACAAAACAAATTAGCATTCTTTCATTTAGCAGTGTGTGGGAGGCTTAGTAATGTGCGTCTGGATTCACCAGAGACCTGAGGCTTTGATCAACAGTACTCAACAGCAAATTGCAACAGATCAGTCTGCAGTTGAAACCCTGCCCAGTTGCTCCATGGGAGATGTAGTCCAGTAGATCAGTCACCCTAGCCTTCCTGACAGCCCCTAGGAAAGGTAGTTTTGGCATGGTTTATGGTCCTTGTCAATCCTTAGTGCAAAAAAACGAAACAAAACTGAACTCTCTTGCATAAATCTAAGACCTCCCTTAGCCGTGAGTCTCACTATTCAACCAAGTATCTAAAACAGAGGCCAATAAAAGACAGGTAAGAAAATAAAAACCAGCCTGGAGTAAATTAATATCAGTTATTAAATAATAAATAGTGATCAAAAGGTTACATTTATACTTGCACAGTTATTGAGTTGGGAGTCAAAATAGGCTGTGGAATGGCTTACATAAATTCAGCCGGGGACTCTTATTTTTGGCCGAGTTAAAATAGCTAGGCGGCCCCGCAAGTGCGATAGTCTTCCACACATTATCTATATTAAGGGTGTGCTCAGAAAGACGGTTATATTTAGCCCACTTGCTGCTTGTTCTGTGTTCTCTTTCCAGTTCAGCAGCAATTTACGATACATTAGCAGCTCATCTGAGCTGCACTGCATATGGAATGCTTGTCCTGGTGGCCTGGGACCAAAACACAAGGCTGGGCACACATTGCCACATAAAGATGTAGTGTCACTTTCCCTGGCTGCCAAAATCAGACAACACAAAATAAGACCGCAGTAGTAGGGGACATGCCAATGTCGGAGGATTACGATGTACTTTTCCTCCTTTATTTCAGCAAGGCAAAACTAGAGATCAGTTGCATGCCGGTCGAGGTCTGGGGAATATTATTATGAGGGCTTTGATGAAGAACATGACTGGTGTGGTGAGAAGAAGGGCGGAAAAGGAGAGCCAAGGCCCATCTGACTCTTAGTCGGCATTCCTGCTGCCCTGTGTGGGATTTGATTATAGAGCTCTAATCCCCTGAGCTATAACTCCTCTAACATGTATTTATTGAATGTCATTATCACTTGATCGGATATTTCCCTGGGTTTGTGACCTTGATCAGATGTTTGATTATAACTGAACTAACAGCCCTGACCTGCACCACAGTTACCATTGTGTCCCGTCGCAGTTAAACCTGTTTGGTGATCTCAGAATAGCCTACACCTGCATGCCTGATTCTGTGTAATGCCAACAGTTGAGCTGGCAGTGACATCACGGGCTAATTCTATTTCAAAAACATGACTTCATCGTCTTGATCTCGTCTGGGAAGGCACAGCCGCCGTCATGCCAAAACCCAAAGTATTGCGCGTGGCCATTATGTAAGCTCATGGCCTGGCCTAGAGGTGGGGTATGGTACTAGAACCAGTGGGGCAGGTGGTGCCGAACTGGCAGATGAAAAGGCCTCACCTAGCTGCAGCGGTGGAGGCAGGCAGGTCTGTGCTGGAGGCTAGCGCTCTCACACCACTGCTGGGTGGTTAAATCACAGTGCAGCACTTGAATGACGGCAGTGGGGAGGGAAAGGCGGGGCTGGTATGAACGAGGTATTGCAGTGCCACGCGGCGCAGGCCAGCAGGTGACTCTACTACGGCTATTTTTAGCCACGCCGGGCCAGCAAGCCCGACGGCCGTGGCTCAGACGTGCGGCCTCATCGGGGAAATTCAGGAGGGCCCAGTCCGAAGGGAGTCCCTGTCTCTGTGGGCCTGCGTTTCCCTGCCTCCTGCGTGCTCCTGGAACCCGTGCTCCGAGGATCTCCAGTCCCCCGGTCTGACACCTCGGGGAGCAGCATGAGTGGGAGGTGAGGCAGGCTAAGTGCCTAATACATAGGAAATCTTTTCTTTGGAGGCTTCAGGCCCAACTGGAGATGACATCATTGGCCTATGTGTGTGTTTGTGTGTGTGTGTGTGTGTGTGTGTGTGTGTGTGTATGCAACAGGAACATGTGCATTGTGCAAATATATGTGATATGGTGGTGGCAGTTGTTGGTCTGTGCGCGTGTGCGAGTCTTATCTAAAGGATGACATAATATCCACAGGCGCTCACAGGGAGGAGACACCTCACAGTGCAGCTCAATATCTGCAGGAAGAGGAGTCAGAATGATGTCGCCAGTGTTGCCATGGCAGCCTGGTTAGGGTGGTGGATGGGGTGTGAGGTTTGTTATAGCCCTAGGTCGTACCACTCGCTTTTCATGTTGCTATTTATACTTGTCCATGCCGCATGCAGGCATTTTTGACTGCGGCATTCTGCAGAGCACAACAAAGTACATAAATACTTTGCCATTAATGGGTTAGCCACTATTTACGTCAGTGGAACAGTCTCACCCTGGCAACTCACAGGGGGTTACTGGAGCATCTGAAGGAGTCTGATTTATACATAGGACCTCAGATATATGTGGTGACAGTATTTATATACAAGTATTTGTATTTGATACAATATATCTATGTTTGTTTTATGTGTCTTATATATTCTTAATGAACAAACAAGAACAAACACTGAACAAACAATGCAATGTTTGATAAATGTCTGATAAATCTCTCTCTGATTCCCATATTCGAAGGCATGTCAATATTTTGTCTCTTTAATGACACTGAGATTGAACAGGTACGAAGGATTCAGACCTGCTACTCTGCACATTACATCATTGCGTTATATCACCTGATAGCATTACAGAGAGGGCTAATCAATTTTTTTTGTTTTGCTTATAGATTTTTTTGCATTATGCCATTTTACTGAACCAGTTATGTACTTTCATTTCTGAAAAACAACCCAGTCATTATGTGTCATAATGCTGAAAGTGCTATTTGAAAAGAACAGGTAGATGGGTGTGGAAAATAGGATCTTCAAAGCGAGTTAATGTCTTTACACCAAATATGTTTGCAGCCAAGCTCACATGTGGGTTCATACGCTTATTTTTAAACTGCATTTACTGTTTGTTTAGAGGTTGTGCAATTACCAGAACGAATCTATTGTGCACTGCCTCAAATGATGAAGCAACACCAGCACTGGAATTGTATTTCAGGGGTTGCTGCTTCACAGGTAATGAACAATTGAAGAAGGCCAGTGGAGTGTGCAACTGTGGGTCCTGTGCTGTGCGAGAGTGTCTGGAACACTCTGTAGTCCAGGCTGAGACGAGTGTTTTGTTAGCTTCCAGATCTCTTTTTGTAAAAGTGAACATTTTGTGATTGCCTATCCATTTGCCGAGGGGGGGCAGTGGCAGTCTGTTTGGACGTTTGTTTGCCTCATGCTTTCTAAGTCGCTCCTCTAGGCTTGTTATTGATTGCCATCGTCTTGCTGGCTATTTATAGAGCTACTGGGCACCTGAGGGATGCCCTGTGGCTTTGTACCCAGCTTATTATTTGTAATGAGACGCTGGTTGAACAACATGGCGGCAATTTTTTTCCATAATGCCGAAGGCCGTCACGGCTGAGGAGGCCCGGGAGAGGGATTGTAGCTGGGGAGTAACAGCACAGGCGACAGACAGCACATCCAGATGACAAACACAGCTTGGCAGCGTGCCTCGGACAGGGCTGCAGGGGAGCGTGAACCCTGTGGGTGCCAGCGGCGAATGCAACGCGGAGCGGGGAGCTGGGACTGATCCGGGCGGAGCGGGGAGCTGGGACTGATCCGGGCGGAGCGGGGAGCTGGGACTGATCCGGGCGGAGCGGGGAGCTGGAACTGATCCGGGCGGAGCGGGGAGCTGGGACTGATCCGGGTGCTAGCACTTAGGTGGCTCCCCAGTGGCTTCTGCAGGATTCCCCATTCGTGCACGTGATGGGGTGCTGATGTGATGGCCGTAAACCTGCAGGGTTGATGCTTCTTGCATTGGAGAGGCAGAAATGTATCCGTATCATACTAACTCAGTATCAGCACATACTAACAAAATGCTCTTTGCCTCTCTACCCTCTCTACTGCCCCCTCCCAGTGGACGTGAAGCCTGAGGTGCCCTTGGTTCTGGAGCCGGCATCTCCACTGGACCTGCGGACGGACGGCAGGATGCTGTCACTGGGCTCGGACCCGAGCATGTGGGAAAGGCAGCTGCAGCAGGAACTGCTGCTCATCCAGAAGCAGCAGCAGATGCAGAAACAGCTGCTCATCGACGAATTCCAGAAGCAGCACGAGAGCCTGATCCGCCAGCACCGGGCCCAGCTGCAGGAGCACCTGAAGGTGAGCACCGTCGGGCCTGCGATGTATCTCTCCGCGATGGGGCAAAAAAAGCCGCCCCCCCCCCCCCCCCCAAAAAAAAGCTGCGACATGGCAAAATTGTGTAAGATAGACGGCAAGGCTGACGACTCCCGCCAAAAGCTGCCGGACTTCGGTATGTCGGTGTGTGATGTGTGTCGGTGTGGTGCCTCTCTCAGCTGCAGCAGGAGCTCCAGGCGATGAAACAGCAGCAGGAGAAGTTGGAGAAGGAGAGGAAGCTGGAGCAGCAGAACCAGGAGAGGGAGCTGGAGCAGCACCGGCGCCAGCAACAGATCATCCTCCTCAGGAGCAAGGAGCGCGCGCGAGAGAGTGAGACCTCGGCCCCGTCTGTCCCACACCCAGCCACGCTTACATGCTTAGCAGATACTATCAAACTCCAGAAAGACTTCACACTTTAACACTCTTCTTCCATTTAAAACAAACAGCCAGTGCTTTTCTACCAGTGCTCTATTTTTCGTTGTCCAGAAGGGGGAGATGTTTATTCATGTGTCTTACCTAAGTTCAAAGGTGACACATTCTGTGCGAGTGTGGTCCAGTGTTAGTCAGAGGACTGTAGAGAGGTGGCCATGTGTCGTTGGTATGATTCTAGGCTGCCTTAGATGAGTTTTCTGCGCTTATGTCTTCTTGCTAAACGTAGCGCTGTGAAGTCCCTCCAAAGGTGCTTCTAATTTCGATGCGCCTGCTAAAAATGTCCTACTAAATCAGTGTCCATGCAGGAGTGACAGAGTATGTCAGAACCCCAGTATGAGCCATGTCCTGTGGTGTGACAGGTGCAGTGGCCAGCACAGAGGTGAAACAGAAGCTCCAGGAGTTCCTTCTGAGTAAATCCACAAAGGACACAGCACCCAATGGGTCATGCCATGCACTGACGCCAAACTCAAAACTCTGGTTCACGTAAGTAAAAACAACAACAAACAAACAATAAATCCAAACACTTTATGTCTGCATAAACAGCTCATACCCAAGTATTTTTTTGATTGTCTTATTAATGGCATTAAGCCCAGAGGAAATCGTAAGGCTCATAATTCTGGAGTTTATTACACCATGTATATTTAGATCTGAGTTGGGACGTCTGTTGTGCATCTTACTGAAAGGCACAGGAAGTTCAAGGGAAGATGGTAGAATCATAAACTTCTAACAGCAAAAAAGAATGCTGGAGAATCACAGTAACGTTTAAGGCTAAATAGCCCAACACTACCTTGGCAGCTCTGTCTCTGGTCACCAGGGCACATTCTTTGGATTTATGACTGTGGGTCCAGCTAGGCAGTTCAGTTTGTGTCTCCTCTCCATTCAGGACCTCCCATCACACCTCCCTGGAGCAGAGTTCACCTCCTCTAGGAGGAGTGTTACCCTCTTCCAAGTTCCCCCTGCCCTCCCTACATGACAACAGAGACGATTTCCCCTTGAGGAAAACAGGTAGGATCACAATCGACAAAAAAACCTTGTAAAGAATATAAGCATTGGGGACCGAGTTCATATGGGCCTGTGTAGTTGTATATACTGTTTGACGGAGGTCATTCTTGGGGTGTGATAATAAGTGGATTTTGAACGATGCTAAAGGTGACTCTAAAAGCTAAGTAAAAATACATTGATACATACCATGAAACTACTAACAATTTACTAACATATTCTCCCCCATTGCGTTTTGGTCAAAGATTAAAGTAATACATTAGTAATAGTAATACATTTTGAAATTTAATTTAAGCTACGCTTAAGTGAAAACAATCGTTAGCTAGTTGTATCCATCCTATATTACTGAAGGGAATTGTGTTATTGTAGTGAAATTAGAAATGTTTCCAAATATTGAATCATTGCATTGACATTGAAATCATATCTGACATAACAAAGCCTAAGGTTTTTCCCCCTGGGTTGTACTGTGGTTTCAAAACAGTAGTGTTTTTTAATGGTTTCAAGGTAGTTAAACATTTTTTTAGGAGATTAGTATAAATTCTCCCGGAACTACTATAAAATAAGTAATCAAATTTCACGTGACCTTTATCTTGTGCTTATCATTTCCAGCACGAATCTCATGTGGTTTTTTTAGGGCTTACAGTACGAGCTTATACCTAGATATACGACTGAACTGACAATATAAATGCTCGCTCTCCAGGCAATGTGGAAGGGATTTTTTTTTTTTTAACTGAATCCCTTTTCCCAGAATTGCTGTGACCCAGGAGGCTTGACACAGAGGTCCATATTAGCATTATTTTAGTAATTAATTCCCCCTCCAGTCATAGCATTAAGATCGCTCTTCTTTTGCTTAAAGCCCGTAAGGCTTCACACCACCTAAGAGTCAAAAACGGCCTCACAGAAAATGGAAGGCACAAAGGTATTTAATTTCTCCTGAGCTTTGAAAAAGGCTTTCATTATTTCGAAAATCTCTGACTTTTCACAGAAAACGGCTCAGGTTTGTTGACCCACTGCCGGAGTGGCCCTCGTGGGGAGTCGGTATTAACGTGACTTACTGCTCCCTCTCGGTTCAGCAGGTCCCAAGCTCTCGCCAAGGCGAACAGTTCATAGCTGTGCCGTGAGGTCACGGAAATGACATTACATTCCTTCCCCTTCATGTCGTTTTGAATTATTATGGTAAACAATTATACCTGCTAAATTGCTTTACCACATGGGCTGTCATGTCATATATACACAATTTAGAGATCAGCCAATGGAAGTATAGTCCCAAGTTGTGCAAGCTTTGTCTGCTGAGTGTAAACTAATCTGAGATAATTATGTAGCCTGCTCAGTTTATATAAGCATTACACAGACACATGAAAGAAGGGTGTTTATTGTCTTAGCATTTGAACGGTAACTCCGATCTTCAGTTTCAGACTTTAGCCTTGCTCTGCTGAAGCTAGCCAGCATTCTGAAGTTTTACAGGCAAGGTTCTGCAATTCCAAGAAGTCCACCGGGAATCCAACAGTCCTCCCGAAAAGAGCTGGGAACCATTAGTAACACTTAAAGTCTGAGCAGTTCTTGCACCTGATTTCACAGCATGCAGCCTACAATCAAATAAATAAACAAAAAATAGTTAAATAAATAAACAATCCTTAACCTTGACAGCATTTGAACAAAATATGTGCTGTTCTGTGTCCCACTGTACCATGGATCATACGGATTAAATTTCAGAAAATGGGAGCTGTTTCAGAGACGTATAATTGTTGTCTGCTAGAGACGCACTATATTGTCCTACCCCAAGACGAAATGCTGTATACGTGGTACAATGGTATGTATCCCCTAAATCATGAAACAAAGCTACCACTTGTTCTAAGCTTGGGACTTTGACACAACTAGGTGGCTGGCAGGTACTAAATGGTTAGATTAGCATAGTATTAAGAATTGACACCACTGGTGTTTGGAAAGAATAGCACTTATGAAACAAAAAGGAGAGAAGCTCTTGTCTTTCCAATGTACTTTTATGTGTTTTTGTGAGAGGGTTTAATACTTTCCAGTGAGGTAATCTTCATGCACTTTATGTCTTGCAGGACACAGGCTCCTTTTATTATTAGCTCCTTTTATTATTAGCTCCTTTTATTATTAGCTCCTTTTTAGTTCTTTGTGATGAGAGGAGAATGGCACTAAAGCGAAGGGAATGAAGAGGACTCGTCTCCTAACAGGGCCGTGTGTTTCTGCAGTTCTCACAGGGGGGCCGTAGATGAACTGCCCAAAGCATGTTTACCACTCGCCACCTGTCTCCTTTGTGTGCCGGACAGGAGCAGACCTGGACCAGCACGTGGTGCTGTTGTGGGCACTAATGGCCTGGCTTAGAGAAAAGAGGAGCGACACCCGCTCCAGTCTTGACCCACTTACCAAACGGGTGGAGCAGGTGCAGTGGAGATGTGGAGGAGTTGATGCGGTGCATCCTAAACAGCAGATATTTCCAGGGCCTTGCACCAGACTATTCCCATCTGTGCAGGTTGAGTGTTCTTCTGTGGAAGCGGAGGGACATAATGTGTGTTTCAACAACTGGGAAAAAAAAAAAAAAAACCCTACAGAGATGGAGAGGTGGAGTAACACAGTCCACAAAGCTGTTGCATCATAGGGTTCATGTCCCCCCCCCCGGGGAGGAGAGGTTTGTTTTCTTTGCCTGATGAAAATGATGCAGATGGGATTAGTAATGAGAGAATGAAACATGCGGTGCAGACAGTGGCAGCGAGAACATAAAACAGGCCCTCTCAGAAAGGAGAAAAGAGATGATCTAATAACAGAGCAACAGTTTTGGTGTTTTTTGGCTCCATGGTAAGGTCTGATTCTACTGTCCCCATGCTTGTAAGAGTCCGCACACCTGCCAGAGTCTGGCTCCAGTCAGAGGTCGTTTTAGCAGCAAACCAAGGTGCTCAGAAAAGGGCAATTCGGGTGTTGAGTTGAGAGCATAATAAATGCAGCACTCCGTGCACCCTCCAGCGGTACTTTCAAATGCAATAATGTGATTGATTTATGGGCCTGTTAAACTCCTGCCTTATACGTATTCCTGTTTAGCTTGGCCGCTAGCTCCGGGCACTGTGTCAGCAGTGGGTAAAATCGCGCAGGTGTCGAACCTGTCGCTGTGGCTGAGCGAGGACCCCCGTCCATGGTGTGCCCTCTCTCTCTCTCTCTCTCTCTCTCCTTCCTCACGCATTGCAATCCTGGGCCTCCCGCTGTGACCCCCGACAACCCAGCCTCCATCTCCGTGGCGATGGGCTGCCGTTCCCGTGGTGACGGCTTCTGATGTGGGGGTAAAAATAGCAAGCAATAAGAGTGGGCGCGCGGGGCGGGAGGCAGATCGAGCTCGGGCTCCCCGCGGCTCACTCTGGGCCCGCTCTGCTGGCAGGATTTACATCCCATTACTGCTGGATGGCAGATGCTGCCACCGCCGCTAATGACAAGGGGCTGCCTGGCAGCTCAGTCCTGGCGGAACCTGCTCTGCATGCCTCTCCTATCCTCTTACATTAGTCCTTCGGAACAAAAAGTGACTCTCTCCAGCAGGAGTTGTCGTCCTGTTGCATAAGCGCGGATACGTTCCTACCGATTATATTCATTACAAGGCTCGCAACGAGTGACCTCAGCACAAATCAAGCCCCAAGAAATTAGCATCCTGTATAGGCAGTGATGTCACACTGCAGGGGAGAAATAGGATTCATCTACAGCATGAAGAAAGGACAAAATTGGCTCTCTCTCTCTTTTTTCTACTGACTGTACTGTGGGTGTTGAGTATTCAGGAGCACTACAGTATGTGTGGGTGAGAATGAGTCTCCTGTGACTCAGCCCCCTTACTGCTCCCCAGTCTTATGATGCAGTTCTCCAGAGAAGCCTTACCTTACTGTGCCACCAGTTATTACTCACGCCATATTACCCGCACAAACACAAAACAGAGGAAAATAAGCCGGTTTTCTTCATAACTGGTTCCATTTTAGGCGACGACGCATATTCAGTGTGTGTTCAGTATTTCATAAATATGCACGTACTGTATAAAACCAATCGTATTTGAAGGTGGCTGAGACTTTTTTTTTTTTCCTTCTCTTTGCCATTTGCTAAACAGGATTGTGAGCGTGGCACCGTCATTCCTCCCCCAAATATCCGCCTCGTTTTTGTGTTAGTCTAACAGCTGCTACTGTACTGGGCTGTGGTCAGGTCAGGTAGCGGAGACCTTTTCATTGCACGTTGCTCTACCTAATTTGCTCCAGATGATGGGGAATTGGTTCCAATCCTGTCTCGTTTAATCTCCCGGAACAGCCTGTAAGAGGCCACTGCGCTGTGATGTTTGTAGCATCAAAGTACTACCACTACCAATTCATGGCTTCTTTCTTCCTTCAATTAAAGAAATGTGACTTTTGATCTTTCTTTTGTCTTTCGTACATCAAGGCAGTGCCACCAACACGTCAAAACCCTGTCCTGTTTCTTCTGACACTAAGCCTGATTTTGATATTTTCAGGCACATTTGAGAGACTTCTTTTTTTTTTTTTTTTTTTTCAGTGCGCACCTTTAAAACAATTAAAATGCATAAAAAGTACTTGAAGGGCTAAACTGGCTGCTTTTTGACTCTGCAGCCTCAGAGCCGAATCTGAAGATGCGTTCAAGGTTGAAGCAGAAGGTTGCGGAGAGGAGGAGCAGTCCTCTTCTGAGGAGGAAGGAGGGACCCATCATGACGCCCTTCAAAAAACGAGCCCTGGAGCTCCTGGGTAGGCGTCAGCTAACAATTAGCATGAGCGCTAAGGCCTCCTGTTGGCCAGCTCTCGATTTTGGGGTGTAGATGGTCAAGTGACTTCATTGTTTGGCACGTGTTTGTGATTCTGCTGATAGCTACGGAGGGAGCTTTTGCTTTACGTAAACCATTCTTGTTCTTCTTCCAAACTTATGAGCCTGCAAGTCAGGCATTTGTCGTAAAACTTTCTGGTAAATCTGAACAGGGTGTGTGTTACTTTAGGTCACTTTGAATACTCATTGCACATATGCAGGAGCTATTATGGATTTACAGTAAAAAAAAAAAGACCTAAGATACAACCTAACCTAAGCGAGTAATTTAGCACAATGCTACCCTTAGTCTGTGTCTTCCAGGTCACTCAGAAAGGTTTCATTTACAAATTAGCATTAAAACTGAAGTATGTACTTCCAAAACCGCCTGGTCTCATGGTTATTTTCTTATGGTCCATCTACAGAGTACACAGCCAGCAGCAGTGCCCCTGGCTCAGGCCCCAGCTCTCCAAACGGTGCCTCCAGTGCCCTGGGGTCTGAAAACGGACTGTCATCACTCCCAACCACCACTCGCACTGAGGTACTGCGCCTGAAAAGCCCTACCATACCTTATTAACTGTGCAGTCACATCATCTTCCAGTGGTTACGAAAAAGACAAAGGAGCTTCAATCAATAGTCCCTAAAAAGTCTAAATTCAGGTTTACAGTTGTCGTAAGGAAAAACAGACTAATGGTAAAGGAATGCCGATGGCCGTCATGTTCATTTCAGCCACCGAGCCTGTTTTGTACTGCAGTGCAACTATGAAAACAGAGGGCAGTCTTTGGCACTTTTGGCATGCTTGTCTGTCACAGGCCAGTGAAAATGGCTCCCTACACAGATAATAAAAGTCAATCACTTCCTCCCATAAGCCCCTACTTCACTGGCCCCACCAGTGGCTCCCCTCTGCCTGCTTCAACCACACTGCCTGATAAAAGTGGCACTACATCAGCTGATGGGCTGTTAGCAGTGCAGTTGTATCCTATTCAACATACAGAACTCTGTGGTGGTACAAGAATGCTCTCTCAGTGTTCTCTTGTTATCTTACTGTTATGTTTTAGAGAAGGCTTTGTCTTTGAGATGCCATGAGCCCATAAGTATAACCAAGGTTGTGATGTTTCAGTTAGCTGAAGTTCATCAGCTCAGGAAGTTCCCGTGAGTCACTTCCTGTTAGCTTCATGGCTTAGTTCCTTCGGGTCCCGGCAGACCTCCCTCACAAAGCAGTGCATTCTGGGGTGGGTGGCAGAAACGACAAGTCTCTGTGCAGCATCAGCTTAGCAGCTGTGTTATTCTTCAACACCACTGTTTACACTCCCATGGACCTCCAGCACAATGGCTGCCTAGGAATGCCTATTACACCATGAGCCAGGGTGGAGGTGGTGGGAGGTTGAGCTTAATTGATCTGCCAGCTGCTGGTAGCCAACTACATGCTAACAACACAAACACACAGGGCGGCTATCGTATTGACATAGGCCGAGAGTTTCGCGTATCGGACCGGCGGGCCGAGGGGCTACCCGCAGATAGCGGGATAGGTGCAAAAGCGAACTATGTTTGTGATCTGTTACATTGGATATCCCCTTTCAGAGGGAACTGCTCCCCTGGGTCATATAAAGGGTGGATATCCACGTCCAGGTCAGTGAATGTGCAGGGGGTGTTGGATGGGTAAACAGGGCTGCTCCGTGACCACATGCTGCTGGATTGTCCTGCTGTGCGCAGGAAGTAGGAGCCAAAGGTGCTGGAGAAAATTTCTCTAGATCAGACATGGTTCCTCCGTAACCCTCATTACCGCCCATGCGTCATGGTGTCTTCAGACTTGTAGATGTTGCAGACAAGATCAGGACAAGGCCGAAACTCCACTGTGGCGCGACCAAAACATTCGTCTTAGTGCATTAAAGTTTAGTGTGCTGCTGCTGTTGCTCTTTCCAATGGCCCGTAGTGGGATTTCCAAAATAACTCCAGGTCTCCCCGATCCCTCCCTGTCTTCCTGTCAGCGTTGGCCCTCACAGTCCAAGCTGCTGGGCCCCGAAGCCTCTACGTCCATGCTGAGTCTTTACACGTCACCATCTCTGCCTAACATCACGCTGGGTCTCTCAGCCAACTCCTCCCCATTGGGCGTGAGTAACCCTTCAGTGTTGCCCTCCTTGACAAAAAATATAACATAATCTCCTATTGTCTGTTTCATGTCACGGAATACAACCAAATTGCTACAAATGCTCGAATATTTAGATGCAGGATGTCTGCCAGTTCTAATATCCTTTTTTTGCGTGTATGAATTTGTCATGCAGTGCAGGTTTCTATTTCTTTTTATATATTCCTCTCGAGACTACACCGAATAGTTCATTTCTACCCACAAATGATCGTCTTTTATAGGCCCACCATCTCTCTCCAAGGATTGTGAATGAAATGTGAATGCTTCGGCTGATAAATGAAGGGAAATGACGTTTAGGGCCCCTGCTCGACTGCGTATTGTGGTGCCTGTTGAAAGACTAGCCATCAGTGGTTGTCTCCATGATATGTATAGCCTTAGGGTAGTGACCCTTGACCTTGGGGGATTTTATAGGCCTTAGATAAATATTGTGTTTAAGTGTCTGGTATCGGGTGCACTCCAGTCTTCCCCAGTCACCTCATCCATTACTGCTGTTTAGAAAGCCCAAGCCAGAATAATCAAGTGCGGCTCTAAATAATGATCATTACTAGGAACTCACAAGTCTTGTGCTTTTGTGTCCATCTAAGCAAACAAATTCGAGAGAAGCGTTCTCTGTAAATGCCAAGAAAAAAGTGTAATGTTCTAATCAGTGTGAAATTGAAAATGCAACAAGTAAATATCTCATAGGGCGCAGCCTTGCGCTGTGGTCAAGACTTCCATCCTGGTACGGACATTAAGGGCAGCGGGTCTGACTCAGCCTGTGCGCTTCCCTCTCAGGCTGGCCTGGGGCTGAAGGAGAAGCGTGGTGAAGGTGGTGGAGTGCTGGCCATCCGGCAGGGTTTGCCCACTCAGCTCCTGGGTCCTGTGGCCCTTCCTCTCACGCTGGAGCCCAAAGCAAGCAGCAGCCAGCAGGCACTTCTGCAGCACCTCCTGCAAAAGGAGCAGCTCCGCCAACAGAGGATCCTCTCCACTGGTGAGATCTCTTTGCTCCCTTCTGCCAAATCTATCCGAATGACTTAATTCAACTAAATCTGTTTTAAAAATCGTAGGTAAACCCACTGGTAAAGATGTATGTCTCTGTAGTAGGAAAACCTCTCTTTGTAACCCAAACGTTAGGTAAAAATTTGTCAAATTGATTAAAGGTCTTGCAAAACACATTATTTTATCTTTGCATGAATATGTAATAATAGTGATGCAGTAAGACACAACAGACCTGCTTGGTGATGCTGGGTTGCGCTGTCTGAAAGGAACCGGCGTGACTTGCGGCACGTTTTAAACGCAGGCCCTGCTGTTTTCTCTCCCTAGGCCAGAGTGTAGTGCCGGTGCACCCTCCGTCTCCGCTGGCCATGAAGGAGCACTCGGTGGGAGGCGTGAGGCCCAAGCTGCCTCGCCACCGCCCCCTGAACCGCACCAAGTCTGCCCCGTTGCCCCAGAGCATGCTGGCCCAGCTTGTTATCCAGCAACAGCATCAGCACTTCCTTGAGAAGCAGAAACAGTATCAGCAGCAGGTCCACATCAATAAGGTACAGCCAACAGGTCCTCATTCATAATACTGTTAGCTTTTAAATTTTACAAGTGGATATTTAGTTTAAAAATACTAAATTATACTATTAAATAAAAGTTATTTTCCTTTTTTTTGGCAGCACTCGTATTGTGTGTGATAGACTTTGACTTTCACAAATAAAGAATGCAGACCCTTCTTTTAGCTTAAATGCTAAACTGCATCGGTTAGCATATCTTAAGGCATCAGACGACCTGGCATGCGAAAACATCCCCCAAAATGGATTAGTCCGAATGAACCCAGAAGCAGGGAGAATACACAGTCTTGTTCCCTTGTGGAAATATTTGTGTTTCTGTGCACTGGCATGGGTGACCCTGGCCATCCGTTTGAGTATAATTATTCTGCTGAGTGTGCGAGGCTGGCGACGAGGGAGACCGGCGTACTGAAAGGCTCCATTGTGTGTGGGACCCCATAGATTGATCTGCGCTATTACTGTTGAAAGGGTTATGGGAAATTCAAGGCTACAAGTGCAATCCTCAGGAATGAAGATCAAAAGTATTCACGGAGGCCTTTTTTTAATGTGTGTGCGCCTGTTTATTGTTTATTGTTATGGCCTCAGATGAAAGGACACCGCATTAAAATTGTGGTTATATGTATAGATCGGTTTGCGCAATCTCTCTCATCTAGTGCATGAATGACTGATGTGCAAAACTTTTGGAGTCGATTCATGTTGCATTCTCGAGTTATGAAACAAAGGTTTTCTGTATGTAAATGTGCTCAAATACATCGCTGCAACTGATCTAGGCAAAATCAGACTTAAATAATCCCTGAATGATCAAGAAGGAAGTACAGAAATCGAAAGGCTTCAGAGCTTCCTCAGTTAAATGCCTTAAATGTAATCTTCCTGTTAGGTAGCCCCACACTAATTATCCGTGACTGCTGATGAGCCATCCGTCCCATAGCTCTGCAATGCATCAGAGTTTCTCTGAACAGAGTTTCTAAATGTTCAGGTGGAAGTCTACAATGATTCACAGATATCGTGTATTATTATCGTAATTCAGAAAGAGAGATGGTTCCCAACAGAAGCAGGACGTTCGTAAATGTTTACATGTGCTAAACAGGGCACTTATAGAATTTTGCATAAGCCTATGGGCTTTAGGAGAGGTATAAAAAGCATATCACTAATGCCTGCGACCACAGTCTATTTTTAACTGAGCGGATATTTATACGAGGCCTAGATTGCCTAAGCCTAATTTGCCTGTGTATTTCGGTGATGTGCTTAAGCCTGCTTCTGCTCAGTTCTACTGCAAGGCTTACAGTAAGCAGCATAGTTTCAGGAGTGTTTGCTTTTTGTGCACAACTTATTCGAGCAAAACCTGTCAATAAGCATCAAGTAATCCATGATGTGAAAGTCTGGCAACTTCTTTGTTTGTTTCATGTCAAATTTGTGGATTCACCTTCCCTGCAGATGCTGTCTAAGTCCATTGAACAGCTGCGACAGCCTAACAGCCACCTGCACGAGTCAGAGGAGGAAGAGGGGAGAAACCTGTACGAGCAAGCCATGCAGGACAGCCCGCCCTCTGCTGGAGTCATCCGGAAGTGCAGCCCAAGCCACAGCAGCAGGAGCAGCAGTGCGAGTTTGCTTAGTGAAGAGGTCGATGCTCACCCCGGGGTTATTAAAGTGAAAGAGGAGCCAGCAGACAGTGACAGTGAAACACAGGCCAGAGAGAGCCTGGCTGAAAAGCAGAGCACTTACCTTCACCAGGTCAAAGGAAGCCTGGTAATACGGGCCATGATCTGATCTTAGGCATGAGCAGATGCACTTACTCACACACTCACACACTCACACACACACACACACACGCGCGCGCACACACACACACACACACACAGGCATGCACGCATGCACGCACACCACCCACATGCTCAGAGCCTCCACCTCAAGCCCTTCTGGACCGTTTTCATTTGTGAACTTGTGAAGTGATCTCTGTATTGTATGTTGTAATGTTCTGTACATAATACGATGAAGAAGAAAATATAGAAAATCCATCATGGTAAATCTTTTGAAATCTGAAGAGAAGTCTTTCTTTGTTAGAGGTATTTTGAAATGTAATTACTGCCCTTTCTACTTTCTGTCCACCAACTGGAGAAGAGCTGCACCAAGCTCCTGTATAATAATCACTCTCTTTTCATGCTCTTTTGAAATTTGCGTAGCTTTAATTTTGGATGAATTCCATTATTATGACCTACTTCAGTTTCAGACTGCAACAGCCTAACACGTCACCTGCAGAGGGTCTCTGTTAACCGTCACTTCCGTGTTCATCGCGAGGGGACGGAGGAGGTGAAGTGCAGTGCCGGCCTTGTTGCTGTACCTGCTGCGAGAGGTGTTGTAGAGCAGGTCTAGGATCTGCTCTGCGCTCTGCTTGCCCCAATAACCCCCCCCTCGGGAGGCCTGAATCAAAGCTGCCGCCCTAGACTCAGAGCAGAGTGCGGCTCCTCGGCCCAGGCGCAAGGTGGGGGGGGCTCGAGCAGGAAATGCCTGGTGGAAGCCAGGAATCAGAGTGATTCATGAGAGCAGGAATGCTGGGAGAGGATGAGTCCGCCTCCACCGAGTCCAAGAGGCCAGCCGTGAGCCCTGATTTACTGCTGGGGCAAATTACAAAGAGAGTGGGGAAACAGTGGAGGGAGCCCCCTTTTTAAAACCAATCATTTCCTCCTTTTTCCCCAGCGACATGTTTACCTCCACATGCAGGTTTGATGTTTGACAGAAAAGGACGATTGTTCCTCTCTCGCTTTCCGTCTGTCGGCCCCTCCCAAGGTACGTCTGCTCACCGCTGTCGGTTTCCCCTCTCAAAGTGCCCGGCTAAGCGTAGTGTTACGGAACACGCAGGTCTCTGGTTGTCTGCATCGCTTGTCCGTGGCCAACATCGTTCCTGTTCACAGCCATTACGTGTCCTGTGTTTGTATTGTCTACATAAAAGCATTAGTGTGGATAATGCATGTGAGGTCCTATAAATCAACACTGCCACATAGAGGAATACTTGTTCACTATGAAATAATTTTCGCCGCGTGAATGATCGTACTGTCTGTTAAGGCAAAGCATTCTGAGCAGGCCTGTCCATGTCCTTTTCTGCTGTTCCTCTGTTCTGGCTCTGTCAACATGTTCTCTTTGTATCTGTTTGTATGTGATGCCTTCTTGCCTTGTCACAAACTTCCTTCTTTTTAAAATAAAGTCCATTCTCAGCTGACAAGCTGCCTTTGACTAATTATTACTTTTGTCAGATAAATAAATTGCAATGATGCATGATTTTATAGAAATATGGCAGAGGGTGTGGTGGTTGAGCCTGAGTTCAGGGGATTCTGGTTCCTGCCAAATCATACGATCCTGCAACAAACATCTGCACAGAGCTGTAATGGTCCTGTTACCTCCCTGGGTTAAAAAAAGAATCTGACTATTGACATTGCATGTAAATGTTGTTTGGCATTTTTGTTTTCTGTCCATATCAAGGAAGGGCATGTCTGAGCAGAAAACAGTTGAGCTAATTTCATTTTGTCTTTATATAGTGAAGAAATATTTGGTAAAAGGGCCTAAAATCTTCTAAACTATTGTTCTGGAATATTTAGAGCATGGCGGATGTTTCCAATACGAGTCAGTGACTTTGTTCTAGAGAACCAAATCACCACAAAAATGTGAGAGGGCAAGATTTACTGTCTTCTTTCTTCATGTATGGTGCATGCAACCAGTCAGACCTTGCTTGGAGAATTGCTCCAGTGGGTTCCACAAGGACACTGCACCAAATCCAGGCATCACAATGGATCTCATGAGGCCTGGAATCATCAAGACTAAAACACCTTGCAGTGATGAAGTGTTGCGTGCTGCACATTATGATTTGTAGTGTGCCGTTGGAGACTTTAGAACGCAAATCACAGAGGACGCTCTTCCTGATAAGTGAGAGAGGATTCCAACTGCACTACAGAAGGAGCCAAAAACAACTGCTCCTAAAAACATCACTCACACTCACACACACACACACACACACACACACACACACACACACACACACACACACACACACACCAAGAACTACACAGAAGACAAAGAAAAATCCTAAAATGTTAATATGAAATGGTAAAAACAAAACAATTATGCATGACACTTTTACTCTTTGACATAATGTGTTGTTGAACTGAGAACTAGATGACGGCAGTAACACCTTGCTTTGTCTTCAGACACTGAGCTGTTCTTCAGCTGTTCTTCACTGTTCTTGTATGTGTTGCTTCATCCAGCTTCTCTGTTTACTCTTCCACATTACAAACCCAACAGTGTGCATGAAGACAGACAAGCTAACTGACAACCTAACTTACACATATATGCACATGCAGCGTGCACACACATACCAGTGTACATACACACGCTTACATATATAAACATAACCACCTTTGAAACCTTTTTTTTTAAACCGAATACTCTCTGTCTGGGGATTCAGGTCCAGTGACAGCATCATCTTTCACTTTTTCCTGCATCCAAACTCATAGAGAGATTAATAATGAACGGATGCAGCCGAACCAGGTGTGTTAAGAGCAGGGGAAACCTGGCACTGTGCGAAGCAGGGTCCCTAGGTCCACTGCTCTAGAAATGGCTTAGGGTCTAAGACATGTGGAGGCTGTTTTTTTGGGACATTGTTTCCCACACTCAGTCTGAGGAGAGATATTGAGGTCTTTAAAGTTCAGCTTTGCAGGCTTTCTGAGCAGTCCTTTGAAGTGATCTTGAGAGGCACCCAGACTCTAAAAAAGAGTTTAAGATAAAGTGCAGTGATATACAGCCTATGCTGAAGAGACCAGACAAAATATAACCAATTATGCAGGGAAGGCTTAGGCTGGACCTGCTCAGTCCCACCCAACACATACCTAAGGGTCTATTTTAATCAATATACACCTTATCTTAAAGTGAAGCACACCCACAATCGAAAACTGTCAATTTTCCTTTGATTTAAAAAACTCTTCTAAACCAAACACACTTCTGCAACTTTATTCCTGCATTTCGTGGTCAACTTTACTTTAAAAAACATTTTTAAAAAGATTTACTTTAATAACCATATATCACTTATTACTCACATGGTATCACATTAAGACACAGCGTAACAACTATCTGTCTACAAAATCCTGCCTCAGAATAAGTGTGTATGATGGTCCTGAGCAGAAGTGGAACGTAATAAACACACGCAACCATTAGCACGTAAACGTGATGCCTAACTGCCTTCCAGGACATAGTTGGTTACAAACACCCTCCTTTTTTTTGCTGTTTGTCATGTCCAAGATGTTCAATGACCTGCCTAGGTGAGTAAAATACTAATACTACAAAAGTCATCAATAATCCCTGCAAACACAGATAAATATGCATAAGGCAAATCCAAAGGTGAACTCCAAGGGCTCTTAGTTGATAAGGGACACAAAAATAGCTCATTTCTGGTAACACAGATAAGTCATACCTCAGGTTACTTAATGTTAATCAGAAAGGTTCCTAAGCACAGTTGCAGTGATACGGTAAGAGCACTATTTATTCACAACTCCTTCACCATATTACACAATATGAAAAAGATATTACACATACCTATAACAAACAAAAAGTGAACAAAACTTGCAAGGTTATAAAAGTTATTTCCAGTTCAGCAGGCTTAATCCTGCATATCCTTCAACCACACGCATGCAACAAACAAACAGCACAAAACAAAAGAAACCTTGAACCCATATACCATTACCTCATGTCAGAGTGTTGCCAGGAAACCATTAGACTACACTCTATCATGTAGAGCGGCTGGATATGTAGGATTCTCTGCCTCAGACCTTTTCCAGCTCTCTAGTAGGGATGCAGCGAGGTGCCGGCAAAACAGCGGCACGTGTCCTGTTCTTTTTTCTCGTCTTTCCACGTACTATGACTGAACTCAAAGCGCAGGATGAGACTGTTAAGACGCCGCTGGCAACGAGTGAAGGAAACAGCCCCGGTTCCCCACCCTGCCTCTGCCCCGTGTTCTTAATGCAAGCGTTGTAAAAAAGACCACCTCGACGCCACTATAGAGAGCTAAAGCGATCGGACCGTGAAAGCGCCTTCCTGAGCTGCTCAGGTTTCTTTTGGAGGCATCCTTCTGCGCACTGTCACACCAAATACGTCCAAGTCACGCTGGCCAGTTTCTCGGCCCGTTCGGAGCTGGCTTAGGTTGGCTGACCGGCTGTAAACCATACTTTGCCGAGCTGCCAGATCATGTGCATTACATCAATGGAACAAATGCTGTCATTGGATTTATCCATAATGTATCTGAGGCGTGTTATGAAAGAGTAAATGTTTGACAGGGACGTGTGGGCTTTTATGAGGTTATCGTTACCCGTTATGAAAGGCAGTTTGCTGGTTTCGCAGTGTTTCTTGTCATTGCTGTGAAGTCAAATCCCTTTTTGGTAGATGCCAGTAACCTATAAGCCACCAGCTTGGGCCTGTGGGACACCAGGATGGCAGAATCTTTGCCTCGGCAGGATGAAGGTCAGTTCCCTCATTGCCAGCGAAGCAGAGGATAACAAGGCCCCAAGCACAGGCGGTGCCTGTGCAGACGTCAGTCGTGTCATCCGACCTGCTGTCTCTGTCCTAGCAGCTTTCCCTTTTCAAGTTTAACGAGGGAAACCAGGCCGAGGGAGGGGCTGGGCCGTGAAGCCCTGCTCTGTCTCGCCGTCAGACAGGCTGGCCCGTTAGGCGATACTAAGGAAGAGCAGCGGCCCCGGTCGCGGGAAGAGCCGACCACGCCGCGCTCCTCAAATGCATGGCCGGAAGGAGCAGGCATAAGGCAGATTGACAGAGTGAGCGAGAAAGAACGCAAAGGCCGCTTACAAGAGGAACCAAAAAAGCAAAACAAAATAGTCTCAAGGATCAGGCGTCCTCCAGAGTGTGGGGCTTTGGTTTCTGAGACTGCTTTCCACCTTGGCCTGGACCTGGTGTGCTCCAGCTCTCATAAAAGCAGCCCTGCGGTCCCACGGCTCCGGAGCTGTCAGATGAGCCGAGCTTGGAAGTGCTGCCTGAATACATTGCCAAGCTAGAACAGCACCCTGAGGGCTCATGAGCCCGTCATTCCCACTCTGAGCCGGAGCTGCCGGACCCCCTCTTCTGCCAGCTTCTCGCGTCCGCGCTTGTGGTATCTTGTGGTATCGTTAGGGGGAGGGAGTGCGGGTGGGGTGTTGGGCATGGACCACGCCACAGACGACAGAGGAAAATCACTCCCTGTTTGCTGTGCCCCCATGCCTGTGCTTGAGTGAGCAGGCCTCTGATGAGCGTTTTGATATTAATATTGAATCCTTGCCTTTGGACAATATGTTCAACTTTGCCATTCTTTCTGAGCAATAGCAGAACTGTAGAGGTGAGATCAGAACCATTCCTCCTCCAGAATTCGACAGCACGTGAAAAAGTCGAGCGGGGACAAGAAACATAACCTTCAAAAAGGCGTCATGATGACAGCAGCGCAGGCTGCCCCAAACCAAGCACCGAGCCATGGCTTTAGCTGCACAGTTCAGTTGCGTGGATAGCGATGAACGAATCATGCCTCATTACATTTTGGGCTACAGCATCTGGAAATGGCCCAGATCTCTTTTTTGGCTGTAATTGTGCATAGAGCAAGTAGTGACTGATCCTAAGGGATTTTCTTAGACTTCTGCCCTGTGGGTAAGCGGGCCGTCCTTCATGCTGTCCTGCACACATCAGTGAATGGCCTCAAAAGAGAACATCTGGGTGAGCACAGGGAAGGCAAGTGGCAGCTTTGCTCATACAGCTAGCCCTGCAGCTAGCCGGAGACACGGCGCTCTGTAACTCCGTTACTGTAACTCCTTGCCATGTGTCTGTGCACTGCTTAATTAATGTCACTCACAGCCTCTAGTAATAACTAGTGGGTCTATAGCACATCGAATGCCATTTTTTTTTTTTACACCATTTCATGTCACTGTGTGTGTCAGAGGGACAGTAAAAATGGCCATAAAATTCTGCTCTCTAAGCCCAACCAGAAACTTCTATGAAGTGTAGTGAACTTATCACCCTTCCGAGCTGAAAAAAATGGTTGTCTGATGGGATATAAAGTATGCCGCTTAAAGGAGTTCACATAAAACTGGACCACAATAGTCTGAATGTCAGGTATGGAATTATCTCACTTAAGGGCACTTCCTCCAAGCTTAAACATGCACTGAAGAAACACAGAAGTGCCATGTAACTATGCCCCAGTCTGCTAATTTACAGTCCCAGCCATTACATTAATGAAATCATATTAAAAACCAACCCTCCATTAAATAAATCTAATTAGCTTGGCATCTTTTGAAATCCACCTTACTTTTCCTGAACTGTATATTTTTGTAAGAGGGAAAAGGTCTGCTTTATAGCACAACCTCAGGAATGCAGGACTGAGCTTAACTAAATATCACACACAAGCAGCCAGCCAGAAAAAGTTCGGCTGGACAAGCAGGGAAAGGCTGCTCATCTTTCTCAGTGCAGGGCAGGAGAAGAAATATTTACTATCTCACTTTCATCCAAGCACTAATCATGCAAACTGAAGAACATGAAGTAGAAAAAAAAAAAAAACCAGCCTGAATCACTCCAAAGTCTTAAACAATATCAAAAAATAAAAAGCTCTTTTCTTGGAAACATCTGTAGTTCTGCTGGCAACCTGGTTTTATTTCTTTCTGTGCATAAATGCAAGTCTGAATTGGCTTCCAGTATTGGCAGCATGAGTCAGATGACCAGCATGACCTAGTCACTTTGCCATTACATCAGAAGGGTGAAGGTCAAACCCATCTAGAAGTAAATGATGGTGTGACCACATCTGAGTTTACCCTTGACCTTGGCCACATTAGTTTTTGATGTCTTTCTGGCTTTAAAGTAGTCAGTCTATGACACTTATTTCTTGAATGTGCATGTTAATGCTCTATTGCAAAAGTTTGCAGGAAATGTAAACAATATTTAGGAAAACATAAACCATATGTTCAGTTTGTTAAACACTACCTGGCCAAAAAAAAAGGTCACACACTAATATTTCATTGGACCGCCTTTAGCTTTAGCTATTTATGGCACACATTCACTGTGGTATCATTTCCACAAGCTTCTGCAATATCACAACATTAATGCTGTCCAGAGCATACATTTTTCCCCAAGATCTTGTATTGATGATGGGAGATTTGGACCACTTCTCAAAGTTTTCTCCAGCACATCCAAAAGATTCTCAGTGGGGTTCAGGTCTGGACTCTGTGGTGGCCAATCCATGTGTGAAAATGATGTCTCATGCTCCCTGACCCACTCTTTCACAATTTGAGCCCGATGAACCCTGGCATTGTCATCTTAGAATATGCCCATGCCATCAGGGAGCCTGGTCATTCAGTATATTCAGGTACTCAGCTGACCTCATTCTTTGGGCATATAATGTTGCTGAACCTAGACCTGACCAACTGCAGCAACCTCAGATCATAGCACTGCCCCCACAGGCTTGTACGGTAGGCACTAAGCAGGATGGGTGCATCACTTCAGCCGCCTCTCTTCTTACCCTGATGCGCCCATCACTCTGGAACAGGGTCAATCTGGACTCATCAGACCACATGACCGTCTTCCATTGCTCCAGAGTCCAATCTTTATGCTCCCTAGCACATTGAAGCCGTTTTTGCCGGTTAGCTTCACTGAGAAGTGATTTTCTTAAGGCTACACAGCTGTTTAGTCCCAATCCCTTGAGTTCCCTTTGCATTGTGTGTGGAAATGCTCTTACTTTCACTATTAAACATATCCCTGAGTTCTACTGTTGTTTTTCTATGATTTGAGTTCACCACACGTTTAAGTGATCGCTGATCACGATCATTCAAGAGTTTTTTCTGACCACATTCCTTCCTCGTAGATGATGTTTCCCCACTGTCCTTCCACTTTTTAATAATGCGTTGGACAGTTCTTAACCTAATTTTAGTAGTTTCAGCAATCTCCTTAGATGTTCTCTCTACTTAATGCATGCCAATAATTTACCCTTCTGAAACAGATTAACATCTTTTCCACAACCACAGGATGTGTCTCTCGACATGGTTATTTAACAAATGAGAAGCCACTCACTGCATCAGTTAGGGTTAAATAACTTGTTGCCAGCTGAAACATAATCACCATGCAGTAATTATCCAATAGGAGGCTCTTACCTATTTGTTTAGTTAAATCCAGGTGGTGACCTTTTTTTTGGCCAGACAGTGTATTTCATTTTTGTGCAAAAGGTTTCATTACAGCAAAGGCAAATAAATGGAACATTTAAAAATATCAGTTAAAAAAGTGAAGAGTTTCCCTTTGCAGACTCAAAGCCAACAAGATTTGATGTTCATCTCTTGCTATGTTTGTTGGATTCTGTACATATTAGATTCTTGACACCCAGTTTGGGCTTAAAATGTGGCGTCCTGCCATTCCTCCCTAATGCCCCTTTATATGTCAACCTGCATTAAGCTATAGGACTGAACTTCAAGTGCATCATTCCCAACGGCACCGAGGCGGGAGAGCCTTCCTGTCCATATTGAGAGATCTCACCCCCGCTCTCAGCCACCGGGGATCAACTGAGTCAACTGTGTAGGATGCCATATTCAGTAGTGTGCTGAACCTAACACTGGCCTCATTAACGTTTTGAATCTCAGTTGGCACTGCCACCTCATATGGGTTGTGGGTAATCTGGCATGAATAATCCTACATAATGCCAAGGGCTTGTGGACATGGCCAGATGACAGGTGGTCTGGTGTTCAGTTGCCCTGGAGGGGGGTTGGAGAGAGAGCTGCCTGTGCATCTCAGGAACCGAGCTGCTTGCATTCTTCTGATCGGAATTTCCCTCCCTGTCACTTAGGCAGCAGTGGCAGGCCACATAAATGCTTTTGCAATTTCACACATTTTTCATTGATTGCCATTGCATTTCTGGTCCTTTTAGTCATACTTTGCATCAAAACAAAGGAACCTGTGTGTTAAATGTACACTAAAACACAATGTAATGACTTGACATAAATCTTTTAGCAGATGTGCCAAAAATATTGAAATATGCCACATACTCCTCTAGAGTTCACAACTGCAAGGTCTCGGAGTCACGGGATAACTGTTTCTTTCTTTCCTTGTGATTTTTGCCTGGCATGGAACTAATCCACTAAAAGTGGGACCTGCAGGCTCAAAAGAAATGCTTTTCATCTGCTTCTCACCCCTCACCTGAAGAACGAGAGATGGGTCAAAAAATGCTGAAACCATTTTCCGGTCGTGACTGTTGAAAGGCACACGAAACCTGGAAGGAACTGTGGCTTTTTATTTCATGGAACGCTTTCGTCATCTTCAAACAGCTTGAGGCAGGTTTGTTATCGTTTATGTCTTGGATGGAGCAGCGTGCTTTTCCCCAGAATCCATGGCCTCAAATTGATAACAGATTGCCCGGGCTTGTCTCCTTCTCTTGGATGAGGGTGCAGGAACCTTTTTTCAGAGAGAGGGCAGCAAATGCCTGAAAGGATGTCATGATTTTTTGTTTGAATGAAAACTAACTCGCTGAATGAGATGGCTGTGATGGAAATTTGAGGCCAGAGGGTAAAATGACAGGGAACACGGCCCTGAACAGCCCACCAGGTAATGAGGCAGGGTCGGGAGGATGCATTTCCCAATGACATCAAGACAATCATGTTGATTATTTGGAAAATGATGAGATGCATGAATGGGATGCCCGTCAGGCTTTGTCCTTATGTCATCTTCTCAGCTGCATTTGGAGGTCGCTGCCATAATTCATTGTTTCCTCATGTGTGGAGTGAAGTGGGCACTCCCACCCTTATTACCCACAGTCCTATTTTAACAGATGCTCTCCATTCTCCCGGACTTTGGTGGAAGTGACAGCCTTCGCTGCAAGATTTGGCATGAGATGAAGAAGGATCTAGAGAACAAAACAAACGGCTGTTCTTAATAAAATTCTGGCATCCTCCAAGACAGACAAAGCATGCAAGCATATATCCTGTTTGACAGCTGTCATCAAAGAGCCTTTTTATAGTACACAGCAAAACACTTTACTGAAATGCCTACGACTATCTGGAACTCAGAGCAGCCTATGAAAGAAATACTCACCATTACTGAATATGGTGGGGTTTTTTGCTTTTGCAGTTCCAAGAAACTTCCCTGAAGGCTTCCTGCTAACTGAATTTTTAAGACAATTCAGTGACATGTGTTTTGCAGTAAAGACTCCGTACAGCCATAATGAGCTTTGAGTCTAAGGAGACAGCAACTTCATGATATATTAGCCTTTAAAGCACATCAAAGAATCTTGGGGTGCGTCCTGCATCATTGAAGAATACATAAGAAATGTCTGCTGATTTTTCTCATACGCACTGAACAATCCTCTCTGCGATAAAGTCAACACTCTCTGTCATTCAGCTTGCCCACATAAGCTAAGAAGAAACCACAGTTCTTGGGATCATTGGGAATCTGCCACCGGTCCGGCCGGTCTGGCTGCTGTCTGCATCAGCCGGTCCCAAGCCATGCATGTAATGCTGTTTGCAAGAAGAAATCCAAACAGGGGACAGCACTGAGGCATTGCAAGAATGTGTTTCTACTGGAGGGAGCGCTGCACAAAAAATACAAAGGAGAAGAAAAAATTGTGAAAGTGAAGCTCAGGCAGGGCTATAACCAGAAGGAAGACTCGGCTGGGCCAGGGCGGAAGACTAATGTTATTATACACTGGCTGTACCACAGCCAGCACGCCGTCACCAGTTTCTGTCCTCTCTCCCCTCCCGCCCTTATTACCCGCGGTGTGTTTGCTCAGGTGGAGGGTGACACAGTTTGGAGCAAACCACGCTCCTCCACCCCCCCCCTAATGAATGACTGTGGACTGTGTCGTGCAGGGAAGGTGCACCGGTAGGCAATAGAGCAAGAAGAAGCAACACAGTTCCAGGGCCAGGAGGAGGGGGGATTCCAGAGAAAGGGGAAAAAGAATAAAGCAGGTGAGGAAGAAGGCGCTTAAGACTGTGTGTGTGAGGACCAAAATGGGAGGGAGTGCGAATCGGTCATAGGGGGAGGCAGAAGGAAAAAACTGACAGAGGAGAGGATGAACGTGCGAGGTCAACCCCCCTTTTTGAAAATGCGCCGGGGGCTTAGTTATGGTTTTTAAAGTTTGTGGTCTGTGGAACTTTGTCTTGAAACTGTGCATATTTTATCATGCCTCACAGTCTCAGAACCTCTATCAGGAAATCTTATCTTGAGAAGAAATACCACCCTTTAAACAATACATTTGAGTCTATTGCAAATCCACTGTATAGTTTACTTCTGACTTAAAACGATCCTGCCATATGTGTGTGGAAGAATTTCACCTCAAGAAAATTTATTTTCAAGAACAAAAATGGTGTCCTGAAAGTGAACTGCATTCAGAAAATTCCACCACCATCATCTGAATGTTACATGGTTTGAACTTGGCAATCTGATAACACTTTGTGAATTTATTCTTCTTTAGGTAAAATGCATGTTCTTTGCAGTAATCAGTACATGTACCACTACTTACACCTATCACATTTCCTTTGTCCATTAAACAGCTGAAAGAGCTTTTGACAGACATCTCTCATCTACTGACAACTTCTAGCTTTGCTTGGCTCAGATTGTCCAGCTATAATGTTGCTGGCTAGATCTAAAGACAAGCTGCAATGAACTGTACAAGTCAGGGCTTAATCTCAAGAGAAGTTGTCTAGTTTTTTCTCCATTCTGCCAGTGAAAACTCTGGCAGTAGAACTTTCTACCAAAAGGAATCATGCACATGTTTGATTACTAACAAGGCTCCCGAAAACACGCTGGTTTATTTGGTTTCTACACTGAAACATTTCAACATTTCACTGAAAGCCATGAATATGAGACATTGTAACTGGCTACAGTAAAGGAAATTGGTTCATTATATTGTTTTATCATATAACAATTAATGCTTTTCAAGAAAACCTGTACAGTCAACTCAAGAAATTAATGAAAATTGCAACATTAGCTCAGTAACAATGTAGCAACATTAAAGACATCTTTTGAGTCTTTAAAAAAAATTAAAAGTACTAATGTCATTAGCAATAAACAGCAGCAGGTAGGACACCACTGGCAGCTGTTGGGCTGCTCATGATAACAGACTGCTACCTTCTCCTGATGGCTGCTATCCATCCATATTAGCAATCATTTCTAGCTTCCTATTCCTTTAAGTTTGCTCAGCTAAGGGTTTTATGCTCTAGTTTTAGACACAATTTGAAGCTGTGCAAACACTTTATAGCACATTTCTTAATAAAGGTACTTATTAATTTACTAGTGGGTGGGCCTAATTGATTGTTCTTCATTAATTACTCCTCACAACAATATTGCTAACATAATGAGTAAAGTGTAGTGACTTTTTTGATGGCCCTTTGTTAGTGTTTAAGCAATTTATCGAAGGCTTTAATAAATAATCATATGTTACTATCAGCAGGTGGAGGTGGTGAAGATTGTAGGCCTACAGCTAGAGCAGGACATAGAACAACATAAGATGCTATACAAACCCACAAATCATGTTCCTCCCCCCCCAGCCCTTTTCAATACATGACCCGCTTCCTTGTTCACTCTGTCTCTTCTTGCCTGCATGCTTTGGGCCATGGTTCTGCAGCACTTCCTTTGAACTACAGGTTTAGAGGAGTGGGAGTATGGGACAGCAAGTAATAAAAAGACAAAAATAAAAAAATATATTAAAAAAAGACAAACAAACAAACAAACAAACAGAAAACAAATCCAGATTCCAAAAAAGGGCAACAAAACAAGAAGGAGACTAGGAGTGAGCTCAAGGGCATGGATCACTCTTTCTAGAAAAGGTTAGTCTACCAAGCTGCTTTAGCAAAGTTAATGGAATTAGTACTTGGCGCTAATAGCAGCTGTCCTGAAATTCACATCTGTGTCACACATATTTTTATCATGAACAAATGTTGCCATTCCATGAAAATCTGTCTTTATATGTTTGCTATATATAACACAGATCATATGTCTTTGTATGTTGGTTAACTCAGATCTTCACGTGACTATATATGCTGGCTAACACAGGTCTTCATGTCAACTGTAATTCCTTAGGAATGCAGAACAGGGAGGTTTCTTGTTAGCTACCCAGGAGTGGTTAACAATGCTCTAATTTTTGTGTCAGACTCAGAGGAGATTATAGCACTGATCACTTTATTAACATAAGAGGTAATTAATGAAAAACCACTATAATAACTCTTGAATCTGTACTGATAGGTTGATAAGTTCTTAAGCATGAATTAAAGGACAGTAAAGTGATACCAAAATGGTTTTCAACTATATATAAAATTAAAAATCTTCCATTTTTCACTTCACTAAGTGACTTCAGATTAATAGCTTTTTAGATGAAGAGCCCCAGTGCTGGAAGTCCTCCAGGCCTAAGCTTGTCAAGGCTCTCCTCTGGAACCAAATCCTCAACACTATGCCTCCATGTGTCTGCAAAGTATTGTAAATACAATTTATTTAGATCACATTGTTAAAAGATTTGAGTGCACTTAAGTGCAGGTCATCCCTATCATCACATGAATTCAAGAGGCACATGACTGAGCTTTCATCAAATCTGTTAAGTGATTTAAAAAAGATCATCCCTTTCATTGCCTATATTTTTCAGCAGTGATTATTCTACAATCTTAAGATTTGGCTTTAAAGAACTATAATGGTGAACAAGCAAAATTTTCAATAATTCACTCTGGGTTGACTGTATAATGTAACAAAAGCAAATGTGATTTTTAATCATGTGTTTAGATGATCGTAATAAACGTCTTGCAAACACAGGAACTTGACGTTAATTTATTAGAAGGATGTATGTTTTGCATGCTGTTGCCTCTAAGGTGTAATAGGTTGTCTGACAAAGCGGTGGCAGGAAATGAGGACTGGTATCAGCTGAAATGGCTCACATCTGGATGCAATTATTTACCCCCATTCGTTCTGGCAAGTGATAAAAGATTTCAGCGCACAACAGTGACATCATTTCTAGGGGCAAAACAATGCACCTAAAAGCTGTGCAGTAATTCAAAAGGTTTGGGCTGCATGCCAGAATATGGATAGAACAACAGTGATAAGTCTTAATGTTGAATGGTTAGGGTTGGGGAGGAGGTTGCTGTTTGCCTGCTAGACTGCATGACCTTGTTCGGTCCTGCATTTTTAAATTTTATTGTCATTTACATACATTTCTCTATCTCAGATAAATGAAAAAAAATCTACACAAAAAGCTAAAGGACTAAGTAAATATAACTCTCTCTCTCTCTCTCTCTCTCTCTCTCTCTCTCTCTCTCTCTCTATATATATATATATATATATATATATATATATATATATATATATATATATATATATATATATATATATAAACTACTACCTATAAACAGGCAACGTATTGGTAACTGAATGTACTTTAAATTAATCAGGCACATGTTAAGTTAAATTGTATTCATTAATCAGTGTGCTCTCTGTTAAAATGTCACCCTTTTCTGCTATGGATTGCACTTTATTCATAACTATATTTATTGTGTGAGTGGGTAAGGCTTCATGTTGAGCAATGGCTATTTGAGGGCTATTTGAACTGCTGACAGTTAATAAGTCATTAATGGTGGAGGCAAGATTCCATTTGCAGAGCACCCAGAACGAAGTGGCAGAATATAAATATATAATGGTGAAACAGAGGACTGGAATCTCTCAGTGACTGCTCATATGAGGTCTTCTGAGCATAGCCAGCAAGCGTTTCTACAAAGACGTTGAAATAAAAGGCACATTAGAGGTTTTTTTTTCTTCTCTTGTTTCTAGAAAGGGGGTGAGGTGAAGTGAAGAGGAGGAATGTGGAAGGCAAGTGACCCTGGTGATTACACCTCATATTATTGTTCTTGTCATCTGTTTTCATTGGCCCTTGGGATGTTTGCCATGGCAACAGCACACAGCAGGCCAATTGGTGGTGACCTTGCCGTCCTGTGCATTTCCTGGAGCGCCCATGATGAAGGCGACCTCGTCCGAGGGAAAGGAGCCCCCTGATGAGGCAGCTTCTCTATTCCAGCCCCAAAAAATCCTCGACCCTCTCCTGCTCCTCTGTTGCAGCACGGCTAGCTCCAGCCTGATTAGCCCCACCTTCTCTAAGTTCTGTGACGGAGCCCCTAAATTGTATGATTATCCAAATTGGCCTGTGGGACCCCACAAGCCCCGGGTGTCTATACCAAGCAAGCACAGGGGCCCCGTCAGGGCCTATGAGGAGGCCCCTGCTTAATGTTCTGTTTGATGATGTTCACCAGAGAGCATGTCCACTCTGTGTAATTTCTGGGTTGGTGTTTCTCTGGCCCACAGGGTGGGAGCAGGCACACAGCGCAGACACTGCTTGGACAGCTGGTCTGCTACCTTACAGTGAATAGTTCATCTTGCAGGCTTGGACGCTGTGAGTAAGACAACATTATAGGCATATTTTTTGTATTCCAAATGCATTGAACTCACAGTGCATGTAATTCCCAATGCATGTCATTCCCAATACATGTAATTCCCAATGCCTGTAATTTCGTACTGTAACAACTAATTGTACAATATCTTGTAGTGTTTCATTAAAGGCCAATTACAAAATACACACTCGAGTTATAATTTTAAACGGTAAGTGTATGGATTTTAGTTCTTGTGTTTGAGTGTAATAAGATGCTTAAATGTAGCTAAATGCAGTAGCTCAGGAATGTTTATGCAACCAGTATACAAAGGAACGTTCTCACTGGCCCATGTGTATCCTAACCCTGCAGCACGAAGAACAATGTGTGTGGGAATCACAATGTAAATGAGCAGCCAGTTATATAATTACCAGTTAAGTGTTTTAAGATGCCATCTAAAGAATATCAATTTGCCCATGTGTTCCCTTAGTCATAATGATGTTACTGGTGAACTATTGGACAGAGTCTAAGAATGGAAGCCCTCATGGCTGGCCAAAGTTCACCTTATATGCAATAGTTTTTAACATATGTCATAATGTTCAAAGTTTAAATTGTATTTGAATAAATTTAATGTGTTTTGAGAGAGCAAAGCTAGATAGGGAACAGATAAGCAATGAACTGATCATATCTTACCGAGAGATAAATCTAAGGTGGACAGACGAAGTTCACCTAAATCTAGAATAGATGATAATGTTTAAAAATAGATGCAACAGAGTTACAATGTCAGATGGAAGTGGTTAAGAAGAAATCATAAACCATTCTCAACAAAATAATTGGTGCATAAACTATACATTTGTTTCTTGGGGGGAGGTTAGGAAAGAGAAAATTATTTACAAAAGCACACAAATATTTGATCAACTCAGGCAGGGGGTGGGAGTGTGGTAATGACCCAGTTGGCAAGTCGCAGGCCTTTTGAGCGTGCAGTCTCAACATGCCAGTGTACTGGCAGCCCCTTAGGTCAGCCTTTGAAACGGAAAAGATAAGATAATTGACCGTAATGAAATCCAGAGAGCTGGTGGAGCACTGCTCTGCCCGGGTCTTTTCTTACTCCCCCACCCCAGCTGGTTTTTTCCCTCCCCTTGCGTCTTAAGTTTGCATTCGAGAAGGCGAGTGTGGAAGTCACTTTAATTCGAACCAGGTCCCGAGCGGGCGGCCCCGGGAGCCTGCCACTCCGAGGCTGTTTGAAGTCGCCGGAGTATCTCGGCACCGCCGGCCCTGTTTGACGCAGTTGCTATGGCAGCTCTAATTAGTGCTCTTTACTGCTGACTTTATTTGCGAGGAACGCAATCGTTTTATATGCTGTGGGCTTTCGCTCTGTTTCGGACCCAGGATCAAAGGTCATCCCGGGAAAAAGCATGACTCTTCCTCTTTGAGACTGTTGTGAATTGCCTCGTTAAAATTTTTTTGGTTAACTTGGGTGCAAAAAAGATAAATGTAACAGCTGAAATATTCAAGAAATTGAAAGAATAATTTCATTTCAATGAGGTTTCAAAGAATACCTGATAAGTTTAGAAAGCTTTGGCCTTCAGTCTTCTCTAAATCCCTTTTCCCTTTCTCCCATTTTTCATCAATTTGGACATAGAATAAAGATGCTGGGGTATACATAGTCAGCAAGCAGAATACCTCAGAATAGGTTGGGGGTTTTTTTGGTTATGAAAATGTGCTTAAATTCCTCTTTGCTGCCTCTTTCCATGCTAAATACACTTGGTCTGGACTTCTCACTACAGTTCTGTATGAATTCTTGCCTTTTTCAGCTCTGCCACTGGATGATGGTTGATGGTTCCTGATTCGCAGCCTTTGTGCCTTACAGTTCTACTTTCTTTTTTATTTTGTTATTTCATTCACCATGACTGGATCATTAAGGGGGTTTGATACATTTTTAGCTGTGTGTAAAACCCATAAGAATAACATACATTTTTGTGATGGTTCTAATTTATTATTGTCACTGAGTAATGTGTAGATAGTAGGTATAGCATATTAACACCTCATGATTCATATCATTACCAAACAAATTTTCCGCAGTAGTCATTTTTTGTTACTGGCAAATTGACTGGCATGATTATTTTGGCTGTGGAAGGACATTTTTACTCTGTCATGATAAAAACATGCCTTCACACGTAATTAGTTGTAACGGCACTGGATGCAACACCAGTATGCCACATTTACCTTACCCCTCAAGCATGACCTCGTCATGGGCATCTGTTTTTATTCAAACAAAGGTACAGACGCAGCTGTTCAACCACACTGGTCACTGGCTATCTTTTTCCTTCCTATGCACATAGCATTACTGTGAGGGCTGCGAGTGCGATGGCAGCAAGGATAGAATGGCAGAGTTTTCCTTCAAGGATGGTAGTTTGTACTGAGCTGCAGCCCATCAGGAACTAATGTGGTGTAGCGTGTGCTAGTGTCGGTAATTACCGAGCTGTAGCTCCGCAGCGCTGGGAGCCCTGTCACGGAGCACCGTAGACCACACTTTGCGTGAGTGTTCCCGTTTTTCAGGCTGCTTTATCGACGTGATCGGCATCGCCAGGCGATTGAACTCTAAAACAGCGTTCCGTTCCGCCATGCCTCTGTTCCCCAGTCTATACCGCTGCATACTTTAGTCTTATCAGCCATGTGGAATGTGCGATCGGAAAATAAAGACAATACGGGCTGAGGCATTGACTCAGGCCGGCTCTCGCAAAAAAAAAAAAACAAACAAAAAAACCTAACGGGCCATTTTCAAGATATTATTTTGTCAAATGTATTTAGTCTCTTTAAGTGTTTGCAAATTAGGTCGATTTGTCTCTGGTGACATTACACATAGTGTTCACTCTCTATAATGTTACTTTTCCAACCTCTAGTTAAACTAGGGAGTATGGAAACAGGACTAACGTTGACTCACAAGGAGGGAAACGTGTAACACGACCAGGGACAGCATTAACATTATTGGGTTAAGAGCAGAAAATGCGGTGCGTCCTGCCCCGAGGTCGCGTCACGCAGGCCGAACTCAAGCTGTGACGAGGAGTCAAAAGGGGAAGGCCAGAGGCGGACCGATGGCCAGGCCGACCAGCCGGCCGCCCGCTCCCCGATGGTGTGAGCGTAACGCGATACCTGCGAGCGGGCCGAGCAGTGCTTTGAACCTGATTTAGTACCCGGGTCAGCAGCAACCAGGTTTGCCCCGACGCAGGCTGGAGCCAGCACCCCGGGGACGTGGCGCGGGGTTCGGGCGCAGAGATAATTCAGAACCGCACGCCATCCCCCGCGTTTTGCAGAAGAGACACGGGATCGGTTAACGGGGTCTCCTGAAGAGATCACTGGAGACTTGGATGCACAACACTGCGGCCTTATGACTATGCTATCAGGGTCTGTAGTATTAGCTTTATTAAAATCCCAATCGGGAGTCATTTAGCCATCCCGGAGCATAGCTGAGTAACGAACAGAAGACGTAAAATGAAGTAATGAAGCAGCATTAGCATTTAGCATAAAGCAAATGACCATGCCTTATTTGAGTGGTCAACCTAGAGAAAGATACAGAGAAACACCTATAGATGTAGACTGGTAAAGTAAGTACATTTGTTGCACTGTATCTCTAAATGCAAATACAGATCTTCTAGAAGCTGAGACCAACAGCTCTATACTTTGCCACAGTCTTGCATGTTTCATTTGCACATTACAGAATCCTCAGACATACGGCTCTGTAGGTATCTGGACCAATATTTCATGAAGATTTACATTTTTATTTATTTTTTGCTTAAAAATCTAGTTTCAAACAGACTTATAGTAAACTTTTTGGTCTGTGGAAAGTTTTCTGTTCCCCATCAGTGATCCAGCTGTCCTCCAATGACTTCTTTTACAGAGCATTGCACAAACGCAACACATGGCAATGCTGTTCATCGTTACGGTGTTTTATAAGCCTCTCTCACCGAAATGCCTTTCATAGGACCTCACTTCTGGTTCATTTGTAAAGTGGCCTGGTGCATTGATTGACATTTGTAACCCTTCAGGTATAACCTTTTAAAATGAATTTGCTTTGCGGCTCTTTAGTGCCTGGGAGCGGGTTGACAGGTAGGCTACACAGAATTCTGCATGCGGCAAGATTTGGGCAGTCAGAAATGATCGATCTCTTCCTTGGAGCCAGTATGTTGAGCTCTGTATTGATAGGAAGAGCAATGATTTTGCATACGTTCAATGATCTCTGAGCCAATTGTCTAAATGCCAGCTGCAAAATGAGTCCTTACAACATGTGTTGGATTCAGTCGTTCATAAATTAAAACTAAGATGTATTTGCTCTTTAATAAAATCTAAAGAATAGCTAGAAGTATCTTAGAAGTTGAAATATGCTGCCTAATAGTTGGGTATCCTAGTCTAATTTGATGAGTAATTAAGTTCTCTAATTTAAATTTTTTTAAGATATGCACAAGCTGCAGTGACACATTTATATACTAAATGAGACAGCTGTTATTATTTGAGGGGGCTGAGGCTATGATGCGTAGGCTAATGTAGCCTGTAGATATTTCATGTTCAGTTTACTACATGGACTTTTTACTGACATACTTTGTAGTGTATTCATCCTTATAAAAACCTACTTAAAAGACACGAATATTGTGTCATCTAGCACCTCATTTGGCCTAACATGATTTACTGGAAAGGTTTTCAGATCCTAAAATTGCAGTTGTGTCATTCTTCTGGGAAGTAACCTCCCTCAGTCAGCCGAGGTAGTTTCTTGTCACTGGACCTCGCCACTGGATTCCTTTCTGGACCAATAAAAAGGAATCAAAATTTTTAAAAATGGATTTTATCGCTGCGATAATCATAGCTAACAAAACTCTCAATCTGTTCTTTCTAAAAAGAAGGTGTGGAAATAGTTCTAGTACTTTATTCTTACTCAAACAGATTTGACCAAATGTGTGTACTTTGTCATATGCACCAACTTTGTCATATGTAAATATGTTACATAATTAGTCTAATAATAAAAGCATTGCATCATCTTTGCATATATTTAGTTCTAATTTCAAGCAAAAAAGAAAAAAAAAATTATTTAGAACAAGAATAATAACAGAAAGCCGAATATCAGCTGGTGAAATGACTTTGGGTTTTATCATTTATTGTGTTTTTTGTACAGAGATCTGAAATAAAGGCACGATACAAAGGCTTTTGATGGCTATGGCCCAAGGCTATGCCTAAAAGCATGAACTGCGGCATCCCTTTAACATACTTAGTGACCTAATCTGACATGAGGAATTCAGCCGCACCGCCAGTCTGTCCTACCTGAACATGTCAGCCCATCCACATACATATTAATGATGAATATGCTGAAATAGGACGGATGAAAGTGCTGAAATAAACAGTGACTGTGGTGAAGTAAAGTCACTCTCATGGCTGGGGCGCAATGTCTAGCTATCTTTTAGCTGTTTAATGTTTGTGCTTTATCTTGTTAAATGTTTGCAGTTTAACAAAGAAAGAATATGTCATTACATCAGCGGACTTTATATTACTTTCAGGCTCTAAGGCACTATCCTTTAATAAAGTAAAGTTCTGTTCTTTATCTTGAAAAAATATCAAAGCCAAACAGAAAAAAAAAATTCAAGTCTTTGAGTCAAACGCCACCATAGATCTTAGACTATACGGCATACAATATTAACCAAAAGCCTGGCAAAAGCATCTTATGATGCTGGTCTATAGAGAAAGCAAAATAAAACAGGATGAACCATACTTACATTTACATAACAGAATATATAACATATAAGAGCTGTAGCCTGCACAAAGTGAAGGAGCAATTCACAGATCTGAAGAGCATCTCTGTGGTTATATTAGCATGTCACAGGAACCGGCAGAGACCAGAGTGCTCATCTCATGCAGCTCGTCACATTCATTTAATACAAGTCCCCTGCGCTTCGTCAGGCCCCTCTTCACCCGGATTAAGCTTCCTGACATGTGGAGGAAGGAAAAGGAGAATCATTGTAATGCCAAAGAACAACACGTCACTTATCTTCCTGACGCAGCAGTGAGAGGCAGCCTGTGTTAGGCGCGCCGGTGGGCTCCAGGTTAATGACTGCATGGAGATTAGCAGCCGGTGTGGGGCCGAGACCCCCCACCCCCCTCCAGGAGGGAGCTGTGGGTGTCATTAGGCTAATTACCCTCAGGCCACCGAGGGAGGCCCAGACCATTTTGGTAGTAAGAACACTGGTTGCATATTGTCTGCTCCTGAAACTGAAAAGTGAACTGAGAGAAACTTGGAAATTACAGAACTTCTGAATTTGGTTAAAGTCCAAAATATATAGCAATGTAAACGATATTGTCAGTGTGGATACTAGCATTGGTCACACATCAATAAATGTAACTGGTCATGCTATGGGTATTTTGTATTTAAACTGTTCAATTGTTGATTATGTCAATAATGACACTAAAATATATTTAGTGAATAAATGTGAATAATTGCGTTATTTTTTCTAAAAGACACATTGTTGAGGATGGAATTATACTTAATATAAAATACATTTTTTGAAGCAGACAGTTGACAGTTTTATAGCCTCATCCTACACAGGCTGGGTCCAGATGAGGAACCTTACTGCCAGACAGAAAGAACAAAGAAACTTCCTACAGCACAAAGTGGCACAAAGTGGTGCAATATGACTGTTGCTTCTGATTACATGCAGCCTGCAAGCACTCTGCAGAACCTGAGAAGGCTCTGATCATAACGGTCTACTCAGCTTTTCCAGTCCAATCCGACAAGTCATGAGGACTACAAAAAATCTAAATAAAATACCATAGTGGTCGATATTCAATACCTATACGTTGGGTAAATACTTGCACGTTGTTACTAGAGTGTTAGGCATTTCAAAGATTTAATAAAGTAATGCTGTCTTATCAGATAAAAACATCGGCGCCAAAATTATTGCCACCACTCAAGATCCCTTCAAATTCAATCAGTGAAAATTCAGCATGATTACACGACATATCCAAGTCCGAAGAAAAGCCCATAATGAGAGAGAAACTGTACTTTTCTATTGCTACTGATACTTTCACTCTGAGTGGATGCCCCGATGCAGGCAATACCAGTAGTGAACCTTTCTGCTACCTTGATCACCAGTACATTTGGTCTAAGAGGAGCGACATTTGAAAAGAGCCTCACCCAAGCTGTGTCCTCATGAAGACAGCATCATCAGTCCTCAAAAGTGGCAGCATATTGTGGTTGAAAACCTAAAGCCCTCGGCCAGGAAGCAGTGCCTTTGCTGAAAAAATAATGACGGAGTAAAACAAAATCTGAATTTGGCCATAACTAGCCCAATGCCTTGACTTGAATTCTGTTGAAAAAAAACCTGTGGTTGGAGAAAGATTGGAAAGATCTGGAAAGATTTGCATGCAGAAATGGTGCAAAACTATCCCAACATGCTCATAAACCTGACATAGTATTACAGGAAAAGACTTCCTGCCCTTTTGGAGGCACATCACCTAGGAGTGCCAGTTGTTTTTGGTTCATTGCTGTTTAATTATAAATTAAGGGTAATTAATACCTTGCACTGGAAATATATTTAAATGATTCATGAAATCTTGAATGCTATAAAATTATACTGAAGTATATTTTAAAAATTAAACTCTTAAAGTGCTAGTTTTATAGTGCTTTTTTTCTATTTTTAAATCTATTTATTTTTTATTTTTTACTTGTATCTACATTTTACTCTACATTGTAGCATGCAGTATATAGCATCGATTTAATCCTACAAGTTAAATATAATGTAAGACTCAAGAACAGAGGCATGTTCAGGTGTGCAGTCATAATGGATCATGCTCCACCAGGATGTATTCCTTATGCACATTCACCAATAAATTTTACCTCATTTATTCTCAGTTAAGTATCCAGTAAACATGACCAAACATTACCAGGAAGGTTTGAAATCATTGCTTAGGACAGAAACTGTTTTAACCATGACTGTATGTTTATATGTCCTGAGAAAGACAAGGCTAATTATGGATAGCTGAACTGCACAAATAAACAGCACCCCAAATGTGAAAAGCCTACTTTTATTATCCATGAAACTCTACAATGCCTTTGTGTACTTCTTGTACGGCATTCTGATTGCCTGTTTATTTTAACAGCGGCACTGCTGAGCCAATCGATGCTCAGCCAAGCCCCAGAGGTGCCAAGGCTCTCCGTCCATTTCCTGTGTGTGACATCATTGTGTATGCCCTAAAGGCGGAGGGATGTGTGTCCTGTCTGCTGCCTGGGTGGCGAGCACTGAGCGCTGTGCGCTGCGCAAACACAAGGTCCAGGACTCCTCGCACTTGCTCTTTTGGACAACCTTGAAAGGAGAACCGTGTCGATCTCTCAGCCCCCAACTGCCCTGTTCTCTCCCACTGGGCCACACCGTAACACAAGAGGTGACTCTGCTGTAGCCGTTCACGGAGGCGAACTGAAGTACTGGCACAGCGTCTGAACCAGAAAACCTCGATGACTAACAGATCACACACTAACCTTTAGAGCATTTTTCTTGCTGGTAACTGGATTGTTCAGTGATCATTTTCTCTGTAGGGCCAGTGTTTACTGATGCCTCAGTGCGACACACTTTTTAAACAGGGGTCCTCCGGTTGTTTCCCAGATCTTTGTTAGGCCAGCGCATGTCATCTGAGACATGCAGGGTGTCTGTAGTGTATAACAGACCGTAACGACACTGTTTACCATCTATCTCAGACTGACAGTTTTATGCAACAGGGTTCTTTCCATTTTTCTCCATTGTTCATTGTTCTAGCTCCCTCATAAACACTCATTTCACAATCACTGATTCTTATGCTGGTCTTTAGCAAGCTTTTTTTAATGTATTGCAGGACCTCACGCATTGTACTTTTTTTGTTGCATCTCACGGAAATTGCTCTGAGCACAATGTTTCATTTAATGTACACAAAACAAAATGTGGCTTGTCAAGAAAGTTTTAAATACCATATACAAAATTGTAGGGTGCTAGGCATGTTACTAAATTACAAAAAGGATCTGTGATTATTCATCTCTGAACATGCTTATTATGATTTGGAAATAGGACCAGACAGGATATTACAGAATTTCCTAATCCAATGGTATGACATTTATCTACGACAGCATGGCTTGCATAAAAAAGCCTCCACAAAAGCATTAGCCTAATTATCATAAATGTAATTTGAATTACAAGATAAATTTATGACAGAAAATTTGAATATTCTGGACAATCAATTTTGCACCAAATCTGAGAATGTCTGTGAGAAAGCATGCTAACAGTTACAAACGCAATGTAAGCCAGTAAGGACCTATGGAGACATGAACCAAATGCACCTAATTAAACATGTACTTTTAACAATTGATGCAAAATAAAAGAGGGTGACTATTTATAAAAGAATGTCCTCATTTCAAGTGCTCACATCTTGAATAAAGCAGCAGGAATGAGTCGGTTGTATGTTTAGATGAAAGGGATGAAAGGGTTATCATAAAGCTTATCATCAAGCATATTTATAATAATAAAGTGCCAATTTATAATAAAACCCTAAATCTTCCTACTTCATCACCAAGCCCCATGCAGTAAAATACTGTGCACTGTTCATCAACAGTATGAGCAACATGACAGCACAATAGTGCAGCACGAAATGCTTTAGAACGTTCAATGAATTAGAAGACAGTATATAGGAAGAATTTTTTAAACTTTTTTTTTTTAAACAAACTACTGTGACAAATTACAATGCATTATTACTAAATAATACATTATAAATCACAGATCCATCTAAAAGAGCTGAAGCTTGCAAGCTAGTTATCGGTGCTGCAACAACCACAGTTTTCAAGCAGCAGCCTCTGTTAGAGCAGTCTGAGCTGTCACAGGCAGTATGACAAAATCTCCAGTCAGTACCAGAATGATTCAACACAATGAAATAGTTTTTTTTTTTTTTTTTTGTTTTTTTTTGCCATGACTTAAATTGTTATGCGCCTTTATTCCAGAAACTGGCTTTCAACCCTGCATAATTTATGATCTTATTATGACCACAATTTATAATGTCATGCTCATGAAAAAGAACATAAGCACAGTATTAAAACCCCCCAACGTTTATTGACGCAATAACAAATCCTATTGAGAACCTGTAAGAATGCTCAGGGCACAGTTCATTAAAAGTAAATGAGGAAAAATGACACAGGGCCACACACACCCATGTTTGTCCTCTATCTCCTCTGAATTTCAGTTCAGGTTCATCAGATAAGCTATGACCCATTGTATTCCTTTTCACTGTAAAGAATTAGCTGCAAATCTATCTCACATCCCTAGTCTTTACATTATGGAGTACTTCACTACTGTATGATTCAGTTAACGGGAAGACCATGTGAATGGTCATGGTCTTTTTCATATATGTCACACGTGTGTCATTTAAACAGGCTCCAACTCCAGGCTAGTTGCCATGACACCTAAGGAACCCATTCCTGCTTCAGCTCTCCATGTTTCACAGCTGTACGTTTAGCTGAGAATTCAAGCTCCAGGACCACATGTAGTGGACTGCTAACAGGTGTTCTCAGCGCAAGGTGAGACATCTTCAAAAATGCAGCATAACTGACAGAAACTGCTTACAAATGTTCGGGTTTTTTTTTGTTTTGTTTTGTTTTTTGACGCATTAATTAACTCATCGTCCAAATCGACTGTACAAACTGGGCACCTTTTTATGACATAGGCCATAAAACTGACCTTCACTAAACAAAACAAAGCAAAACAAAACAATAAATAACAATAACAACCAAAATATATAGCTATTTTTGATTGCATCATATCAGTACCTGGAGAGTCATTTTTGTTTCACTTATTTATAATATTTCTAATTATCACAGATTAGCCTGGTATAGTCTACTATAAGTAGGCCTAAAATATTTAAGACAAATGTTTTCTCAGGCTGTAGATCAATATATTTTGGCGTACCTAACCTAAAACTCCAAAATGCTAAGCACTAAACATTGCCAAATCGCTAAATCTGACTAATGTTTAAAATGTTCGTTGCTTTCTCGATTTATTTTTCCATAAATCGAGCATTAGTTTTGTAGTCTTAAATAGCCTATTTTATCGTAGGCCCATAGACACGTCCACAGAGAATATCTACTGACAGAAATTAATATGAATAGACTATTAACAGGGTAGTGTTAAGATTGTATCACACTGTACAAGTCAGAATAAGATTTTCACTAATATTCCACTGACGATCAAAATATCGTTTGCAGTACCTGTCGAAGGAGGGCTTTTCTACTACGAGCGATCCCACTAATTCTCTCCGAGGTCCCACGCAGCTGGTTCCACAACATTATTCACTAGGCCTTTCAGATGAAACAATTAATATTTATCTCCGCTGGACACAAATCTCCAAAGACTCAGCGTCGTTCGATGCATTCTTCCGCTTCAAGAACTAAAGAAAATACTTTTGTTTCAAAGCTTATTTTTTCGTGTGTAGCGAATTCAAAGGCGGGTCTCTACATCTGAACATCTGTTCAATTCACGTGACTCTAAAATGCTAACATCTGTTCAAAATAAGTTTCATTCGTGTGCCTCGAACATGTATCTGCCAGATCCAAACTGGAAATGAACTCTAAGTTAGTCAAGTTTTTCCAATTTTTGTTAAGTAGGCTAAATCTATCAAAAACGTAGTCTACCTGTATAAATAATTAAGTACAATAAATTATCCAATATAAACTACTCTAGTTATTATGACGAGGAACCTATAAGGTTGGCTAATTGATGCTATATGCCTATAAAATTATACGTTTGTAGCCTATTTTGTGATTTTTCCCTAAGGGGCATGTAACATTATTTATGTTAATATTGGGCCTACGCTTGCTGTCAGAAAAGGAACCTCTGTGTACATAGTCCACCTTCCAATAGCCGTTTGGAGGAGTTTTAAATTTCATAGACATCTGGAAATTCCATACATGCCTCAAAACCCAATTACACACCTTCAAACGCACACGTGCTTTTATCCCGAAGATTCCAAGACACGCGGAGTGGCCTAAAATACTTTCCCAGACGCCACATAAAAATAAGGGCCGCAACTAGGACACGCATGTTCCTGTGTCTCAAAGCCCACGCGCCTAATGTACCAGAAACAAATCTGTTTCCCCTGAGCCAACCGTGTTACCAAAATGTGTTTCAAAGGGAATTGCAACTTCGAATAATCCGTTCGTTTCATTGCAACCAATGGCTACAGTACACTGAAACAATTAATTTCAATACATTGTTTTGTAAATATAATTCCAATACTAGGTTCTCTCCACTTTAAATATTCCTTGAAAATAAAAAATGATTAATATTCAGACAACATACAGCCTGACATCACTTTTTGCACTTTCTGCATCTTTGTATTTGCACGCTATTTAATAGTTTATTGCTGGACAACCAATGTGATCTTAGTAAATTTGTCACTGCGCCAATCAACGACGTGCGAATTGGTAATCAGCAAAAATTGATCACAATGGTATTTTAAATTCGTACCTTTCTGTAGGGTGTATAATAATAGTATATAAGGGATTTTATATATATATATATATATATATATATATATATATATATATATATATATATATATATATATATATATATGTGTGTGTGTGTGTGTGTGTGTGTGTGTGTGTGTGTGTGTGTGTGTGTGTGTGTACCATTTTCACAATAATCTATACAGATCAAAAGAGAATAGCTAAATTAACATACCTTCACAGCTGTTTTACCCTGATAATAATTCTAATAAAAACATTTTGCAGATTTAAAATTGAAGACTCCAAAGTATAATGATCTTATCGTTAAGGAAAACATGTTTAAAATAATGTTGTTTTTGGGAAGGTTCGAAGTGTCTTCATTTCGAAACAATTTCTCACATTTTTGTATTAACCTATATCGTAATTTTTTTTCTTAGGAAAAAAGTCTTACTATGGATATATAAAAATGTAATGCACATTCAAGTCTATTTGTAGCATTTTTGATCATATGAACCTCAAGCTATTTAAAAAGCGAATGATATTAAGTATTAGATATGTTTCTTTAAAATCTTTCAACTTTATTACAGAAATACACATTTATTTACAAAAGTATTAAAAATAGGATGCATTTCGACACACTATACGTTTGGCTTCATCACAACTTGTGTCATTAATAAATAAATATAGTTGTATGTTCTAATTTGCACAGGTTCGAACTTGAGGCTTCAATGCCATTCGAAATCTCCACACAGTTCCTGGATGCTTTTCCCGTGGAAGATGCACCGCTGAGTCAAACGACATGCATGACATAAGCCTACACATATCCAACATTCATGGTCAACAATAATACTTTCGGTAAAGAAGTCAGAATGCGGTGCGCACGCATCTGCATATTGTCTGCGGCCTTCATTTGATAAAGCCCTGCCTTCATTTGTAAATGTTTTCCTCACGATTATGAAGGAATGTACGTATCCAGCATGGTTTCGACACATTGGTCCACATTGGTCTTGCCAGCAAAGACGCCTGTCACCTGCAAATTAGAAAATGCATTAGACTAATGATGCATTTCAGAATTAGGGCCACCAGATTGTGGATGATTGGTTAGCACGGCAAAAGGGAAGCTAGTCTCTGACTATAATTTAGAATGATCTAACCCAATGTTGAGAATAGATGGATGGCTAATGGTTGTTAAAGAATGGATGTTAAAGGTTGATTATGTATAGAATTTCAATTAGCCTACACAAAACAGGCCTATCTCGACAGTAAAATTCAGCCGTCAGTGAGAAGTAGCTTGTTATCTGTTCTATTTCGTCTGAGCAAGCAAAACGTAGCTACGATGGATTTATGGACATCTCATTCAGTTTGGCGTGTTTGGAGTGTTTGGAGGAGTAAAATCGTACCATCTTGCACCAAGTGTCCCAGACGCGCTAGTGAGATGCTGACATGGACCACGCGCCCTCCATCCTCCACACAGAGAACGCATAGCTTAACCGTTCATGAGCCACGTAACTACAACTTGCCATCTTGGAATCCAATTCATCACTCTGTAGAACCTGACAGAGAAAATCGATGTACCTGGCGGCGAGTTTAAGCGTTTGGATTTTGCTCAGTTTGTCTGACGGCAGAGTTGGAATAATTTTCCGTAACGCGGCGAAGGCTTCGTTAAGTGACTGCGTCCTCTGCCGCTCTCGCACGTTTGCCATGACTCGTTGCGACTGCAGATCTTCGTAAGACTGAGGGCTGCTGCTGGTCGACTTTTTCCCCCTTTTCCCCAGGGTCGAGCTGTCGGAATCCTCCCCATTTTTCCGACTCGATCGTCTTTTCCTCCCACATCTCTTCGGTTGCCTGTCGAGTTCTCCGTCGCTGTTGCTAAAGCTGTCCGCTGGAGACACGGGAGAACTCGATTCGTCCTGCAAAGTTTCCTCAGGCATCTCTTCGTTTGGAAGCGAATAAAACAAACGTCATTCCCTCATTGGGCTGTAATTAATTACTCGTATGCTTTGTGTTTTAAAAAACAACAACAAAAAAAAATGTATCCAGAGATCCTTGCAACAACAAAGTTTGCTTGCAACGAAAACGTCGGGGAGCTCTTATAGCCTGATAAAGTGGTTGCGGAGAGAGAAACGATTGGCCAAGAAAGCGTGTCCTACTACGTGAGAAGGAGGGTGGGGGCGCTTTGGAAAAAAGAAGTCTTCCCCAAGGCACCTCCCTGGAGTCTGCTGACAGCTCTTTGGAAAACCGTGAGTGCAATGTCTTACGTAAAACAACTTTTAGAAATTGGTTGCATTATTAGATATGATAAAAAATAATGAATCCATCTTATGGTTGGCTAATAATTATTGATCTGTATATCAATCACAGACTGTATTTTTCTATTTCTTAGTATATTCCGGAAGACTTTCAGCAAAATAATCTCTCTCTCTCTCTCTCTCTCTCTCTCTCTCTCTCTCTCTCTCTCTCTCTCTCTCACACACACACACACACAAACACACACACACACACACACACACACACACACACACACACACACACACACACACACACGCACAAACCCCCCACCTCCACAACATTCGACATCCAGTTTAGTAACCTCTCAACTTTACAATGGCAATCTTGCAAATTCAGCATTCAATAACAATTTGGTGCATTTGTACAGATATGTCTCTGAATATAAAATGAAAAAAACTAAAATCTCTTCTCCCCCACTCAGCTTCCACAAGCTGACTCTCTTAGTGCTTAATTACAGTAAAAAAATCTAGCCTACAATTTTGAGGAGCCTGTTCAAATTTGCAAAGCCTCGCAATGTAATTATTGCAGTTTATCCAAATGCTGTAGTTTTGAATTGCTTTTCCCCAAGTAGTCATAATGAATTTTATTTCATTCTCTTTGATTATTTATGCATTTTTGAGTGAATCATAATGCTGCTCTTTATTATGAAGTGTCATAACAGTTTGATTGGTGTTTAGAAAGGTTTAGACAAAGTTATTTTCATCACTTCCAGAACTCCATGTACATTCCATGTCATTCAGTTTAAAGTGCTTTTTGTTTAAAGCTTTATTCAATCATTATATCCTCATACACTTTAAAGATCTGCAGAGTGACAGGTGAGCTCTCCCAGCGTTGCAATCATGAATGATCTTTGAGGAAAACCAAGACTCAAAATGAGTAGCAATGCTGGCAACATCAGCACTATATTTTATTTAAAGGTTAGTCAAAAAAAAAATTAAATAGAAGGTAAATTGGGATTTATAAAATGGCAATTAGGGATGATGTTATGAAAAAGTGATGTCAGACGCAGAAGCAGTGCCTCTGAGAATCTAGGGATGATTGGTGGAAGAAGACAGCTCCAAGAGCTCTACAAGTCCAGAATGAAAGCATGATAATTGTCATTTGTGAGACAGATAAAATGGGACAGAGAGGGTTGTTTTAATCCTGACAGGTGCTGAGTCAATTGTGAGTGCTCTCCAAGTCCGCTCTGTAGGAGAGATGAAGCACTCTGTCCTGCAGCTGGAAACATTTGTGCTAACTTAACTATATGTATAGCACACAGAAGAAAAACCTTTTTGCCTATCGTCAATCACTTTGAGTATTAAATTAGAGCAGTCCAATTCAATTTACAATTTTCCATGTACATTTTAGTGTACATTATCTGCCTCTTTGCACAGCACATAGAGACTATGTAGACTAATGAGAAGTCCTGACTCACTTCATTCATAAGATTCACACTTTGACAGTTTTGAAGCCACAAAGTATGTCAGATAAGTTCTATATGCTAAACGATACATCATACCAGATCAATTTTCACGTCTGTGACTAGTGCGTGAATGAGAGGTTTTTTTTTTTTTTTGACTCTGAATCTTGAGTTTGTGATGATGATTCATGTACTGACTCAAGAGTCAGGAGGAGTTCAGGAGCCAAATATTTCCCAGCCTCTCCCTGAGTACAGGGAGCACAGCCAGTGCCGCTGCTGCTCTGGAGCTTCAGCCTATCAGGCACGCTGCCAGCACTTTCGCTATTATGTTTCGACTGAGTCCTGGAAAGACGGGCTTCTCCACTGATCTATCCCCCCACACGCATGCACACACTCAAAGACCACGCCACCACACCACTAATTAATGAGCTATTCGGACTCTTGGGAAGTATGAATAATCATCCGTTGTTGATTATTCATGAGAAGCTCATGAGACTTCATTGACATGCTGATAAGAGTGAGCCCCAGCGCAGGATGCCATTCTGATGGTGTTCGAGAAAAATCCTCTCCTTGTGTCCTGTGCCAAAAGCACTTGCAGTATCTTCTGAAAAGTTAGATAGGTGACATCTAACTTGATGTTGCTTTTGCTTCCTCTCATCCAGTCTAGAGAAAGGGCGGTGCTTATCATCACTCAGGATGACCATGTTTTCCCCCATTAAATTGAGCTTTAGAGCACAGATGTCACAGCAGAGGCAGGCTGCAGAGAAGACGTCATATCTCTGCTGATAGGAGCTGTCTGGCCACAGTGGGGATGAGAGAATACTGCTGGAGACTCTACCAGCATGAGTAAATAAGTACACCATTAACCTTTCTGTCTTAGAAGACTGATCTCTGAATAAAGGCTTGTTAAAGAATAAAGAGACAGAAGACCTAAGTAAGGGCCATAAGTCAAAAAAGAAAGGTACTTGATGTATTACTAAAATGATTTTTAAGTGGCTTGCTCCCAAGCACAAATTTAAGCAAAAACGTGAATGGAATGAAATACACTGGATTTAATAGCACTGGAGTTGCTGTCCAGTTCATTACTTAATAATTCATATTTTTGACTTGATCCACCAATATATATTTTATTTCTAAAATATATTTGGTGTGGGAGGTGTTACAAACTAGTGAAAGAGCTCAAATCTGTAAGGAACGCAGCAATAAAGAAAGGTAGGCTAGCAGTGTAAGCAAGGGATGGATGGGGACATAATTAAATGCAATTAAATACAAAACAAAAATACAATTTAATATGCAATATTTAAGAAATATCTGTAGTGACTGATGTATTTGAACTTGAATTATATAGCACACAGTGACTCCCTGCATGTGTGTTATGTGTAACTCTGTGTGTGTGTGTGTGTGTGTGTGTGTGTGTGTGTGTGCGTGTGCGTGCATGCTGTCAGTTGGGGTCACTAAAAGTGCTGCAGCTGCGTATGTAGATGAATGCGGGAAAGGGGGGGGGGGCGTGACAGGGTGAGGTGTGTGTGTGTGTGTGTGTGTGGGGGGGGCCAAGGGAGCAGAGCGGACAGGGGAGGGGCTCCACAGCCCGGGCCAAAACCAACAGAGGAGCAGGACGGATGCTCCTGCAGGCTCTCCAGGACGCACTCAAGAGAACCTCAGTCACAACGGCCGCCCACCAGCACTCCCCAGCACTAAGGGCGCAGCTGGGAGAAACTTGCAGGGAGGGAGAGGGAGAGATTTCTCTCAGTGGAGCTGTGTAAGGTAGACAGCACAACAGTCCACTGAATAGTCTGATGGTGTCAGCTTTAAGTGGAAGAACACAGTAAGGAACATAACAAATTCTTGGGAGGTTTTTGTGAGCAGATGGTCTCAAAAATGTGTGGGAGTAACAGCGATATATCTCCCCTTGTCTGCAGCTGTGCTGTGCAATTTTTCCACCACACTTACTGTTCAATTCACCTTCAAAGTCCGTCCTCCCCAGGAGCAACTCCTGTCTGTCAGTGCACAATCACTGTCTCCCCCCACTGTGTTGCTCTTGGAACAATCCACAGGCAGCCTCGGTTCCTTTATTTGTGCACTGACAGAATTGTGAAGGCTCGTGTCCACCAAAAGAACAAACCCTGAGTTTAAGATTTTGGGACGGTTATCGGGTTGCACTGGTATGGCGCTCAAAGTTTAACAAAGTGACTCAAAGTAAGGGAGTGAAGTGGAATTTAGAAGCTCCAGGCTGCAGGAGATTAAGACAGAGTCTGGGACAGGGAGAGAGGCAGACAGTGTGCTATGTGCTGAGTAAAGAGGTGCAGAAGGAGCAGTGGGAAATGCACCACACCTCCAGCCCTTCCCTGCAAGACGCCGAAAGCTAAACCCGGCCGGAGCGAAAAGCCGACCGGTTCCTGGAAATGGAACTTTGAACTTCTAGCAACTCGACAGTGTGTCTCTCACACTGAAAGAGGATTTTCAGAAATCATCAGAGACTGAGGGAATGAGAGAGAGAGAAAAAAACTATAGGCAGCTACTGTAAAGCAAAATTAGAAGGTATAATATAAAGTCTGAGGGTGAATTCTATTATATGTCTTGCTCAACACAATTCTCATTTGGGGTTGTAGGATTTGTTTATGTGCTTATTCGATCTGGGCTGGCATTCAGAGATGTCTAGGGTGAAAGCAATTGAATGATTTTATCTACTCCCTTATTCTCCCTACAAACATGTTTAAACCTGTCACATTCAGGAAAATCTCATTTAAATCAAACAGCAGTAGAGAGCACATTTAGAAAATGTTTACAATCAGGTGTGTCGGTGTGCATGTGTGTGCACAGCCACCTGCAGAACATTAGAAGAGGAGACAGCAGATCACCAGTCTGCTGAACAACCATGTTCAAAGAGGCATCCGACATTTTTAAGACAGCACTTGAACTGTGCAAGAGTCCTGGTCTTGTTTTCAGACATTTCCTATCAGTGTTTCCTATCAACTTGCATGGGGATTCCAGGCAAAAGCAAAAAGCAGTTCTAATCACTGCAAACATGTTTGATTTTGATCCTGGACATGACTGTGTGAGGAGGAGGAGACAAAACAGACTGAACGATGTGTGCATATTACATATCATTTCAAATAGTTCAACATTATGTCATAATGCTATATTGTTAAAGATTTTGCATCCAACATAACATTAAACAATTTTCAATAAATGAGTTAGTAAGAGCATCAGGTAGGAAGAACACAAAAAGAAAACAAAACAAATGTATGATCATTTCATATATGGGATTTTTTGTTTGTTTGTTTGAGAATGTGTATGGAGATCAACACTACCTACCTTTCTAGCCATGTAGCCTCAGTACTGCTCCCCACACATCACTCGGTGTGGGTTTCTCACTCTTTGGTCCATGTGTTTTCTCTATTACCCAGAGAGCTGACAGGCTGAAGGAGTCAGTGTCGGCACGGCTTGTCGGTAAGAGCTTCTCTCTGGAGCCAGTTTCCAATCGCCTAGTCACTCGCCATCACCTGGCTGTACTTGCACACTGCCGTTGCTGTGTGTAGAACACGGCTTCTTGGAAAGTGTGGAAAGACTGCTTTAAAGGGATGGGCCACGCAAATCTGTGTCTCCCTTTCATTCATCTGTATGGGATGATTCCATTCAAAAAGGCTGGGAAAACAAACAAAATCTCAAATGAACAGAAAATAGCCAGGGTGTAATGACAACAGCTACCATGTGGCTTTGTACTGAAGAAGGATGAAGAGGTTTGCAAAAAAAATATTCAAACAAACATGAAGATGATGCCTGTGTAGTCAGCTGGCAGCCTGAGTCCCATCTTGAGAGATGATCCATATGAATGATAAAACATAGGGTATAAACAAATGCTGAGCTGTCATTTCCATTAAGCAAAGTCCTTATGAAAATGACGGTCAGAGTGAAACAGGATTCAACAGGAAATGCTAACCGAGAGGTTACCTATACCTTAGCTACACAAAGGCTCTGATTTGGATGATGATAGAGAAAAGGCAGGAGCTGAGTGTTTCAGTACATTCGATCTCAGTTCAGGAGAGGACATTTCCCACTCATCCAGGTTTCCCAGAGCTCTCAGTGAATCCGTGTGGGGAAATAGGAGGATGATTTACACACAAATCATCATGCAGATACTGCCAAGAGTGAGTCACAAAGACTTCACTCATATGACTCAGTGGAACTGGGGTTCAGTTCATCGTGAAGAGTACGAACGCAGAAACACACACGAGAGCACGAAGGGGAAAGACTGCAGAGCAGAGCTCGCTGGAAGCAGAGGTGCGTCATATGTCACTGATGTGCCTTCTACTAAAACCACAAAAGAAGTTTAAATGTTTTGAAATAAAGCTGAAAATGCTTGCCTTACTTGAAATAACAGTTCGATTAATTACTGGACACCATAGGTGGAGAACAATCTATCACTGCACTGATATAAAAACATTAATGCTGTTAACTGTGGTATATCAGTCACACATTATAATTCATACTGATCTTGATTTTGCTCATTATATTGTCCTGTTCTGAAGGAAAAAGTGAAATTCTCCAAGCCACACCTTATTAGATGACTGAAATGAGGTTTTCGGTAAACGTGTCAGGTTCTGTAAAAAGTCGTGGTCTATGGTAAAAAACCAATAAAAATATGTGCTTATAACCTCCAGAGAAAACTAAGGCATGAGATACTGCTGATAGATGAAATCTAGCAGAGGAAACTGCAGACCATGCGTTTGTTTTGATTTCTCTAATTGTTGTACTTTCTCCATGTTCACATCATCAGTCACAAAATTATTACAGAGCATTGGATAAAGAGCAGAGGTAAGTAGACACTGCCAATCTTTTATAGAGCATTTAAATCACATAGATAATAAATTTACTACCTAAACAAATTCTTGCCCCTGGGTATATATCACAGGAGACAGGCAACCCCAGGTCTCTATGCCCTGGAGGACCCAAGAATGCTTCTGTTGCTAACTGTGATTTGTGGATGGCTCACAGACTGTCAGGCAGTGTGACACAGAGTCAGATGGAGACAGAGAGGCAACATGTCTAATAATCAAAGAAACAACACTGCACACGTTCTAGTCCTCAGATAAAACGTCGCTGTGCGACCCGGTAGCAGGGAAGATTGACTTCTCTTGGGATGGAGGACTAATATAAACCTAATGTGTCACTGCAGTTTTCTGGAAATGAAAGAGATGAGTTTATGTGGGAAGTTCCATGAACCTTTTAAATAAACAGAACAGTGTGACAAGAAACTGAAAAGGACAGGAAAAAGATCCCTTACCACATATAAGGGAGATATTTTCAATTCCAGGGTGCCTGGTTACTGTGAAAGTTCAGCAATGATGCTGGAAAATCAAAATGGACCACATATAGATGAATGTTGTGTAGACAACATAAAGGAGATTATTGAGTAGCAGGTTTAGGCTTTGCTAGAGCACTGTAGCACCACCTTGTGGTGTTTTTGTCTTATATCAACAAATATTTTATAAGAGAAATACAGTAAATATTGCATTCACTAGTGCTAGCAAAAGCAATTTACTATACTCAAAAGTAACAATTTTTTTTTTCATAACAAGAAGCAGGCAGCGTTATTAAGATAAATAAATAAACAAGAAATGCCAGAATGTTTCAGTTGGTCTGATATCGGGGAGTATAGTCGTGAAATAGTCTAACTCATCATGATTTAATCAGCATTGGCTTGGTCTTCAAAGTCTCACTGCTGCATTTTGCATTCTTATTCCTAAAGGACTGAAATTCTAAAGGCATTTCGGAATTATTTTGTGTTGTGGAACTGTCATGTGATATTAGTGAATTAGTCAGTTTATGAGATGTCTTGCTGTTTGTTTTAGTAACATGAGAGACAGGGACTAAAAATCTGGATCAGCACATTCAGCACACAGTCCACCCTGTACTCAGGGATCAGAACACCTAGAAATTGATTGTGGGGACTAACTCAGCTGATGGAAGTGTGTGTAAAGGGAGTGAGTGTGCTGACAAGAGATGTCCTCACATTGACTGGTACACTTCTCTGGAACTTCCTGACAGGCCAAAGGGGACATCATCCCTCTCTCTCTCTCTCTCTTTTTCTCTCTCACTCTCCACACACACCTATCCACTTATCTATCATCATGGACATACTGTATGCCCGGTACAACCTGAAACATACTCAAAATAATGTGACTGACACAAGAAATATACTCAAAATAATGGGAATACCACACCAAAAAGTGTTCATTGAGGTGTACGTTACATTCTGTTATTGTTAACACTGATTTTATACTGTTTTATACAGTACAGATTAATCTATAGTACATGCATATTCTAAGATATTTGTTAAATATCTTGAAGGAACAACTTGAAGGAATAGTGACCAACTTTTAATTTAGCTCATAATAAGCTTTTTAAAGGCTTTTTCATTGTTCTACAATGATCACTGAGAAAGAACTCTCCACACACAAGCCCCACGGACCTTTCTAAGAATGCATTCTTGGGTTTTGTTTCAAAACCCCCATTATAACATAAATCTACAAGAAGTGAATTAAAGCATTAGCATTGCACTTTGCCTGTCATCATATATGTAACCAGAAACAAACAAGCAAACAAAAACAAAAAACCCTATAAGGATCACATATAATATATGCAACAAAAATAAATAATAAATAAAATAACTAAGATAATGCATCATATGATAACTATGATGTTGCTTCAAATTGTAAGAAATGTTATATAAAAGGTCTGTATGTGTCAAACACAAAGATATAGGTATGCAAAATGGTCTATAATGTCCATATACGAAAAATATGTTACTGCTTAAGAGGCCATAACTGACAAAACAAACAAACAAACAAACAAACAAATAAATAAATACATTTCTATAATAGTCAACATATAAACAGATGGTCATATATTATTTTTACCCAACTTTCGAATATTGGATGCCAAGGATCTAAATAAACAAATAAATAAATACTGCATTTTCACTTACTCTAAAATAACGTCCTACGGATGGCAATAAGACCTTTGGCCCTGACATTCCTGCAGCTGGGTGCCACTCTAGCTGCACACGCTTGTCACCTTCTCAGCCATCTCCACGGAATGGTGCAGGGAGAGCTCGTGCTCCAAGAACATTCTCTGCTGCTCGGAGTTCGTCAGAGTTCGTCGGAGTTCGTTCGGAGTGCGGCAGCTGAGCCAGGTGGTGAGCGTGCAGTCGATGATGCTCACACAGGCCATGGAGAGCAAGGCCAGTTGCAGGGGCAACGTCACGTCCATGCACCGAGCTTGGACTAAGGGATGTGGCATGGAACGTGTATGCGAATGCAAGATTGTGGGAAGGTATTAGGCCAGCACTGGAAGAACTGGACACAAGTTGCTGGTATCAGCAAAGCTGCTGAAGGAGGTGTTTAAGTAGAGGCCATAAACGTCTGATCTTGTAGCCATCTGTGTCTATATGCAACAACTGATGCAGTTCTGTGCAATAAGCTTTAACTTATTGTCAGTGCAGTTTTCGTCTTTGCCCACAACATGCTGCAGAATCCACAGAGCAGGAACTATGGGACAACACAGGGTCTTTAATGAGTGTTAAACAACACCTAATACAGCGCAGGATATTCAATGTCCAATAAAGGCTCATTTTCTAATACACCCAGATTTAGTGCAGTAGCTGCCACAGCAAGGACTTTTACTGTATGATATACATTTCACTTCTCCTTAAAATTAATGAATTACTGTATTAATTTCATAATAATGTCAGAAATGAGCTCTGAGCTTAAATGTTTCAGGGAATATTAAAACGTACAAAATATGTGACAAAAATGTAATGAATATATATAAATCGTGTTCTTTGCTAGTTCTGTTTATAACTTTTTATGGTTCTACCATGAGTTCTGAAAGGGTATGTAAATGCATTGAAAATAGGTATGCAAATAAGCATGCAAATTTGCCATTTTCTGAATGTATTAGAATACGAACTAATATATGCGAACATTAGGTAATTTTTTAAGTTAAAATACAGCCACTAATAATCAAATGTACATATAGATTTACGATGTTAGCGTTTTTTATATATATATATATATATATATATATATATATATATATATATATATATATATATATATATATATATATATATACAGTATTTTAGTTAATCGAAGAGACACTGTGCCGTACAAACACGCCACTCTACACTGGTGTAGAGTTTGACGGGTAGGTCTGCTGAGCCAGTATGACACCTCGGTTCTCCAACACGCCCAAAGTAATACTGGACAACCCAACTCCAATTTCGAGAAGGGAAAGGACCACCAGACTCCAGACAATCTTCTGACTAGTGCACATCCTCCTTTGGACATCGTTTCTTCAGAGAGGGAGAGAGAGAGAGAGCGTCAAGGGGAGAGAACACCCTTACCACACTTCTCAAAGCTCCAAATGCTTTTGACTGCGGGCAATAGTCATTCGTTCACGCGTCCACATCTTATTTACAAGGCTACACAAATTTAGAATGTAAAAAAATGCACCAACATCATACACAGGACTGCGTCTCTCATCTTTGTTGTTTTTATATATAAGCAGTTTTTCAGTTAGCCGACTACGTCACACGACATCCACTAGTCTGTGCCGGCACGGAAAGTTGAGACATAAAAAATGTTGAAGCGAATCTGAGTCAGTTGTTGACTCTGATTAGTCAGATTTCATGCTCCTCGGTTTTCCTGCCGAGTAGTACTTTTTTTTTTTCCTCTACAGACTGAAACGTTCATATAAATCTGAACTGTTACAAAAGGATTTATAGAAATCTTTTTCTGAGATGAAAGGGTCTTTACACCCGCCTGCCATACTCTGGTGCAGGGCACTCAGTCTCTGCTTTCAGCATCCTGCTTCAGTCTGCTAGCTTGCGAAGTTGTGAATGAGTGCTGCAAAAACAGTGATCAGATCCTATTCATCTCAGGATGGGCTGCCTCAGTGCTCTTGAAAGAAGGAGTACCAGGCTGGGTGTGCTGGGTGTGCTGAAACCCACTTCTGCTTTCGCTTCTGCTGGTCGCTCTCCTCACAGGTTACTGCAGAACAGGTCCAAGTCCGGCACCTATGACCTATATCTGCTAAACAAATACAAGTGTGGAATCCAAACACCAAGAGTCTTTTAATATAAGATACAAGAAAACCAATACAAAATTGTAAACGTTGTGAATATATATGAATTTAGCCTTTCCTTTGACCCCTGTATATATCTGAAAACAATCATATGCAATAAATCATGTTGTAGGTTTTTCCTTTATGCTCAAGCCTTTGACTTGATTTCAGTTTCAAGTCTATTTGGTCCATTGAAAAGGGAAGACAGTGTAAGTTCAACCATTATTCTCATCATTCACAGTAATGTGTTGTGTCAGTGCTCCTCCAGGCAGCTGCACAGCTAACCCACAGCCCACTTACACTGTATTTGACTAACCCACAGCTCACTTACACTGTATTTGACTAACCCACAGCCCACTTACACTGTATTTGACTAACCCACCTCTCACTTACACTGTATTTGACTAACCCACAGCTCACTTACACTGTATTTGACTAACCCACAGCCCACTTACACTGTATTTGACTAACCCACAGCTCACTTACACTGTATTTGACTAACCCACCGCTCACTTACACTGTATTTGACTAACCCACCTCTCACTTACACTGTATTTGACTAACCCACCGCTCACTTACACTGTATTTGACTAACCCACCGCTCACTTACACTGTATTTGACTAACCCACAGCTCACTTACACTGTATTTGACTAACCCACCTCTCACTTACACTGTATTTGACTAACCCACCTCTCACTTACACTGTATTTGACTAACCCACCTCTCACTTACACTGTTATTTGACTAACCCACCTCTCACTTACACTGTATTTGACTAACCCACAGCCCACTTACACTGTATTTGACTAACCCACAGCTCACTTACACTGTATTTGACTAACCCACAGCTCACTTACACTGTATTTGACTAACCCACAGCTCACTTACACTGTATTTGACTAACCCACCGCTCACTTACATTGTATTTGACTAACCCACAGCTCACTTACACTGTATTTGACTAACCCACAGCCCACTTACACTGTATTTGACTAACCCACAGCCCACTTACACTGTATTTGACTAACCCACAGCTCAATTACACTGTTTGACTAACTCATAGCCCACTTGCACTGTTTTTGACTAACCTACAGCCCACTTACACTGTATTTATCCCACATCCCACTTACACTGTATTTGATTAACAGCCTGCTTATACTGTGCACATGTATAAAGACAAGTCCTTTCTCCATTGCACCTAACTCACATGACAGTTTAGTAACTTGATTTATGGGTATTTTTAAATGTGTACAGAATTTCTGTTTCAGAAGTTCTGTAATTTCAGCAAGAGCTGTTTTCTCTTTCTGATATGAAATAAGTGTGATTAGAACTTTCTCAGCAGAATGACCTTTGATGTGTATATTCCCAAAGAGTGTAAATCCCAGTCTCTAGTGAAAATAGCATCTGACAGGGCTCGGATCACCATGTCAGATTGTAGCAAATCTGTCACCAGCTGGGAAATAATGAGGTGACTCAATTTTGAGCAGTGTGAAACAGCCTTCTTTCCAGTAATAAGGTAAGGTGTATATCGTCTATGCATTCATTTTGGTAGAGAACTATGGTCATGAGAAATGTCACGGTGTATGTAATGTGTCAAATTTCTACTCCAGGAAATATGAAACACAAACCTGTGGGAAGAAACCACTTAACATGGTCACAAGGCCGAAAAATACACAACTTCAATCCTGGAGTGCAGTTGGGCCTAAAAAAAACACTACACTATAGATTGAAAGTCCAAAGCAATACCAATAATTCTTCTACTAATATTTATTATGTCTGGACCTTGTTCTTATGTGAATCACCCTAATTGAGCTAAATGTTAAAATTGCTATGGTTTATTAAAAACAGGGGCCCAAAGAGGATAAGCTCCTTCACAAAAGTCCTCTCTTTCCCAGTGAGGTTAATGATATTTTGGTATGGCTCGTGTACTTCTCCAGGCTCCTGGTATGTGCGCTGAGCTGGTGCCAGAGGGTACTTTTCCAGAGTGACTCCATGTCACAACATTCCTCAGGCCCTTACAGGGCCTCCTGCCATATATCCAGACCCACCACTGACTAAATTGATCTATCCTTTTTTTGAAACTTGAAATAGGAACTTGTTCCTACGTAAGCTGCTACAGACGGTGTACATGAGATGTTTTGTTCCTGATTATGTCAACTTTGGGTATAGGATAGAGAGTGTTTAAGTAATGTACATCTATGATATTCTGCACTTTTTTCCTGACAATAAGAATCAGCTAGAGTACCCTTATCTTTTGGATGTAGTTCCCTGGTATACATATTTATGCACATTTAAACTAAGTTATACCCCATACAATTAGAAGAGTTAAGTGTGCAAATTGAATTTCATACTTTTCAAAAGCTGAATATATAGTGCTTGTTGAACCATTCTTGATATAAATAACATATCCCTGCCTATTCGATATGGTTTCTTATTGGATAATATTGATAATAGAGACTGGTACACAAGTACACAAAACCAGTGCAAAGCATTTTAGCTCGGCACCAGTCTCAATAATAAAAGTAAACACACGCACACCAGAGCTCACCATGTCAATACTGAGAGAGATATTGAGGTCACTTAAGATCCAAATGCTGTCTAAAAATGTCACTTACAAAGTTACTGAGAGCAAGTGACAGGCTTGAGGCTGAAGGGTGCTGTGCTTGAAGCAAAGACGCAATGTGGAAAAGTTGCCAGCTATGCCTAAAATGCATGTGTATTTCATGTTTATTCAAAATAAGCAAAAAACAAAAATAAAATAAATAAAAATCCAGATAATGTGCTTGATTCAATTAAGCATTCATTCTTCAAACAGATAAAATTAGTTTATTAGTTTGGTACTCTAACAATTTTGCAATTACATTACATAAAAAGAACAGTTTAGCCAAGTTACAATATATATATATACATTTTAAAAATGCACTAGCAAAACAAGTCATGATCTGAAGTTATTGTGTCACACAAAATACTGCAATTTTCATTGAATACAAAGGCAACTATATCTGCTAAATATATCTAGAAATTCAGCTTTTGGTCCCTAAGGTACAGAGAAAGGTATTGCCATCTGCAGCATTGACCTGCAGTTCCTAGGACAGACTGGCCAGTGATCATGCAAACTACATTTCAGAGTAATTGTACAAAACATGAATCAGTTTTTATCTTTAACTATCTCCTTAAAATGTCCTCAACAGAAAAATGCAGCTTCTAAATCTGCACTCTACTTGATGTATACAGGCTCTGGACTACAAAACTAACAGAGAATTACTAATATCCAAGTAATTTTGCCCAGGGTTAAACTTAAGGGTTATATGGAAAGAAATGTTTAGAGAGGAACTGGAGAACTATTTTTGCAGTAACACCTTATAATTTAGTAACATGAGTATTTTAAGTATACATGACTATTAGTTTTGGCATAAGTAACAGCTGGTATTCAAAATCACAGAACAATGGTGAAGAACTCCAAGCCTAACCACATATTAGACAGTGTACATGTAGATAAAAATAACTGCACATTTTTCACAGTTGGAAGCAGGAACCAAAGTTGTACTCATTACTATACAGATACAGCAAGTTAAGCAAATGCAGACTCTGCACAGACTGTTATATTTCCCCCCCACATATCACCTATCCTTAATACCATTACTGTTGCATAATAGAGTAAATAAGTGTTCCATATTCGGGTAGAAACAAATCCAATTCCCACAGGCGTCCTTTTGGCTTCGGAAGCTACCCGCATGTGCTACCAAGCTTTCATAAGCCAATCAGAACTAGATAGTCCTGTATATCATCAAGACAGGCCAAATAAAAACTACAAAACAATATCTGTTGCTGAGCTTCATGCATGCCAGCAAATGCCATTCAATGCGCACATAAAAGGGCACAGCAGAACAGCCTTACACCAAGCTCAGTTCCAGCTGCTTTGTGGCCCCTATGCTTGTTTAGAGAAGGCAGAGGCCCTTAGAATCTCCATGCAATTCACTGTGATGAGGGCCCCAGTGATCAGTCTCCAGTGCTTGGTCACTGGGCTCTTCATCTTGTCCAGGGCCAGGTGGAGATCCTGGATCATGTCTCTATAGCCATCACCATACTGCATACTCCATGAATACAGGAAGTCATATGCAGGTTTCCACATTGACTGAAAGAGATTAGCAATTTAGACACAATCATAACCTAACATTTAAAAAAAAGATCTCAATAAAATATCTCAATTTTTCCAACCCTGATCATTTATGCATTTTAAAGAAAAGAGCACAAAACATTTTCAAAATAATGTAAAAATCCATTATTAGTACATTAATGGCACTTAGCTGATGCTTTTATGCAAAGCGACTTACAATTATGACTGAGCACAACTTGACCAATTGAGTGTTAAGGGTCTTGCTCAGTGGCCCAACAGTGGCAGTTTAGCAGTGGTGGGGCTTTAACCAGCAACCTTTCGAATACAAGTCAAATACCTTAACCACTGAGCTACCACTGCCCCATTGCAGAGATTTACACTGAAGATCTGCAGGTACTCACCTGGACATTGACTTCTCCACTCTTCCCCCTGTGCGGTGCCTCATAACCAGCGATCTCAGAAAGGGAAAGTCTCCCAATCTTTTCAGCCAGTTCTCTCCATCGTATGCCAATCTCAACAGCGGTGGACAAAATGACTGTGTTCTGGATTAAAAGGACTACAAGGCCCTGAGCATCCATTTTAAACAGTCCCTGTCAATGTGAAAATGATGTTATACAAACGATAATATACAGAATGATGTGTTGAAAACAAAATACTTTTCCAAAGATATTTAAAAGATAATCTCTCTCTCACATACACACATACATACACATACATACATACACACACATATATATACACACATATACATTGTGTGTGTGTATATATAATATCAATTTACAATAATTCATGATACTTACGATAATGAGTTCATGTTGGAATTTTCTGATATTTTTATCTGTGTGGCAGTCTTCCTTCAGCTTCTCAAGTACACAGGCTACCTTTTCTGCTTCTGTCTCAGCATGTCTTCTGGAGAAAGTGTCTATTGGGAGGTTTGGGTAACCAAGAGCCTCTGCAAAAGTCCTCCAACATGTTATGTGATCTGTGACTAGGGTCTGAATAGCAGAGTACATGTATGTGAGCTTCTTGAAAGGCGAGGTCATATGGTCCAACAGGGCCTGTGTTGTGACTTTAACGCCAGTGAAGTCGATTACTTGTTCCTTTGGAATGACCTTAATGTTTCTGCAGTGAACCAGACCAATTCTATCCCTGAGATAGCAAATATACCACTGCTTCACTTTAGACTGTCCAACTGATTTAATGGACTCTCGAGAGATCAGAGCAATTGTGTCACCTTTGAAGTACTCTAGAAGATAGTCTACCTTTGGCTGTCTGATGACCGATTTCAGTGCTATGCCATACCACTGTAGGTTCACTGCTGTATCTTGAAACTTCCGGACCTCTGGGACAGAGTCTTCTGGAATGGACAGAGAACACGTAACATCTTTATGATGATCTGGATGTTTCTGTCCATGTTTGTCAGTTCGCAAAGGAGCAGTCTCAGGGGAAGAGATGTAGAAGTCTGTCAAATGGAGGTCATTTGAGTCCTTCACCTGGATGGCAAGTTTGAAAGGTCCCATATCTTCACCACCTGCCCTGGATAGTTCCAATGGCAGGTGGATTACTCTACCCATTTTGAGCTGTTCATTTTTGACCTCCTTGTTCCTATCCTCAGATTTTACTTCAAAGTTTGATTCCACTATGTTGGTCACAATGTGCAAATCCTTCAGATCATATGGGTTAAACTGATGCCTTCCCCACAGATGCAGCACAACAGGGGGGAGGTTTCTGTTACCCTTGTGGATATCAGAGAAAGGAAGCCTGAGTGGAATGTTATCATGGCAAGAAATGACCTGCACAACTTTGAAAGATGGATGAATGTGCTTGGGGCCATAAATGGCAACAGTGATCTGATGGTCCAAGTAGTCCCATACTGAGGTTGCTGGTGCCTGGATGACCATAGCCTCAGCAACTGCAATAATGTACATATGAGGCTTTAGCTCCTGGAGCTTCATTTGTAACATATTTTTATATATGTAACAGTCCTTGACCTTTTCATAAGGTCCTTCTCTCCTGTGTGCAATCAGACCTACAAACGTTGTCATAACTTGACTTAAGGGGTCTTTTTTAACTTCGGCTGCCATTTTAATGTCAAGTGAGATGCTTCCCATAGCATTTAGGTTACTGACACCGACTTCTAAAAGAGGGCTTATGGTTGCCATGTAGTTACTGTTAAGTCCACGTGGTGGATCAAGGCTAGATTTGAGAGAAATTTCCTGGATATCCCCTGAGAGAACATGTCCTTGGGGAATATGAGCACATATATCAGAGTCTGGCAACTTCACCGAGCCTCCGTTGTGATCAATCTTGCAGACAATGTGTGTGTCTGCAGCTTGAGTCTGGGCCCATCCTGGACTTTGCTTCATTAGGCCGAGGTCTAAACATGACCTAGTCAACTGCCTATGGCTCAGCCATGCCATTTTGTATGCCTCCCTGTCATTTTTCAACCACTCAAAATCAGGTTTCAAGAATGGACTTTGAGCATTAGGACCCTTACCCCTTTTGGATTCCTGTTTCTCAATATTCTCAAGAATGTCTGAAGCACTCCTCCACCACCCAGATCGATTAAAGTTATTTTTCCTAACTTCCAGAGTATGGCCAAAATTGTTCTCATCTGAGGATATGCTTTCAGAATCTTCAATATTGTTACCAAACAAACCTGAGGGATCCTCCTTCAGTATAGACACACCCAAATCTGTGGGAGGTCTACAAACAATGTCATCAAGGAAAGGGTTTGACCTCGAGAGTTGGTTCCAGAAGGGATTTGTTTGTGCTGGGTGTTGGACTTCTGGATGCAGGACAGACAACTCAGAATGTTTGCCCATCTGTTGAGACATGTAGCTCCCTGGCCAAAAGAACAACATGAAAAAGAAAACTTTGCTTTTTTAGTTTAATAGACACTAATATTTATCTAACACACAACACTATATAATTATTTGTTTGCTTTACTGCAATAGTCAGTCCCAAACAGAAAAGAAATGGCAAATTCTTGATTATGTAGATATAGTTGAAGATTGTTATTTTTGCTGTATATTCAAGCAACATATTACTAAAACCACAAATTGAAGCAAAAAAAATAGGATGGTATTTTTTGCTAGCCAGTTCTGAGCACTGTGGACAAAACCTCTTTGTTTATTATAAATATATTTGTATTATTATTTTTTAGATGAAACAACTTTATAAAAGGTCCCCCAATCAGACACACATTTAAACTTTATTAAAAAAATAATCTAAGTGAAAAAAAAAAAAAAAGATTAGTGGTGTTTGTTTCTATCTGTTTGTTTTCACCCTAAATGTGAAAAAGGTTTAGGGTATGCATTTATTTGAGGTAACAAAAAGTGTCAATTTATAGCCAAATCAACAATATTCTGAACATCAAACAGCTTGAAAACACAAAAAGAGCATGTTAGTGTATGTAATAACTAGTAACTGATACTTCTGCTGATAACCACTGCTTCCGAGAATAAATAATTAACCATTAACTAACCAATAAATAACCATTAATGACCTTCAGAGTGAAAATCTACTGTAGGCAAGATTACTCATCAGCATAACTAGGCTACATTGTAAGATACAAAACTCTCCTTATCATTTCAAAAAAGGTCAGGATAGACAGATCTGCATATTTTAAGGATGGCCAAATAAAATCCACCACTGTGACAGGAAGGGTCATGGCAAACAAACCAAGGCATAAAGTTCACTGGGACAACAAATACATGCAAAGTTTATGCATGTATTGAAGCCTCTAGAACTGCCAATAGCAAAATTATTTAAATGTGACCACAGACATATGTCTACCAATTCATTTAAATGCATGCAGACTCATTGGATGGTGCTTTACTATACAGAAAGATATAGGCAAACCAGCTACTTCAAAGAAAGGTTTCAGACATGGCAAGAAATGCTTCTAAGGTATATCAAATTACACATTTGTGTCAGAAAACAGAAAAGGTGTGGCAAAAATATTAAAAGAACATCATAGAAATGGAGATATGAATGCAAAATATATGAAAGGTGACCTTACTTGTGTGTCCAATTTCTGTCCCAACCACTTGACTATACAGCATAAATAAACATAAATTCTGTGCAAATACTTAGCAATGAGATTTTTTTCTTTAACAATACATGGTATACATTTCCAAAAAAAACCCCTCTCTTTATAATTACCATGCAAGCTGTTGTTGTTGATGGTTATGTTGTCATCTAGGTCTATCAGAGTCCCTTCTGATCGACTTCGAGTTAGAGTCCCAGTGCGGCAGATCGACTTTGCTTTAACACCTGCCATCTTTTACAGGTGAGAATAAACAAATACAGATTCAAGAAAAAAAAAGCATACAAAATTAAAGTTAAGAAGGTAATGTATTTAACAAAATTTGAATGGGGTAAACTGTCTGTGGAATCACACTAAAATAATTAGTTTACCATGTTAAAGGAATATTTAAGTCAATATTTAAGTATCATTTTAATGGAAATATTCTAAATTTGCCTACATTGTCCGTTAGTGATGTACAAAAACAAGAGTTTAAACATCTAAAAGTTCATGAGTGTGACCCTTGTAGATCATTACATCAATGCAAGCAGCCAACATGTAAACAGCTATTATAGGGAAGGAACAGAGCACGTTATTAATCAAAGGCGAATGGAACGCGACCTGCTGTTTTGAGTCGCTGTGTGCATTCACAGTTCATTCACAGCCTAATCCGTCACAGGGAGTCAGTCATTAAGTGTGTTTTACTATGCCACTGAACAAAAGCAGGTTGAGCTGGTTTGAATCTAAAAAACATAGCTTCTTCTCAGGGCTATTGGTGGAGGGAAAATAACCACGCTTATACACGCCCAAGCGCGGCCACGTCGATCCACCTGTTTGTTTTTGACTCCATAGCAGGAAGAAGATAACGTGCACTAAACAAATCCTCTATCTCTCAATTCGTGATCGCAACCAACATTAAAATTAAAAGTGATTGAAGCAGCGCGGAAAACAAACAAACAAAAACTCTATTTCTTTTACTGAAATAGATTTAAAATATCTCTTTGTTTAAATCACAACGCACACACGCCTTTTAACTGTCACACAGGTGTGCCTTTCCATACACCAGTTCGCCTATAAAATTTTCACTACAACAAGAAGAAAATCTTCTCCGTTTTTTATAAAGTTTGGTCGGGGTTGACACGGCTACAGCTCTTGCTGTTTCCAGAACACCGACACTTGATTAACAGCTACTGATTAAATGTAACTCACCTGAAATACGTTTCTTCTTCCACGTTCACTAGACAACTTTTTTAATAAATCAAGTTGGAGCGGCACCAACCATACACCTTGCACACTTTCGTCCCTGCCTACATTTGCATAGTAGGCAAATGCATTGTGGGATTAGTAGTCCTGAAAAAACATAAACGACAGTAGAACCTCAATACGGGTTTATATTCAGACTGCGTCATCCATAATCCTCTTTATTATGAAGGTATAACGTATTGCAACACCTGAAACTGAAGGTGGTTTCGGTATCTATGGAAAAAGGCTTATTTATTTGTGGTTCACAGTGTTGTTATTATGAACTCCAAATTATGGCAACATTGGTCGCCTATAGTTTTATTTTTTAAAGGCAATTTATTGGATTTATTGTTCTTAATTATTAGAATGATTATTCTTTCTCATTACGTATTTTTAGAAGGTTTTTTATCCATTGGGTCTGAAGTTGCTCGACATTTTATTTACTTCTAATTTTTTTTTGATTAAATAATAGTAGGTTTCACAGAGGAGAGCCCTTTTAACCCCGAGATGCGCACCTCTTTAATTACTTCATAAGTATTTGTTTGAACATTTTAAAAACAGTGTAAGTTTGAAATAGTGTAAAATAAAACAGGTCCTTTTTGACATATAACCCTGGAACAGTTTATAACCTAGGGATAGGGGCTCTGTGCAAGCGGCCGGACTGTGGTTGAAAACTGGATAAAGACTGACCTCTACTGGCAAACTATAGACACGAATCCGAAATCTTTGCATGAAATTCCATAAAAATGAAAGATGAACAATAAAGCAGTTCAAAGCAGTAGTAACCAGTACTCTTCTTGGAGATCTCCTTTCCTGTTAGCTCCAACCCTCATCTACCACACCTGATCCTGCTAATCAATGCTTCCCTTGGTGTTTGGAGCAGATGTTCAGGTACAGGCAAAAACTGCAGGATGGGACCTTCAGGACCACTGGTTTAAAGTATTACCCAATAATTTGATATTATCACTCAAGAATCACCCACGTAGGATATCATACATCAGTTCAACAAACAGACAAGGCTATTTATCTTTTTAATTACTTAACTTATATCTGGGTTAATTTTGTTTAATCAATTGCATTAAGAAGTGCTGCATGTTGTTTCTACTTTAGAGCAACATCAAAGCTGCATCAGACTTGAAAGTTTGGCAATCTAATTGAATTCTACCATATTTAACCCCCATTATCCTTCTTCTTCAATCTGTCAGTCAGATCCCACATAATTAAAGAACTGTGAGGTGAGAACAAAGTGAGGTGCAAAAAGGAGATATTTCTAGATGTTACTAAAGAACTTAGAATGGCTGGAATCTTGATGTGCTGCCATGTATGCAAGAGGTCCATTCTGTTAGTTCTGTTCCACTTAACCTGAAGGAGTAACGCAGCTCTTCTAAAGATGTTATTTATCTTCCCTGAGGGCTATGTTTACTTGTAATTGATGGTGTTCAGTTTATTTTCAAATAATGGGCACTGTCTACTCATCATACTGGACATACTACCAGCTGTCACCACCAGAGGTCCCTGTCCCATGAATATTAGCTGTTTTCAGGATTACCTACTGGACTCTCTGTGGGCTATCAGCGTTCATTATCTTAGCCCGTGTGTATTCTTTATCTAGACCACAATTTTTGCTTGTGTATTGTTTGTGACCTGCTTCTTGATTCTGTCTGTATTTTGGTACTTTTGCTGTCTCCAGTTACTTCTTGGTTTTGATCATTTTTGCCGGTGCCTCTAACTTTGCCTTTTGCTCTGTGTTTTTTTGCCTTGACTGTGTCTTTATTAAAACTGCTATAATGAAGCTTTCTGATCAGATTTCCAGGGGCATCCAATGCAAAGACTGAAGATCCAAAGTTCAAATTCTTTTGTTATTTTAAAGTGAAATATATTCAGCTAGTATGAGCTACAATTACAGTTTATTTGATCTCAAACAAGATTTTATTTTTCTATATTTACATTTACATTTACAGCATCTAGCAGATGCTCTTATCCAGACCAACTTACAAAAGTGCTTTGTCATTTACTCATAAAATACATCCTAGCCAGTACAGCAGGTTAGAATCCAATATACAAACGATCTAGAATACTGTAGAAATACAGTGATCACTGCTGATGCCTAGAAGTACAAAATACATAAGGTCTCTCTTATGATAGGTGTAATGAACTATAAGTGCTAGAGTTTGTTAAACAACATCAGTGTACTAAACCCTACAATAAGTATTAATTTAGTCAGTTAATATGGGAGCAGGGTCAGTTGGTATTTAAATATTCCACGAATAGTTGGGTCTTCAGTTTGCATTTTATTCTGTATAAATTATCTTTTCTTCATCTTGTGATGCTTAAGTTCCAATCTGATATTCAAGATTAGGCCCAAACTATGTAAGAGGACTGGATGCACAGAGATTATACAGAGCAGGAATGTTTTGTTTTAGAGGCACATATTTAGCCTGTTATGTCCTCTGATATGTTAATGCTAGATGTGGGTGTAGATATGAGTTTGATTGGGTCTTTCAGGTGGGGGGGTTATGCTAATATGATAATAGGGTCATACCTAAAATAGAATCATAACACGCTTCTACCCTGTGCTACAGTAGGCAAACTGATAAATAGGTGCGTACACAGGTAGATGTGTGTCTCTTGCATCACACAAAGCACTATTTTTGAACAGGTTCCTTATTTTAGTGTACATGAAACCACACTCAACTCACATTGTTCCAAGCACAGTTTTATATTAAAAATGTTATGTCTAAGGTAATTTACATAAAATGTAGTCTGACCATAAACAGCTTTTCAGAAAAAAGGAGGTGGGTGAGACAAACCACAGATAACCCAACAGCTCTATATCAGGCGAGGATTTTAACGGCGTTTTTTTTTTTTGTGTGTGTGTGTGATATTTGACACCATGCTGAAGTCATGTTCCTTTGAGCCTATGTGACAGCATATAAAGCTCCTGATGAATGAAAATTGAGCTTTCTCTTGTCCTTGATTGTGACCACAGCACATTAAGAAGTCCTGAAAATGTATTTCTTCCTTAAATTTTGCCATTTAAAACAAAACAGCTATGCTATACTTATCCACCCACCACATCTTTAGTTTCAGACCTTTTTGTAGGGCCTTACTAAAGTTAGTTAACAACCTTCACTTCAGTATTCCATACAAACAGAATCTGTATTAGTGAACCTGTTGTTATTTGCTATTGACTGATACTCATTAACTAGTAATTACTAGGTAACTGCATAAGAGACATTTTTAATAAAAATGAAAAGGGCAGAAAACACTGAAATTTTGATGTTGCTAAATTTCATTACATGTGTTTCTTTGATTTAATTCAAAAGCAAACTTTAACACAACATACACTCTTTCCAGTTAATTTTCAATAGAAATTTTCCAATATGGATACTGAAGTACAGATTATGTTTACTACAAATGGCAGCCTGGTCCCAAATTACAGCTTCATCTTCAATACATAATATCAATACACAATATCAATACATAAAATTATTGCTTTGTAAGCACTGCATCCTGTGGTCACTGAATGTTGTATTAATTGCATCATTTACTCCATAAAAAGAAAGTCAATTTATTTATATAGCACTTTTTATACATTTTTTACAATGCCTTTTATGACAAAGCAGCTTTACAAATGTCCTAGCCCAAGCCCTCAGTGAGCAAGCCAAGGGTGACAGTAGCAAGGAGAAACTCCCTAGAGCATGAAGAAACCTTGAGAACCCAAGACTCGAAGGGGGGCAGCAATCCTCCTCCATTCTGTTCTCAGGAAGTCAAAGTTAGCAACTCCACTGGGGATAAAAGCAAGGAAAGGTTCTAAGACATTCTAGCTGTATTCTTAGGATGATAGAAGGCTGCTTTGGTGATTGATTTGATGTGCCTAGTAAATGTGAGATCTGAGTCTTTTTCTAAATAGGTCTATAGTTTTGAGATCCCTAGACTCAACATCTGCCTTGATTTCCCCCCCCGTTACCAAATACCTTCTTGTTTGGTCTTTAACTCTGTCTTGGCCCAAGTATTTATGTGCTCCAGAGTATGTTTATTGAGCTGTAATCATCCAGTGAGAGAGCTAGGAATGGCACTGTGTCATCTACAAATATGGTAACGAATTTAGATTTACTTTAGAATTTGTATTAATGTGAGCATATAAAGGTCAAATAAAGGTGAACCAAGAACTAGTCCCTGAGGGATTCCACATTACAGCCACCCTATGAGATCCATAACTGCCAATACTGACAAGGTAACTCTAGCCTTCTAAACATGGCCCAAACCATTTGAAGACAGTTCCTGACAGTCCTACCAATTTTCAATTGTCCATAATTTTGTGATATACAGTCTCACATTCAAGACTAAGCTCTAGCAATACGAGGACTGACCTGTTAACAGAGTCAGCATTAAGGCATTCATCATTTAGTACCTTATGAGAGCAGTCTCAGTATTGTGGTGGGGTCAGAAACCCATTTGGAATTTGTCAAGATAACCATTTACATAAAAAGGTTAATTGGTTTCATACCACTCTCAATTACCGTACTTACAGAATGAAGAATGAGACAGGTTTGTAGGTGTTAAGTATAGACGCAGCCAGAGTTTTCTTTGGTTTAATTACAGCTGCTTTTAGTGATTTGCAGAAAGTTTAGGCCTTTTGGGGGAAAAGGCCTAATAGGAATGAGCCATTAACTACTTGCAGCAGATCAACTACTATAGACTTGAGTACATTTGAGAAAGTCAGTTATCCAAGTATCAACGCAACATAACACTGTACCTTGGGGTAAACACAGAAGGAAGTCACATAAATACATGCACGAATACTCAGCCTAGGATGGAAACAGCCCTAGGAACTATTTTAATCAAATCATCACTACAGGGACTTCAACTCAGGTTGTGAGCAGACACACCAATATAATAAGGGAAATGTTTTACAGAAGGAATGAAACAATCCAACCTTTGCTAGGCTTACTGGCTTAAGGGAATGTGTAAAAAACAAAAACAAAAAAGAACACCTTATAATCACTACAATTCACTCAATCTAAATCAAATAATGCACTCATTACAAATAAATTCCCAAGTTATCACATCACCCCTCACAATTCCACACAAAATAACACCCTTCCCACCCAAGTCCATAAGCTAGCCAAAGAGAGTGGGTAAAGGGAATTTAAAATACAATCCTCACACATACTTTGGCTGGGAGTAGGCACAACCTACCACACAATGAGAAGAGTCAGACGCATGAATGGAATCTCAGTTCCCGCTTCATGGTCGACAACATGACATGACAACACCTCCCATGCTTGTGAAGCCCACAGTTGAGCAGTCTGTGCCAGATCCTTGATCGGCTCAGCAGGTGTTGCGCCAATAGTGTAGCTGCTGTTATTCTTCGGCTCATAAACTGTTTCCTCTCACCCCCTCCTTCATTGATTCGCTCCTCCACTGGTACACTCCCTGTTTGCTTCTCAGTTGCCTTTCCTCTAGTTACCACCTGTAGTCTTTAGGAGTCTCTATTTAAAATTAATCCCACCCTCCAATGGCCAGTGCTGGCCTGGGGCACCATCAAACAATAATGAGTCTAATCACAGGTCCCCTGATTGGTCCCAAAGCACCCAGAACAAAGAGTTACACCCCACTCAAATACACACATCTGGCACCATCCACATTTTAACCTTGTCAGTCACTGACAAGTTCACCAAAATGGCAGTCTTCCTCTCTAAAATAGGCTGGGAATGGCCAAACATCAGGTCCATTTGCATTCTCAGGAACAATGTTGACAAATTCCAAACATTGGAACAGCTCTCACCAGCATTATTATCAATCCTCCCTTCTGCAGGTGCACCTTGTGGTATCAACAGACATGGCTTCAAAGCACTGGCATGCAAAATGTCTCCTTTCCCCATTCTCCGGAGCTGTCTACTGATCAAAGACAGTCTCACCTACTCGGCCTGTAACTACGTACACAGCTGGATTCCAAAACCCACTCAATTTACCCCTAACTTGCCTTACCTGGTTTCTAATCCACACTTTCTCCTGACAGTAGGAGAGCAGTCCCAGCTCTACGATCATAAATATGCTTGCATTGGGTAGCAGCCTTCTCGGTGATCAACTGGAAAACAACCTTTGGTTTTGTTCCTGTATTCACTCTTATTGAGTACCCACTATATCTAGAGCAATATGGACAGCTAAAAAATTATTTTCAACACCAGTTAACTTGTATTTATTTAAAATAAATCAGGGTAAACCCCACCCTTCAATGTCCATTGCTGGCCTGGAGCGCCATTAAACAATGAGTATAATCACAGATCCCTCCTGGCTGGTGCAAAAGTTTTAATCACAAAGCAGCCAGAACAAAGAACACCATAGTCCAAATACTTACATCTGGGAAAGGTGATTTAATTATGCAAAACTGGTTCCTCAAGTGTGTGTTGATTGTATTAAATTCTTACATAATAATGATTTATTATTATTAATAATAAATATTCCTTGGCATTATCTACATAGAAGTTAAAGTCATCGTGAATCAGTCAATATTGATGGAGATAACTAATAGTATTACAGCAAATCAATTAACCTTGAACAGTATTTTGGAGATCTGTAAATGATTAAAAATAGGATTCTTGGAGGTCTTTTCAGTACAAGATACAATTATTCAAAAGAATGTTCTTAAGGAAAATCCCATAGCATTTCAATGTCTCTTTGAATAAAGCATCTGCACCCCTTCCTCTTTTTTTTGCCAATTTGCCATGTATTCATAAAGCAGACGTTTGTCTGTTGAGAACAGCTGCATTACTGTCTTCTGCTAACTACAGTTCAGTTAGATGCATTAAGTCTAGTCTGTATGAGCTTATAAGATCATATTTGTTGGCTGGAGACCTGATGTTAAGATGTACTACCTTGGTATGAGAGTGATGTTCCACAGATATCAGACTAGACTTTTTTGCATGCTGAATAAGTCATATTCTTTGTATTGCTGATTAAATTTGGATAAGTTACTCAAATGAAATCAGATAGGTTACTCAAATGTTTTAAAAACCCCAGATTGTTCTTATAACAGCTGTTAGTGTCATCTTTCCTAAAGGTACCCTGCCATTCTTATCACTAAACTCTATGGTGCTTGTGAGGGTCATGTACAAGGCTTTTGCTGCTGATATTGGAGTGGTCAAAGAGATCTTTCAGTCTGGCCAGAGAGTTTAGTGCCTGCACACACCGGTTCCTGCATCTTCTATGAAATGTCCAGAGGAGGGTGCATAGAGAGATGGTGGAGATTGAAAGAGTTGATTTTGAGTTCTTGTGATGGTTAAAGTAAGTCCTCGGTGGAGATTCTGGTGTGGTTGCTTGCTTAGTCATTGCAAGTATAATGTTTAAACCTTGATCACTTTCCAGTCTGTGCATTCAAATAACACTGTAAGGATTTGTTTGCTGATTTTCATGAGAGTTCTCATTAAACATCAAAGTGATCAACAGCAAAAAACTCATCACATTATTGGCATGGTCAGACGCCCATTCCTTAATAAAATTAATTTCCTTTCCTAATCATTTGTTGGGTTCAGAGTCTAATCATTGTGCACTGTCGTTTCTTACAACTAGAAATATCTGTGTTGATCTCTGCTTCAACATGCCCATAAACACTAGTGTGCCAGTATTAGAGAGGAGCTGAACACAGAAGAAGCCCAATCTTGGAGGTTTAAATGGCCATGCCTTATCGTCTTCTCCTTAACAGAAGATGAGAAAGCAGAGAAGCCCACATCAAAGGACAGGAAGTAAATTATCATCATCTGTTATGGTACTTTAGCCATTAGGCAGTGAATAAAATAAAGGAAACATTGTTACTATACCATTACACAATGTGATTCATAAACAGTCATTTTATTTTTTTGCTGGTAAGGCAATCTCTGTAGCTACTCTCTATATATTTGGTTCACAACCCATATGACTGTAGGTATCACTGCATTTTAAGAGATGTCTTGTTTGCTTCTGTTTTTATTACAGTTTCGTAATGCCACCTGCCCAGAGGCTTTCCTGATGTTGATCGGTCTTATGTGTCCTGCTCTCCATGGTACAACCCTGCCCATCACTTGTGTCATATTTGGCCAGTTGGCTGACAAAATGGACACCCATTCAACTCCACAGGTGCTTATATGGTTAAAATTATTTGAAGCCAAATACTGACATCCATATCCACAGTCCACAGCGATATGTGAGCACAGCATTTTGTAAGCTTAGGTGTTGCCTGTTTGTCAAGGGCCTCAGAAGATGTTATTAACATCTATTTCCAGTCTATAGCTTATATATCAACAAAACATTTTACTGTATGTAATATAGAATGATGCAGGTGTCATGTTTCTTTGAGGGACTGCGGGTCATAGTCGAAACCCTTTTTGCTCCCCCTTTGAAGAAATAGTCACCATTAACTTCATAGTGAACTCCGTGGGCTGTGCAACTATTTCTGGGTTTGACATTCAGGCATCAGTGACAATGTGAATGGCCTTCAGTCATCCTCTCATTCCTTTCTTTCTTTTTTTTGGTGGGGGGGGGTCAACTCATATTCCATTTTCTTTCATTCTGAGTGACTCAGTGAGAAGATTCCGAATTTCTTATCACTGCTGCTAATTACAGTGACTGCTGAATATTTAGGTCATTTAACTTTACATTTTAAGTTTTTGGCATTTAGCATACGTACTTATTCAGAGCGACATACAAAATGCTTTATCATTTACTCATAGAATGAATCCTAATCAGTACAGTAGGTTAGCGTTCAAGATACCATTGACCTTGAACACTGTTGAAACACTGGGATCAGTGCTGATTCCTAGAAGTGAAAAACAAGTATGAGCTCAGACAATAACAAACACCATCAAGTACAACAAGAAACAATATCAAACTATACGTGCTAGAGTTTCAGTTATCCAAGAGCTGCAGGATCAAGACCAGCAAGTAGCAAGTTGTAGTAGTCAAGCTTTCAGATGACATGAGACTACACAAGCACCTTGGCAGCTATCTGTGAGCCAAGGGGCCAAATCCATCATATGGACCAGGTCAGTTTTCAAACAACAGTTGAGTTGAGAATGACAACTCGTTGTTCAAAGTTATACCCAGGCTGTGAGCAGCTTCAGATGGTGATACCAGGGAGTTCTCAAAGGAAACTGTAAGGTCATGGTAAGGGTTGGTAGTTCCTGAGATGTACAGAAGCTCTGTTTTACTGGATTTGAACTTCAAGTGGTGGGCTGTCATCCATTATGTAATGGAAACCTGGGTGTCAGAGAGTGGGAAAGAAAGAATTAATTGGCTGTTGTCAGCAAAGCAGTGGTAGGAGAAGCCATGAGGTATTATATCACCAGGTGAATGTGTATTCAAAGAGGAGAAGGCCTAAAACTGAGCCCTGGGTGACACCGGTGGAGGGACTACATGGATTGGATTTGCATCCTATGCATGTTCCTTGATAGGACCATCTCTTCAGATAGGACTGGAACCATTTCTAAGTAGAGCCAATCCCAATGAGTCAAAGGCTGTTGAAAGGTCTAGAAGATTCAAAACAGATGACAGTTTGGCAGCTTTAGCAGCATGAAGTTCCTATGTCACTGCTAATGAGGGCTGTTTATGTTGAATGTGCCAGTTTGTAGTTTGTAGCCAGACTGATTGGGATATTGAAGTTGGTTCTGGGTGAGGAAAAGAGATAATTGATTGTAAGTCTGTAATTGGTTATGTTGGTGCTGTCAAATGTGGCCTTCTTTAAGATTGTTACCACCCTGACGATTTTGAATGCAATTGGCACATGTGCAGAAGATAAGGAGTTGTTGATGATGACAGAGATGAAAAGAAGCAGGTCTCTTGAAATCACCTGGAACAGAGTAGAATGGGAATGGGATCCAGCAGACATGTAGTTGGACTGCTGGAAGTAAGGAGTTAAAGAACTTCATCTGAGGAGAGAGGAGAAAAAGAAGCCAGAGAGTTGGATGTTGGGGAATGCACATTGGTTGGAAGAGATGGAACAGAGGAAAAGGACGGGTGGATTGCTGCAACCTTCTCCTCAAAGAACGTGATGAAATCCTCAGGAGTAAGAGGTGAGGAAGGAGGGGGAGGGGGAGGATTAGGGAGAGAAGAAAAAATAGTGAAGAGCTTGTGTGGATCAGATGCTGAAAATCTGAATTTCCCTCTGTAGTAGGATGACTTTGCAGATGTTACTTCCAGTGAGAACTTGGAAGTAACATCAGCAAGCTCTGCAAAATTGAGGACCTGTTGTATGTTTCCTGTTTATTGAAAGAGTCCTCCTTCCACTTAGAAAGACTTGGCTGTTATTTCAGGCATTGGTAAAAAGTTCCCAGCCCATGGTGCCGTATTCACAATGTACCAGACCTTCAACATGGTATTGACTTCTACTTTAGATGCAACTGAGTTTGACTTATTTTAGTCAAGGAGTATTGCATTTTTGCAGATACTATGTAGGAAATAAATACCATTACAATTCTGACAACCATTTCTTTTTTTTAATTTTGTTTTTGTTTTCCAGCCCCGACCCATTGACAGCAGTACAAAGGAAGGATTCAAACTGGACAGTGTGAAAGGCGAATTCAAGAACATCCAATTCAGCTGTCCATCCAGAAAGAATGTGAAGGTAATGTATAAGGAAAAAACTCAGATTTGTTAGATAAGTTATGTTTAACTTATTCTGTTCTGCTGTAGATCCTGCTGGGGATGAGTCTGAAAGTGCTCCATTGCTCTAGTGGGAGCCAGTGGCTGTGGGAAGAGCACCACCATTCAGCTGCTGCAGCGGTTTTATGATCCCGATGCAGGGGAGGTAAATATTAGGCCTCTATGGTCTAACTTTCAGTTGGACATCAGCTGCAGAATCAGTCCACTCCTAAGTGGTGGTTTGAGGTTAAGACGTGGGGTCTGAGTTCTGTTCATGTGTGCAGGTGACCCTGGATGGTCGAGATGTCCGCACTCTTAATGTGCGATGGTTGAGGGAAAACATGGGCATCGTGAGCCAGGAGCCGATACTCTTTGGCACCACTATTGCTGAGAACATCCGTTATGGCCATGAGAATGCCACTGACGAGGACATCGAACGGGCCATGAGGGAGGCCAATGCCTACGACTTCATCTCCAAACTACCAGATGTAAGAGCCATGGAGTTTGCATTCTAACAGCCACAATTAGTTACTGGGTATAATGATCTATACAGTGAAAATGTCTTACAGGTCAAAGTCTAAAATTGGTGACTTACTCCAGCAAAACTGCCTGAGTGGCATGTGATGTGTTATATATCTAACCCAGTAGTTTGAAACCTCTGGTCATTTTTTGGTATTGATTTGAAAGTTTGGAATTTCACACACAATGTCTTGAAAACACAGTTTGCTTTACAATTAAAACCTTAATTGAACAGCTCCGGAATGTGTTCTCCATTTATTGGTCTGATGCTAGAGATGTTTATTCTGAGGCAGAAGCTGAACACCATGGTGGGGGAGTGGGGGGCTCAGCTGAGTGGTGGGCAGAAGCAGAGGATTGCCATCGCTCGGGCTCTGGTCAAAAACTCCAAGATCCTCCCGTTGGATGAAGCTACCTCAGCCCTGGACACACAGAGCGAATCCATTGTTCAGGCTGCTTTAGATAAAGTACCACAAGAAGAGTGTCTCACACACCACTCTGTCATAGTGCTTATTTATATAAACCAAACCATATAAACCATTATGTGTTTATTATAGTTCTTGCTGGACTTGCTGTGATAATGCACAACTGCTGTGATAACGCAGGACTGATTTTGAATGTTGTCTCCAAGGCACTCCCAACCCTTATCGTGACCTCACAGTTTCCCTCGAGAACTTTCTGGTATCGCCATCCGAAGCTGCCTGTAGCCTGGGCATAACATTGGACAACCAATTGTTGTTCTCAACTCATGTTTCAAATCTAACCCGGTCTTGCAGATTTCTCCTTTGTAACATACAAAGGATTTGGCCCTTTCTCTCACATGAAGCTACTCGGGTGCCTGTGCAGTCTCTTGTGATCTCAAAGCTAGACTACTGCAACTCGCTACTTGCTGGTCTTCCTCTAAGATCCATCAGACCTCTACAACCTGTCCAGAATGCAGCAGCACGACTGGTCTTCAGTCTTCCGAAGTTCACACGTTACCCCGCTGCTTTGCTCCCTTCATTGACTTCCAGTAGCTGCATGCATCAGATTTAAAATCTTGATGCTTGCCTACAAAGCCAAAAATGGACTAGCCCCTTGTTCCTAGATGGTGGAATGAACTTCCACTAGCTGTTCAGACAGCAGAGTCTCTTGCAATCTTTAAACGCATACTGAAGACCCCTCTATTTGTGGAATATTTAAATGACCACTGACCATGCTCCTAAATTGAATAACTGAAACTAGTACTTATTGCAGGGTATTGTTTATAACACTGATGTTGGATAACAAACTCTAGTACTTGTTGTTTATTGCGCTTATCATTGTCTTAGATAGACCATGTGTATTTTGTACTTCTAAGCATCAGAATCGATCCCTGTATTTCTATAGTATTCTAGATCATTGGTATATTGGACTCTAACCTACTCTACTGGCTAGGATGTATTCTATGACAAAGCACTTTGTAAGTCGCTCTGGATAAGAGTGTCTGCTAAATTCTGTAAATGTAAATGTAAATGCCAGAGCAGGTGGCACAACCATAGTGATTGCTCACCGGCTGTCCACCACCCGCACAGCTGATGTGATCGCAGGCTTCCAGGAGGGTCGAGTGGTGGAGCAGGGCACTCACAAAGAACTCATGATCAAGAAGGGAATCTACCACTCTCTCGTCATTCAACAGGTACTCCAACAGCTAGGCCACAAAGGTCTGATTACACTGAGGAGTTAAAAATGGAAGAGCTTTTGAAATATTTCATTGCAATCAATTGTATGACAAACCAAGAGCAGAAGATTCAGGAAAGACTGTTCTTTGTCATTGTTTCTAAATTTAACTTGGCAATTGTCAATAGTACATTGGTAGATGAGTTCCTGTTATCGCTTATCATGTACTATTTGGTTTTCTGCACCAAATATTTTGTTGTTTGTTTTAAAGGTTGTCTGTAGCACATTTTGCTTGTTGATGTGGTGTTCTCATATACAGTTTTGAAATACTCTCTTCCAGGACTACATGTTTGGTAAATCAGGGCAAAATTTAACTATGAGACTAAGGATTCAGGTATTCCAAGGCATTGTGAGAGGCTCATAATATATGCTTACCATTGTATTGTGTTACAATATAAAAACCAAAACCAAAATAAATTCTGTGGTATGGTTGCAATATTAGTTTAATTGTTGCACTGAAATAATTACATTCATCCAAAATATCTTCCCCCTTTTCAGAACATACTATGGCTTCAATAATTGTCTATATTTCAAATACAAGTGCTGTAAAATTCAGTTATTAATCTTCATGATTACCCAACTGCTAATGTTAATTTTTTTTTTCTGCCTTTGCTGCGGTCCAGATTGTGCAGAAAGCTCTGGATGCTGCTCGACAGGGCCACACCTGCATCATCACTGACCGCCATCCAGAACGCTGACTTCATTGCAGTCATTCAGAACGGCCAGGTGGGGGAGCAGGGCACACACAGCCAGCTAATGGCCAAACAAGGAGTGTACTATGTCCTTGTGAATGCTCAAGTCTCCCAATAACTGTCACACAGCTTCCCTATGCATGAAGTCAACATTGTTTTATGCAGTTGTATATAAAACTTCGCTATTATAGACAGTTCTCTAAGCTATTATTCTATGCTTTCTTGTCTGATGTTTTGATTATTATGTAAGCTTGGGGGTTTTATATAAAGCTATTGAATCAGTCATGATTTAAAAAGAAAGCAGGATGGAGACTGATTATTTTCTAGCAGTGTTTCATTTGCTCGAGCGCTACAGTCTCGCTATTGATTTTTTTCTTTATCTGTTACAGCTACGCTACTTTCTTTTTCCAAAATAAAAGCCTGAAACAGAAATCTTTTTTTTATTTTTTATTTTTTTTTACATTTTTTACATTTTCCCCCTCTCCCATAAGAAACATCCTCGTTTCTCAATATATATACTTTCAGGGGCATAAAATAGTGAACAAGAAACAAATAAATCAAAGTCTAGTGGACTGTGTGTGAGTATGTATATAGTCTTTATGTCAGAATGGTGGAAACCTGGCAAAACTAGTTAGGAATAGTCTTGTTACTATTACAATGCATAAATAACAGAGGCAATGGTAAAACAAAGAGCAGAGTTTATTAATACTCAGTTACATACACAAGCATCTGTAAGGAGGAGGCAACCCCCCCCCCCCCCTTTCTCACCTTTATAGTGGTTTCCTCTCATACTACAAGTTTAGCAGTTGCACCATTCCCTGGATGGGGAGTGGAAACAACCCCATATACGGAGTTGTCTTCCTCTTCTGTTGCTCTCTTTGTCTAACAGTGAGAGTGTTCTCTCAGTTTATCTGCTCACAGCCGCACAACAGGAGGCCAGCCAAGGCCGAGAGGGAGAAATATGCCTTCATTTGCACAAGTTAGTTTTTCAACTTAGATACGCATATATATAAAGGGCTAAGTATATGTTAGATATACAAACTCCTGCTGAGCATTGTAACATAAAATTTCTATCAAAATAGTGCATCAGGTATCTGGGTAACTTCAACTGATGTCAAACTGGGCACACTGAAGAACCAGAACTGTGGCCCACAGAAGCAGAGGAGGAGGTAGATGACTGACTGACCAACAGATGTTCATGGGGGTGCGCAGCTAAAGCTTGGGGCTGAGGTGTATGAACTTGAGGTGGGCAAGTCTGCGAAGACAACGAAGGCTGGTTGTTAGCAGGTACATTGAGGGTCCTGGTGCTGGGAGACATCGAATGTGTGAAGGGCAGAGAGCCTGACAAAGCAGTCAAGTGTGGGAGTTGACGTTACCAAGGTGAGTCACATGATGTGGTGACACCCCCTTCCGTAGGTATATGGGAAAGGTTAGGTTTCAGCTGATTGTAATAGACAACTTGAAATTTATCAGAATGGCTTGGCAGATAACGGTTCCTGTATGTCACTCCAGTATTGTCATTGTCGGAACCAAGGCACTCCAGTATTACAAAGGGAGCTTTCCAGTGAGGAGCAAGCTTATGTCTAGCTGTGGTGGATTCATTTAACCAGATTAGGGAATATGTTTCATATGCTTATTATAGTGTGGTTTTAGCTGGCTGTGCACATAGTCTCCGTTTTGCAAAGCAGACTCAAAGGATGATTCTGTGACTGAGTTTTCAGATCAGATGGGTGGCATAATCTGAACATGATCCTGGAGAACTAAGAGATGGTATAGGTAACATCATGCTAGGTAACAGCAGATTCTTGCTGCACATCCATGAGTGGAGAACAAAAAGGGCTGAAGCCTGTTTGTAGCTTGAGGGCAGGTGTTACAGGCCAGAGCAATTTGGTGGAGACAATCATCCCACCCACCCCATTATCGGAGAAGTGACTTTGTCATTTTGTTCTATTGAAATGCTCGACCATCATCACATTGAGGATGATATGGGCTTGTTCAGGTTTTCTGAACACCAAGAAATTCATACAGATGACTGATGAGGTCAGACTGGAACTGATAGCCTTGATCAGTGTGTAAGGTTTCTGGAATATCATGTTGCTGAATGTAGCTATCAAAAAGACATTTGGCTAATGTCACAGAACACTAATTAGGAATTGCATACAGACTGACATATTTGAAAAAATAATCTTGTACAAGCATGTATCTGTTGCAAGGGCTCGAGTTGGGGAGTTCACGTATGTCAGTAACAACTTTTTGAAATCGTGAGGTAGCAACAATTGTCCTCATAAGTACCCTCTGATGAATCGTAGGACTGCATCTTGCATCACATGGAGCACACCTTTTACACCAGTCACAGATGTCCCATGACATAAACGGCCAGTAACAAATCTGTTGTGCACGCTTCAAGATTTTCTTTGCAGAAAGATGACCAGCAACTGGATTCCAATGAAGCAGATTGAGACCATTTTCCTGAAAACACATTGGGTACAATTACTGGATGAAGCACTAATCCAGAGGATGGGATGCAGACCATGCCATTGTTAAAAGTCAGCCTGTGATATTCCTGCCAAAGTGCCCTCTCTACAGGTGAGCGCTTTTGCATACGCTAGTAAGGTAGTCTTTTACCTCTGGCTTTCCAGCTCATGACCTCTGATAGGATGGGTTCCTGTTGTTTGTCTCTTAATTAATTTTCTGTGAGCTGCAGTACAAACGTAGATGGGGTAGCCTCTGAGGAACACGGTGAAGCAGGGCTAAGCAGCTATGGTGTATTCAGAGTGATAGTACCCTGAGCCGGCTTGAGATCAGTATTGCAACAATTGCCAAGGTTATGGCATACTGACAGAACTTGACTGAAAAACAGGGACATACTCTTACAAGTGCTTTTGAACTGATGGCCTGGGTGGAGGTGGTGATATTCTCTGTAGGTCTGTTCATATCCAGGCGACGCATAAAAGCTACTAGCTCAGCAGCTTCGTAAAGAGTGGAAAATCTGTAAGGAAGGGGAAATTCAGGCAGCGAGGGTGAAGTCACCTTGGGAAAAAAAAAAAAGCACCAAAATGCACAAAACTGCTAAAATAAACCAGTGCTGCCACCAAATGTAAGCATGGAGGTTTGATATAAAGTGACTGGATCACGCATGACTTATAAAGAAATTAGGATGGAGACAGATTCTTGTCTAGTAGTATTGTTTTCTTTGCTTGAGCTCTACACTGTTGTCATTGACTTTTTCCTCTATCCAAAATGAAAGCATGAAACTAACATTTTATTTCTAAATGTAAAATTATCTAGCCAAACAGATCAAATTCAAATCTTACTATCATATTACATTTTTAGATTAATTACTTTCATAATACTGTTTAGTCAACAGTAAATGAAAAATGCAATATATGGTATTTACTGTAGAACTATATGTGTACAATAATTAAATTATTGCTGTGTAACCAGTTTACACATTTGTTTCTCATTTAACCAAAGGATATGATCAATATTTATTGCAAAGTATATTACCTATTATCCAGAACAGACAAAGAGACATGCAAGTAAGGCATGTCACAGTGTAGAACGTAGAACATACTGGGATGGCCACTGGGAATTCAAGAAACTTGACAGAGTGGTTACTTATTGGAGAGTTAAAATCTTGGTTCATGTAATTGATGTGGAATCCTGTCCGACACCCTCTCTCAAACACTCTTCTGGCACATACACTGGTAGAGTATAAAGGCTGTTGCGCATTTAGACAACATAGCCCCAACAAAACCCAAACCAACCAAGGATGGCATACAGTTATGTATGTTATAATACTAGCCATAGTTAAATATGAAATATGCAAGTATGCACTGGAAAGCCTGTTGAAAAACTGGACAACAGTGGGCACCATCTGCAAAAAGCACAAGCTCCTGCAATAGCCTTAAACGTGTGGTCAGAGTAATCAACGGTTTACTTCCCAGGTGTTATTTATTTATAAATTTAAAAAAAATCATTTTATAACCCCATGTGTACAGTGCCCCCAGGTGTTCAAGTGCAAAAAAGAAAAAGATTTTTAAGACATTCAAGAAAGGAAGGCAAGACTGTCCAGAGCAATTCTGTGGGTTACTCCACTTCTAACCCAACCAGGCTGATTTATATTACATTTACAGCACTTAGCTGACACTTTTATCCAAAGCAACTTACAATTATGAGTGATTACAACTTGTGTAATTGAGGGTTAAGGGTCTTGCTTAGGGGCCCAACAATGGCAACTTGCCAGGTGGGGCTTGAAACAGCAACCACCCAATTACAAGTCAAGTACCTTAACCACTGAGCTACCACTACCCTGGTACCACTGGCTTTGCAGTCTCCGATTCCACTCCTGTTCCTGACACCAGTATCCCAAGTTAAAGAGTCCGTCTTCCTCTTTCAGAATCCGACCTTTACGCAAGCAGCATCATGCACTCTCTCACTGGTCACCTCCAAATAAATAAATAAATAAATAAATAAATAAATAACATAAAATAAAATTTCAATATACCATTCAAGATCGACAACCAGCTTACTTGGTTTGTTCCCCTCACCAGGCTCATACCTATACTCTTTCCCACTCTCTACAATCACTTGACTCACGTGTTGCCTGAATTTTATATGCTGGTTCTCCCGCCATTTCTCTGAGGGTTGAACCAATAATAAGTTATACAAACATTAAAAACTCTCTGTCATAACTATACATTTAAACGGTATTTTAACATAAGCGATACACTGCAATATAAAAACCGCTAAACGTTAATTGTGTAACAGTGTTTCCGATTTTGTAGTTTCCATACAGATAAGCCGAGGGTTTCTCCCCCTCCATTGTAATTGAAGATGGTTCTTCTTCAATTAGATAGGAGACGCAGGCATGCATTCCTGTTTTCAACATTATTCTCCATCGACAGTCGTCGTGTCGTGTCCCGGGACGTCGAGAGGTATTATATTATCTTTTCTTTGTTTCGTGTCGCGGTGTGTATGTTGTTTGGGTGATGGCGACTTGATCCGGCTCGTCATTACAGCTCATTCCCGGACTCGTGGCAGTCAAACGTAGGGCCTACGTTTCAACATCCTTCACACCCCCAAAGTAAAAATAATGATGATGATGATGATGATGATGAGCATTCTTCACAGAGTTGCAATGGCGAGTAATTTTTGGCTTGCGTGTTAGCCACTTAATGGATTATAGCAACCTAGCTTGTTGACTGTTGAAGCAGTGCTTTGGGCTCTGTATTCCTAGGCCCATACTTTTCTCTTTAAATTTTCTGGGAAACAACCTTATGCTCCAAGGGTTGGGGTAAGGTGCCAACCAGGATCCTGGGCAATTTTTCACAAGTTCCCTTAGTTATATGGAGGCACTGGACTGGCATCTCTGAAAAGAAATGGCAGAATTATCCTGAAGTTATGCAATACACACCTGCATGTCTGGTTCAGGCTGGTAACATGGGGAGAGCATTTTAGTCCAGGACTACAACTGGGTTTCTTGCGTTTTCAGGTGGTGTGATGAGTGAGTGTTCAAAGGAAATGGCCAGATTGAAGATAATATTCTAGCTTGCACAGATGTTGTGCTGTGCTGGAATGTAAATATTTAATAGTACAAAAGGTTCTATTTGTTTGCTCACCTGCAAGCACAGTACAGTAACCCCCTGATGAGGGTTAAGATTGAAGAGATATGAGATTGACTAGGCCAAAGGCAGCAGACTACCTCTTGCCTGGAGAGCCTCCGGCAGATGGGTGTCTTCAGTTTTGTTCTTTTTATGGGTGTTGTGGCTTTCACAATAGTTTTGGAATGCAACACCAAAAAAACTACCAAACGCGCGCACACCCCCCCCCCCCCCCAACGAACAACAACAAAATCGCACAAGCTACTAACACCAAGGCTGTGTTTGAAATGGCCTACGAGATACTACTCGTGTGTAGATTGGGCCGCAAATCAGTATGCAGTGTGTGACCAAGATGCATTTTTTTCCAGTATACAAAAGATACCTGGATGACGTACTACTACTGCCAAATATTCCAGTACGTGATGAGAGGTAGCAGAGTTGACAGGTTATGAGCATTATCTGAAATGTAAAGAAAAGCCTCCTATGACTTGGATACGCAATATAGAAATTACACTCGTGCCATCTAAATGAATGTTGTGTGCTCACAATATTTTATGCACTCATGCTGTATATGGCATTACCACAATGCTTTAAACTTGGTACAAAATACAAACAAGTGTAGCAATACAGTTTGTACATGCCTAAAGTACTTTGGCTCCCGTAAGTATACTGTACCAAGATAAGGATACAAATCATATGCAGTTCGTTACAATGAATTCATGTTACAATGACTTCAAATGCTGGGAATGATTAACCAAACTGTCTGCTCATCTGGACTACTGTAACGTTCTTTCTGCTTGACCAATAATCTCTGCATACTAGAGATGGAGAGTGCATGGAGCTAGAGTTGACCTGCAAAAGAATGAGCTCATATTCACCTTTTTTCAGACTTCTGCCCTGACTGTGACTATCGGAATGGGTTTTAAGAGGCTTTCAATTAACTTCAAATGCCTTCAAGGTCTCTCCTCTTTACCTCAGTGAATTGATTATTAGGCATGTTCCTACAAGAGCTTTCTGATCTACCAGCAGTAATATGCTGGTCATACCTGCTATTCAACTTAAGTGAGTTGCTCTAAGCTTTGGAAAGCCCTTGGTGACCCCTGAGGACCCTTCGTGATATAGGTACATTTAAAAGAAGAGTTAAGACCGTCTTTTTTAGATTGGCCTTGAATTATTTTCAGATGTATCATTTTTTTTAAATATTAATTTATTCCACATCTTTTGTTGTATATTTTAGCACCTGTTTCTCAATGTATTTGATTTCACTTCATTTTCACCATCTAAAGTAATTTTTAATCTGTTTTTATAAGTGCCTTATAGATAAAGCTAATCATGAAATACAAGGGGGAAAACAATGTAGTGAGAAACCTCTGCATGCATTGCAGATTTTCTGGCCAGAAGTGGAACCATTGGCACCTACTGGTTAAGTCTCCAGAACTTCCTACCTCTTAGCATTTTGTTGTCTTGGTCTGTGTCTCATTTCCGACTCAAACCTAATCCACCTCATGAATTGGATATTGTGAATCAGGTGTAAGTCTTAAGTACTTCTTTCAATAAGTGAAATTTTTTTGGAGGGTTTTCTCCTTTTTGGAAAGAAAAAATAAATTCAGGCTTGTATCTTGCAAGGAGATCAGTGTGGTTTACTCATAACCTTATTTTATTTGTGAACAGAAACATGACATTCATTTTTCAGTATGTACAGCAAAGGTTAACGAGTTCAGGATCAGGTCAATACAGTTCATACCTGCCACCATTGTCATATCATAACTGACAGTCAAATTTACTGTGTGTCACATGAGGGCACGTATTTTATCCAAATGCATTTGTTCTGCACTGATCCAGAACAGACAAAAATAGATTTGCTTGTAATTGAATGCTTGTAATTGAATGTTTGTAATTACTATAATGAATACTAATTAAAATATTTTTGCAAGACTATTGTAATGAAAAGTCAAGTCATGCAGACTTCCTTTTGGAAAATTTGAGGTGAACGTGCACTTTTGCACAGTGCTTTAGTATATGGAATTTGTTTTAAAATTATACCACTTGCACTGAAGTCTACTGTAAGTAATATTGTGATTAGTTTTTTGCTCTGGAAAATAAGTAGGGGTATTTACCGGTCATAGTTCGAGGCGTAGTCACACCAGCTATTCCACTGTGACTCGGAACTGAAGCCAGAAATGTTGCTCTTAACAGGTTCAGTCAGGACTCAAGTGTGTGAGGATTTTCTAAAATGCTTTTCACTTCATTTTGGAATTATTTAATTTTCTTTTCCCCATTGAGCCTTTGTGCCTCCACTATAAGTCAGTAATGAATGTCATTCTTATGAAGTCTACAATTCAGTGTGATTTATGTAACATTCACTCCAGAAAGACTGTTAAGCATCCTCCTAAAACTCTTTGCTGAAAAATTGAGATGCGTTTCAACAGTTTTATATTTAACAATTTTCAAATTGGAAGCTAAATTTCTAAAGCGTGAAGTTCTTGGATTTCAGACAATATGACTACTTTTAAGCTGCTGGACTTCAGTATTCTATAGTCAAAAGAGCAAATGGAGCAACGTATATAGGAGTTTGATGGACTTGCAAAAACAGGCACTGCACAATACGGAAGTTAATCTTTAATGGGTTACATTAATGTAGCGCATGCTCATTGCTGTACTGCCATTAGGTGACTGATGTGATTGAATTGGCAGGGATTATTACTGTTCGGTGAATAAACTTGTTGCTTTACTGGGAGCAAAGTTCTCAAAGACTGACTGCAACAGGACTGACCATTTTGCAAACGTGTGTTAAATGACAGGGGGGAATGGTGGAGGTTTTAATGAGAGAATCAAAACATCAAGATGTGAGTCGGCATGCTGATGGATGCACCTAATAGATGTGCTCCTGGGACTCACTGCATCATCCTTGTATTAAACCCAATGTGACCTGTGCAATTCTAATACACAGAGTAATGTACATGCACCAAGCTACTCCACAGTAGCCAACGCCCAGATATATTGCGCAGCAGGAAATATTGATGGGTAATGAGCTAAATCATTTTTGGTTTAGCCAAAACAGTAGGAGCATGGCCATAGATCATGGTGAGTGTTCATGGTCGAGCACTTGTAGCTTGTACTCCATCAGTTCTGTATTCTGGTAATTTTGTGGAGTAAATGCTCAAGAAATTAAACCTTTCTGAATCCTCTAGATTACACATCTTACATGAACTCATAATGAACCTGTTATTATGCCACGAGGAAGCCTAAGGATTAACATCAATATTTTTGTGTACAAAAGTCACTCCCCATCCCTCCTGCGCACATCTCCCACATATTTTGACACTGACACTTGACACACTGCTGGGGGTGTGTCCTTCTGGAGCTTGCGTAAGACCAGGTATAAAGCATCTTTTCCAGGTGGCAGGAAATACCTGTGGACCTTGTATTTCTTGTGTCAACTCTTCGTGATTACTGCACAGGGTAGGTAATTAAATAAATTCTCGTACTGTTTCATTCTGATTTTACTTTATTTATTTTGGAAAACTGGTCTATGCTGGTTCTAAACTCTAAACAATTAAGAAGTGTACTTTTTTTCTATACAACACTTTTCCTATGTAACGGATGTGTTAAATTGCTAATAATTCTGCATAGGTTACCTTTTATTCATTAATTGGAACAAATGAAATTGTTCTTGGTGGTTGAAAATACTGAGGATGGTGGGGAAAAATGCCATTAAGAGGTAATATTTGACTGTCACTAATCTTAATGCAAAGGCTTTTCTTATGTATGTTCTAAATATTTTTTTTTTTTTTAGATGTGGGGTTTTTTGTTTTTTTTTTTTTTAACCAAACTCTGCTGTTTCAGAAAAGTATGGATTTTTTTTTTTCTTAAGGAATTCGCTAGTATTCCATGAAGTGTTTCGAGTACTTATTACAATAATTACTGTGTGCTTAAGACAAATAGTAGCCCAGTCCCTAATATCTACATCACCGTGTGTTGTATATTTGTATGCATGTTGGTTCAATTACCTGACTGTTGTTTATTCATCCTCTATTGTGGTATAAACTTGTTGCTTTGCCATTCTTGCTGCCCATGTGTTAAATTTATGTGGGATCCTAATGAAAAATGCATTACCAAGTGAGCCTGAAATGATATAATTGGTGTATATTGTATCAGGAAAAACAGTCCAAATTAAGTGATTTGACTCAAAATGGCTTTTTAGTACTACTACACCTAAGGCTTAACAATACAATCAACTTAAACCATTGCCTGACCATTCAGTTTTTGCATTCAGTTTGGAAATCTGTTTCTAGATTGTGCAAATGTTTTCTCCTTTTTTTTTTTTTCCTTTCTTTTTTTGGGGGGGGTTGGGGGGGGCACTCTCCCCTATAAGGAGCCCTTAAACACCAGTGTGCCAGTATGAGAGAGGAGCGGAATACAGAAGCCCAACCTCCAGCTGATCTTCAAGGTGAGGCCTCTTTGCTGCCAGTTTGCACCCACTATTCATATTCATTACTACATTACATGTCTGGCTCTTGCAGGTGTTCCACTAGTTTGTCTGGTTTTAAATGGCAGTCAACATCAAATGGAAAGTGAAGTGAAACTCTTGGTCTCATCTTCACTGTTCCACAGGAACTTTTGTTTTTTGGTTTGACTTGCATCTCTTTTCCCCAGAGGTTATTCCTGTGGGGCACCTCAACTTGGCCTTCAGTGGGGACGAGAAACGTCAGGATGAGAAAGCGGAGAAGGTGCCAGAGGACGGCTCCGAGCCTACATCAAAGGACAAGAAGTAAACGGTTTACAAGCTGATGCTGTATTTATTACACCCCTTTAGGAAGTGAAGCACATAAAAAAAATAAAAATTAAACTTCTACTATTCTACATCAGTATTTCATAAGTCAGGCCTCTGGACCCTTCTGGTCCATATTCTAGAAATAAACCTGCTCTCGGTGCACCTAAAGCAAGCAGTTAGCTTTCTAGGAGATGTAGAGTACTGATGTGGACCACCAATGACTGGTTTCCAAAGCACTGCATTACAAGATTATTCATTGAAACATGTACATTGCATTTCTATTAATAAAGAAAGAAGTCTGCGCCAAAGGAGTCAGGGAAGTCAGTCGGCCTATTCCAGCTGGTAAGGCTATATCTAGGGCTCCTCTTTTATATAGTGCGACAGTTGTCCCTGTACTTCAAGACATGGCACCTGGCTTCTGTTGTGGTTACAGTTTCGGTATGCCACCTGCCCAGAGGTTTTCATGATGCTGACTGGACTTCTGTGTTCTGCTATTCACGGTGCTGCTCTGCCCATCATGTGTGTAGTGTTTGGGCGTATGACTGACAGCTTTGTACAAAGTGGCCAACAGTTGAACTTCACAGGTATGGCACCTGTGGCAGCACAGGTACACATCAAACCTACACTGGCCTGTAAGCTCATAATAAGGGAATGTTTTATGATTTTTTTTAATGATTTTAAAAAGACCATAACATTTTTAGTTTGTATTGTGGAAATGTGGTTGCCATATCATTCCTGAATACTTTGAATACTTTTTTGCTGACCCTTTGCAGGAAACGTCACCTTTAACTTTACACTGAATTCCTGGGATTGTGTAACTGCTCCCGGAGTTGATATTGAAGCTTCAATGACCAAGTAAGAGGCTGTCTGTCATCTGGTTTTAATTTTTTTTAAATGTCATACTTGTTTTTACCCTTTTGAAATGTTCTCTATCAGTACTGAAAACTGGGTTTTTGCAGATGTTTGTGTACCTAAACACATACATACATACACACATATTAGATGCAATATAATAACTTGATGGATAAAGCAGATATGGGATGATGAAAAATGCACATAATGACTAATGTGCGTTTCTCTTTAAATCGCACAGATACGCTTATTACTTTGTTGGGATTGGTTTTGGAGTGTTGCTCTTTGGAACACTTCAGGTCATGCTGTTTGTACTGACAGCTACTAAACAGACCATGCGCATCCGAGAAAAATACTTCCATGCCATCCTCCACCAGCAGATGGCGTGGTTTGACACGCATCCCATTGGACAACTCAGCACGCGACTGTCTGAGTAGGTTATAATCAAACTTGCCTCTCAAACATTAGTGGAATGTGAATTAATAAGCTCTTAATACTGAAAATGACTGCATGCTGGGATTGCTGTTTCTTATTCTGTGCTGCCCTATGTCAGTAATAACTTCTTGTTTTGACCCCTACAGTGACATTAACACAATCAACGATGGCTTGGGAGACAAAATCTGTATATTTGTGCAGTTCTTCTGTAGATTTCTCACTGGTATCATCATCGGATTTGTCTTTGGCTGGAAACTAACACTGGTCATTTTGGCAGTCAGTCCACTGCTGGCAGGATCAGCTGCTGTGTGGTCTAAAGTATGTAAAACTTTGCTTAAATGCAAATTGATGTGCTCAAATCCTTGCTATCATTTTTCCTCTTAGCAACCAAACTCCAAACCAAACTGTATGTACATGTCCAGAAAGGATGGAGTATAAAAATACACGCACAAGTTTTTCTTCATATGTATTTTTCGCTTCATTTTGCATGCCAGAAAAGGCAATTCTACAAAGCATTTAAGCACTTTAATTAGGAAGTGATTTGCTCTCTCAGATTCTTGCCACCCTCACCAGTAAGGAGCTGTCAGCCTATGCCAAAGCTGGAGCGGTAGCTGAGGAGGTACTTGTGGCCATTAGGACGGTCGTGGCTTTCAACGGTCAACAGAAAGCTCTGCAAAAGTGAGGACCTTCTGTATGTTTACTTCAGCTAAATCAGCACAGGGATCGGAAAATCATTTCTCTCTTACTACAGAAACTTTCTGAAGCTTTGGAAAACGGCATCCAAGCTGGTTTTGTGTGTTTTAAAATTTGTCAAAGATAACTTTCTCGCTTTTAGGTATGAAACCAATTTGGTGGATGCAAAAAACTTTGGTGTGAAGAAAGCCATTACTACGAACGTGTCCCTGGGACTAACGCAGTTCTTCTTATTTGGAACATATGCTCTGGCATTTTGGTATGGCACAAAGCTCTCTGTGGATGAACCAGAGAACTACTCCATTGGAAGAGTCCTCACTGTGAGTTTAAACCATGTGCTCTTTTTGTTTTAGGATTTTCTCCTAAAGCCAAAAGATGGTCCTTGATGCTCTTGGTTTGTCTTTACAATGCTTCAGTATGCAACAAGTTTCTAAAAATTGTTTGTCTCCAGGTCTTCTATGCTGTGATGATTGGTTCATTATCTTTGGGTCAGGGAGCTCCCAACCTGGAGAGTATTGCCAAGGCCCGTGGTGCTGCGTATTCCATCTACAATACCATCGACACGGTATTGAACTTTTCTTATCCCAATTAGTGTATTAAGCCAAAGAAGTCAGGAAATGGTGTTGCTGATGTGCTACTGAGAAAAAATGGAAATCTGTAAGGTTGGATTTGGTTGTTTTTTTTCCTCCCTTCCTTCTGTCAACCAGCCCCGTCCCATTGACAGCAGTTCAAAGGAAGGCCTCAAACCAGAGAGTGTTAAAGGTGACATCGAATTCAAGAACATTTACTTCAAATACCCATCCAGAAAGGATGTGAAGGTAATCTATAAGGAGAATCTCATTTATGTATCAGACTGCAGACATCACAAACACACCAGAAATCACAAACAAAAAAAGAGGTTTTTGTCTGTTCTGCTGTAGATCCTGCAGGGAATGAGTCTGAAAGTGTCCCATGGAAAGACAGTTGCTCTGGTGGGAGCCAGTGGCTGTGGGAAGAGCACCACCATTCAGCTGCTGCAGCGGTTTTATGATCCTGATGCAGGGGAGGTAAATATTAGGCCTCTATGGTCTAACTTTCAGTTGGACATCAGCTGCAGAATCAGCTGCAGGTTAAGACGTGGGGTCTGAGTTCTGTTTGTGTGCAGGTGACACTGGATGGTCGAGATGTCCGCACTCTTAATGTGCGATGGTTGAGGGAAAACATGGGCATCGTGAGCCAGGAGCCGATACTCTTTGGCACCACTATTGCTGAGAACATCCGTTATGGCCGTGAGGATGCCACTGACGAGGACATCGAACGGGCCGTGAGGGAGGCCAATGCCTACGACTTCATCTCCAAACTACCAGATGTAAGAGCCATGGAGTTTGCATTCTAACAGCCACAATTAGTTACTGGGTATACTGATCTATACAGTGAAAATGTCTTACAGGTCAAAGTCTAAAATTGGTGACTTACTCTAGCAAAACTGCCTGAGTGGCATGTGATGTGTTATATATCTAACCCAGTAGTTTGAAACCTCTGGTCATTTTTTGGTATTGATTTGAAAGTTTGGAATTTCACACACAATGTCTTGAAAACACAGTTTGCTTTACAATTAAAACCTTAATTGAACAGCTCTGGAATGTGTTCTCCATTTATTGGTCTGATGCTAGAGATGTTTATTCTGAGGCAGAAGCTGAACACCATGGTGGGGGAGCGGGGGGCTCAGCTGAGTGGTGGGCAGAAGCAGAGGATTGCCATCGCTCGGGCTCTGGTCAAAAACCCCAAGATCCTCCTGTTGGATGAAGCCACCTCAGCCCTGGACACACAGAGCGAATCCATTGTTCAGGCTGCTTTAGATAAGGTACCACTAGAAGAGTGACTCACACACCACTCTGTCAGTGCTTATTTCTATAAACCAAACCATTGTGTTTATTATAGTTCTTGCTGGACTTGCTGTGATAACACATGACTGATTTTGAGTGGTGTTTCCAAGGCAAGAGCAGGTCGCACAACCATAGTGATTGCACACCGGCTGTCCACCATCCGCTCAGCTGATGTGATCGCAGGCTTCCAGGAGGGTCGAGTGGTGGAGCAGGGCACTCACAAAGAACTCATGATCAAGAAGGGAATCTACTACTCACTCGTCATGCAACAGGTACTCCAACAGCTAAGCCACAAAGGTCTGACTTGCACAGGAGTTAAATCATAACGGGTTGTTTGATATTTCACTGTAATATAGCATGATGGAACAAGAGCAGAGGGTTCAGAACTGATTTTATTTTTCCCGGTATATGAAGATTAACTGTATTTGTGTCTATGATGTACAGACTGCTGGGGGTCCAGAAGCTAACCAAGAGGAGGAGGAGGAGGAGGAGGAGGAGGACGAAGACGATGATGAAGGGGAAACCTCTTCCGACACTGACGATGCTGATGACCTGGTGGAAGTGAAAATAGAAAATGGTGGTTTTGAGAGAAACTCAATAAGGCGCAGCGTTGCTCTTCAAAGGAGATCTTTAAAGAGGAAGTCAAAGAAAAAGATCAAAAAGAGGTCCAAGGACAAAAAGGTACAATGTGTAGTGGTTTTTAAAATTTTTATAAGTTGATTGATTTAACTTAATTGTGGCGCCACTCTGTTTACGGAGTCCCCAGTTTGATTTGAAACTTTAATTTTTCTCCTCTACCAGAAATTAGAATGTCAAGTGTTGTAACTAGAGTGAGAGAGATCATGCATTACAATCATTTAAGATTCTACTAGTGACCACAAGTACTGAGTCTTCTATTGTTATTGTATAAGAAATGTAGCCAACTAAGTGAAGCAACACATGATTTGTGGTGGAACTAATGGCTACCTAACAAGAGAAAAAGGAAAAGAAAAAAGTAACCTGTGTGATCATCCAGGCAGTCTACTTATTAAACCAAACAATGACCAACAGGAGGAGACCTATAAACCAAGTGAGATTCATGGTGAGAGTATGACTAAAGGTACAACAGGAAGAGTTGGAGGAGAAGCGGAAACTGTTGTGAAAGAGCCTGGGGGAGACTAATTATAGCATTGCAGATAAGGGGAAAGGGTTAACTGGTCTAATTTCGATGCATAAAAAATAGTGTTACTTTTGACGCCAACTGGTAACGTTTTCCATCGCATTGCTGGCTCAAACCTGCACGACGGCATAGGCTGATGATGAAACTAGGCTTGATCTGCAGGATGAGATTTTCAGAGGTGGCTTGGTTAGTGCCGTACCTTTTTGGGTAGGCCTTTCAGGAGGAGGTTTTTGGTATCAATAGTTATGCATTGTCCTTCGTTTCTGATTTTTGGAACGATTCGTCACCAGCCATGCTTCCATTTCAAGCAACACAAGACGAGCTTGATTGATGAGCTGTGATGAGCGAACTTCGACGAACGCAAATTAAAAATAAGTAATTAAGCAGAACAAACGAAACAAAATAAGGTGATGTGGAACTTGATTCTGTTTTAATCACTTGGCAAGAGGATATCGACTTCGTCTGTGTCTTGACTTCTTGCTGGAGAAGTGGGGGGGCGGGTCAGTCTCAGACCCCCCCCCCTCCCCTTGCTTGTGTCCTCTCCTACTTTACACTGACCAGGGCAGTCAAACGTCAGGTGTATGCTGGGGGAAGGGCATGTTCATGCATATTCAGTAGCCTTTGTTTTCATGACTACATCTTGGAGTTCTTTCTCCTATTGTAGTAAGGTTCACCTCAAGTCAAACACAAGAAAATGGCCACACGCTTCTTAAGTAACTTTCTGCCTCCATGGTCCTAGAATGAAGTTTACAAAGCATCAAACCTTAGGAAGGGTGACGTGACTAGAAAGCCAATTTAATTTTAGTTTCTAACTGCTGTCTAATTGTTTCATATATTTCTAGTAAACAGACAGGAATGGCTACCAATTTAACACTAATGCAAATTTAATAAAGAGCAAGTAATGAAGAACCACCAATGAACAATCCAAATACAATTTCAAGATGTGATGTTTGCTTCTAAGATGGCCATAAATTACTGACTTATTACCATTTGACATCATTGTTGGTTAAATGGCAAGTTACTTTGTGGAGCTGTGGGAAATGAACACACATCTGTGAAACATATATGTATGTGTGTGTGTGTGTGTGTGTGTGTGTGTGTATGTATATGTATGTATATATATATATATATATATATATATATATATATATATATATATATATATGTATATGTATGTATGTATGTATATATGTATATATGTATATATAAATATATGTATATATATGTATATGTATATATGTATATATGTATATATAAATATAATGTATATGTATGTGTGTGTGTGTTTTATTTTATATGTAATTATTTATATTTATTTAATTATTTATAACATTATAATTTCAATCTACACATACCTTTACCATCTCCCTGTTTTAGGAAAAGGAAATGGTTCCAGACGTCCCTTTTGGCAGGATCCTGGCACTGAACAAGACCGAATGGCCCTACCTGGTTGTGGGCACAGTGGCCAGCCTTGTGGGAGGAGCTGTCTACCCCTGTGTGGCCATCCTCTTTTCCAAAATCATTGGTGTAAGTAGTTTGCCAGTTGTCAAATCCTTTTAGGGCATGTAGTGATTTTGTAAATGTTAGATTCTTTCATCTGCACATGCCTCTTCTACTGAGAAAGGAGTAAACTTCCAAAATGCATTTATCCAACAATAAAAGTTGTTTAAAGTAGTTTTAAAATGTTTTGTCAAACATTTACCAAAGGAATACCTACCAGGGACTTTAAAATGACACGATTCCTGGGCATAATTTTTGTATAACCTTTAACTCTAAAACCACTGGCTACTAGGCAACTATTTTTGAATGCTGAATGAAGTGGGTTTTTTTAAAGTTTTAATTGGAATACTCCTATTTGGCAATTAATAAATGAAAGCTTTGTTAGACATCGTTACCATTGAGCTTGATTTGTGTATAGGTATTTTCTGAACATGACCCTGAAGTGAAGCGACAAAAGACACTGATGTTCTCACTTCTGTTCCTCGTGATTGGAGTTGTATCGTTTTTCACCAACTTCCTCCAGGTGCACTGATTTACACAAGCTCACCTATCTTGTTTGCTTTTTTTTTTTTTTTTTAATTAACTTTTAGGCATTTACCTGTTATGGATTACCTATTTAGAATATTGGATATTTATTCTTTCCAGGGCTATATGTTTGGTAAATCTGGAGAAATTTTAACAATGAGGATGAGGAGTCAGGCTTTCAAAGCCATTTTGAGACAGGTATAGCAGCACTTTCCCCTTCACCTGTTGGTCTTTTTATACAACAATTTCATTTAACTTCTAAGTAATACTGTTGACCTCTTGGTCTCCCCCCCCCCCCCCCCTTGTTTTAGGACATTGGCTGGTTTGATGACCACAACAATGCAGTCGGAGTTTTAACCACTAAATTGGCAACAGATGCATCACTTGTAAAAGGGGTGAGTAGAGAGTGACTGCCGGCTATTTGTTTGCAATACCTCATTACTGCAAATTTATTTTAAAATACCTTCAAATAGAACACCAGTGCCAAGAGTTCTCAACATCAAAGCATTTGTTTTAACATTTAAGTTCCTTTAGGCTCTGAACTCTCTTTTGACATAAAGGTACATTTGTTCTTTCCATTAGCCAGCTTCTGAATACAAACAAATGAATCTGTTCTCTCATTTGCTTCTCTCCATTTTTCCTTCAGGCAGCAGGATCTAGACTGGGTTTGGCCACCAACACACTCTGTGCCCTGGGCATTGCTGTGATTGTTGCCTTCATCTACTGCTGGCAACTCACCTTGCTCATCCTCGCCTGTGTGCCCTTGCTCACTGGAGCACATTATGTCCAGATGAGAGCCATGAGAGGCCATGCCTTTAAAGACTCAAGTGCACTGGAGATGTCTGGCAAGGTAGAGGGGGTGGAAGTAGTGTATTGGGGCTCTAAAAATGAATGAAAATAAATGTGTATTCCAAATTAAAAATATCAAGTTACTTTAAATATAATGTATATGCATTAAATAGCTTATTTAAAAATGGCTTCAAATGATGCACAGCTGACTGGCATATTAATGCTAATCTTCCTCAGATATCTACAGAAACTGTTGAGAATATCAGGACTGTTGTTGCCTTAACAAAGGAAGATGTCTTTTTCGGCAAGTTTAAGGAGAGCCTCAGAAAACCATATCGGTAAATCTTAGTTTTAGAACTCATTTTCTAAGTGCATGTACTGCATGTAATTCCCCCCCCCCCAACAATCCATGCTTGTCATACATAATAAACAAAGCCCAAACCTTACAGATATCTTTTAATGTTTCAGGTCTGCCTTATGTAAAGCACCCATTTATGGAATCACCTTTGCCTTCTCGCAAGCAATACCTTACTTTGTCAATGCTTCAATTTTCCGCTTCGGGTCCTGGCTGATCGCGCACTGCTACACTGAATTTGAGAATGTTTACCTGTAAGCAGACTCATTGAAAATATAGCAGAGTTCACTTTACACCCTTCGATCAAGATACTGATGCCCAGTTTTCTTGTCAGGGTCTTTTCTGTGATCGTCTTCTCTGCCATGAGCGTCGGACAGAGTTCCTCTTTGGCCCCAGACTTTGCCAAGGCCAAAGCAGCAGCTGGGCGGATTTTGAACCTCCTTGCAAAAATACCTGTGATTGACATCTACAGTGAAGCAGGAGCCAAACCAGTGAGTGGATCTGTTTCCTCTTACCACAGGAAGAGGAACCATACGAGATGCCGTATTACAATACCACTGGGCCAATCTGCAAAGCAAAAGGGATATAGATTGTGCTAAATTTCTCTTCCTTCTCCAGACGAACTTTGTGGGAGACATAGAGTTCCGCGACGTGCATTTCTCATATCCAACTCGTCCAAATGTGAAGATTCTGCAGGGCCTAAATGTATCGGTGGCTCAAGGGCAGACACTGGCACTGGTGGGCGGCAGTGGCTGTGGGAAAAGCACCTCCATCCAGTTGCTGGAACGCTTCTACAACCCTGCCAGTGGACAAGTGGCAAGTTGGGAACCAAGAGGACTTTATATTCTATATTTAGACCTCGCATTAGCCTAGCCTATATATGATCAGTTTCAAATAGATTTATTTATGTATGCATAACCATTACACACAATAAGTGTGTAAACTACCATAAGTAATTTTCAGGGTATTGCTGGTGTTGGCTGTATTGCTCACTGCAGTACCTTTTTGTTTAGTTTGCAGACAGGGCAGACACACTCAGTCTGAACCTGGCCTGGTTGCGCTCTCAGCTGGGCCTGGTCTCTCAGGAGCCCATCCTGTTCGACTGTAGCATCGCAGAGAATATCCAGTATGGAGATAACAGTCGTGTGGTCAGTCAGCAAGAGGTTGAAGAGGCTGCAAGAAATGCCAATATCCATGACTTTATTCTCAACTTGCCTGAGGTAAAATTTACTTTTGGCAGTCATTTTCTTAATATGTATACAAATTTCATTGGTTAAACTTGAGTGTCGGTGTTTCTTCAAATGCTGGTGTTTGTGTATCCCTTTTATGTAAATGTTTAAAAATCTGAGACTTGGTATTGCTGTTTTTTGTATCTGTAGAACAAATGATTGCAAGTTTTCATTTAGTTTCATTGCATAACACTGGCATGTATGTGGTATGTTCAGAAATACAGCACACGTGTGGGGGATAAAGGCACTCAGTTGTCTGGAGGGCAGAAACAGAGAATAGCCATTGCTCGAGCTCTGGTCCGCAAGCCCAAAGTGTTATTGCTGGATGAAGCCACTTCAGCCCTGGACACGGAGAGTGAGAAGGTCAGTGAGAGTCCCTGGACTGCTTTAGCATACTATCTATTCATTATCCTAAAGAATGTATAAAAATCCATACAACATGTAGGTTACAGCAAAACAAAGCTAAACAGTGAAGGTCTTTTCCACCTGACATTCAGTTTGTGATTGAAAGAGCCAATAACCTCCGTTTATTAAAATGCCATTGTCTGTAACTGTCTTTCCTTTGCTGCGGTCCAGATTGTGCAGAAAGCGCTGGATGCTGCTCGACAGGGTCGCACCTGCATCGTCATTGCCCACCGCTTGACCACCATTCAGAACGCTGACATCATTGCGGTCATTCAGAACGGCCAGGTGGCCGAGCAGGGCACACACAGCCAGCTAATGGCCAAACAAGGCGTGTACTATGCCCTTGTGAATGCTCAGGTCTCCCACTAACTGTCACCCAGCGTCCCTAAGCATGAAGTCAACATTTGTTTTATGAACAGCTATGTACAACACAATGCTCTTGCAGTCAGTCCTCTAAGCTATTAATCTATGCTTTCTTGTCTGATTATAATTATTCCATTCTACCTTCAGACTTAGAGTAATGGTACTTTTTAGCTGAAACAGGATCATAAACAAATTCAGTCTATTTCAAATATACATGTGGACAATAATTAAACTAACTCAGGTGAGATTAAATGCAGTTCCTATCTATTTGTACAATAGGTAATTTAGTAAGCAAATTGGTGTTAAAATATCAGTGTAAACTTGCATATAAACACCTTACACCAATGATTAGTTTTAAGACCACATTTTCTGTGAATGGAATACTGCTATAGTTTCAAAGCAAGGTACAATGTAATGTTTGCATTTTACATATATATATATTTCATTTGTAAATATGCTGCACCTGTCTATCCAGCTGGTCCTTTGGCTAGTCTCTGCAAATGCATTATTATTATTATTATTATTATTATTATTATTATTATTATATATATATATATTTTTTATGGGAATCAGTAGGTAAAGTAATTAGAAACTTTTCCTAAAAATGATATATACTGTAAATGTAATTTTACTGTACATTGCTCTTACCTTGTATTTTATAGGCACGTTTTATCCTTCTCTTTAAATGTACTACATATTTTTTGTCTAATATTGGACAGATATCTTTTGTTACGTGTTATTTGTATCTTATCATTGTGCTACTTGATTTTTAAATATTCTTCTGAGAAGTGATGAAATTGAAATTAAAGTATTATAGTCACCTATTTATTTGGATATTTGTTGTCTTGATGCTCAACTTCAAGGTGGGAAGGAATGGTGGTGAAATTGCCACAGACTCATATTACTTCCTATAGCGATCTCCCAACAAGTGAACCGTTTTGAGCAATATCCACTGTAGTGATTTCTAGTCTTTAGTAAAATGAGACATGACTGGCAAAGGTGACTTCCCTTCTTTATACTGGAACACAGGAAACTTCTCAAGCAGGTCCTTGCTCTTGGTGACAGTCACACGTTCTCTGGCATTTGGCAGCCTTCTGGAAGAGAAGTTGGCATACAAGTAGGCTGCCGTTCACCACACTCATGCAACTTGTATGAATCACATGCTGGTTCACCTGGCCTGCCTCACCGGCACCCCAGACAACGATCAGCCACGCCCCCACTGCCACATGGTCTCTCCCCCCACCCCCCCCTTTGGTGTGAAGAAATCAGCTGCCACCATCTGCACCCCTGGCTTGTGGACCACCTCATTTTTAAAGGGCTGAAGTGCCACATACCAACGGGTCAGCCACGCCTCAGTATCCTTCATGTGGTGGAGCCACTGGAGCACGGCCTGGGAGGAACAGAAGGTGAAAGGGCATCCGAACAGGTAGTACTGCAGGGTGAGACTGCCCCCTTGATGGGAAGGCATTTGGTCTCACGCGTTGACAGCTTTTGACTAATGCACAGTACTGGTTGCCACACCTCCTTGACTACCTTGGACAAAATCGCCCTCTGTCTGGCACATCCGCCTGCAAGACAAAGGGGAGAGAAGTCCAGCGAGTGCCACAGTGGCCCCACAGATGACTGCTTTAACCTGGTTGATGTCCATTATTCAGCTCTGTGTTTGGAGTGTGCCACTCCCTGGAGTGTTTATTGACTTATTGGTAGAGAAGTTGGCTTATAAGTAGGGTGAGGTTAACCACACAGGTGCAGTTCATTTGAGTCACCTGAGCTGTGTCTACCCTTCACATGATGCTTGGCCACACCTCCACCACCAAGGCCACATCAGCACTTGTTAATTACTTGTAAAAAGCACAACAGCTAAATAGATCTCAGCTGAAAGTGCTGGTGTTCAGGTGTTTATTTAAAAAAAAAAAGCTATTTTCTCCAATTTAAGTACTTCAAGGTGAATCTACTCTATTTGCATAACTGCTACATTATGCCTCTATAGCATAATTTATCAGGCTTTACTATTCACTTGCTCTGCAGTAGAGATATATTTTGATCAAAACACAAAGTGAATTAAATATATTAAATGAACTGAACAGAGATGTTCCCTGGGGAGTAATGGAACTTTCTGCAGTGACGGGGTTATCAAATATCTATTAGAGTCAACTCCATCATCGGTGCAGTGGAAAGTAGGGTAACATGCATGACCATAAAAACCCCCCTCACACTTGCCATGACGACCTTTTCCCCAGTAAAGCTAGTGACACGCGATACTGTCTGGTAGGTGTGTCGAAATGCCATTAGTTTTTGTAACTGGGCTCTTTGAATTTTGGTTGCTGCCACCTTTGAGCACTAAATGTGTAAGTGATGCTTTCCTACGTTTTGTTGTCTCCAACTCCCACCCCCATTTTGTTTTTATATATCATTTAAACCAATAAAGTATATTAATAATTTTAGCATTTGTGTGAAACCTTCAGCTAACTACTTGGGCCAATCCCCCTTATTGGGTAGTTGATGGTTCATGACTGTTCTTGTTTTAAATACATTGTTGGTCTAACATATGAACTCAATATTTTTTCATTTGTGATATTTAAATTGACACTCTAAACAAATCTCATGTTGAGAATAAATGATTTAGCAGGAGCTAGGCTTTAGACTAATTGTCTCAAACATATCACCTGGGGTCATGGTGACTTTCAAAAGCTGTAATTTTTCACTGAAGTTTCACATTTTATTGTACTGTGAATCACTGTGTGAATCAGTCTAGAAAAGCTATACAAATTAAGATTTCTTTACTTGCTCAAATGCTGCTATCCCATTTAAATGCAACGTACTACACATAGAACAAAATGAACCATAATAAACAAATGAACCCTGGATAAACACAGGTGTCTAAGTTCTGTAGGATTTATTTCTCATTAGCGGTTGTGATGGAAACCTTCCCGGGCAGGTTAGAGAAACAGTAGAATGAGTGTGCTATGAGTTGACTCAGAGGCAAAGGGTAAAAAAAGAAAAACAAGGTTTATTCAAAGACTCACAGCCTGAGGGCATCTCAGTTACACACACAAGCGTCTGTAAGGGAGAGGGAGAGGGAGACCCCCCCCCACTTTCTCAGCCCACATTTACATTGTTTATCCACAGTAGTGAGAAAAAAGAACAACTCCCTACTAGGAGTTGTTTTGCCCTGCTGCAGCTATCATCTGTTACGAATGCCAGGAATCACGTTCAACCACACATTGTGACGCCTACCTCCTCCCACATACCTCCGATCTGGTTTGCTGGAATACTATCACACACCTGATCATTATTTCCTTCATCACTGCTCCCCTGCCTTACACTCACATTGCAAAGTATTGCCAACATTATGTTGAGTACCAAGCGGTTCATTTACGGTTTTGTCTGCCTGGTTTTCGACTCCTGCCTTTGTTTCAGACCTCGTTTCCTGCCTAACCCCTGGACACCCGCCAGACTCTGCCCGTTGGTATCGACCTTGAACAAACCTGACTACGAATACCTGGCTGACCCCTCTGATCTGTTTGATTTCCCTAATAAAACCTCTTGCAACTGGATCCTCTTCCGTGTGTGTGTGTGCAATTATAACATCATCACAGCACCAGCATCAAGAACCTTGGTGGGTCGGACAATGGGCAAGGTCGAGGTCAGAGAGTCAAGAGGAAGTGCCTGTAATAACTTAATATACAAAATGTTCAAGAGGTTGATTGATTATACTTTTTCCATTACATTTCCCTACTTGTGTGTGTGTGCGCGTATGGGAGTTTGTGTGTGTTTAAATTCACTATTTCCATGTAGTGCTAAATTTAAACTTAGCAATAACAGTTTAAATGTAAATAATCTGCTCCAGGTTACTACTGGTTGTCATAGACCAGTAAAACTTTTCTTCATCCCTAATGCAAATCCCAGAGTGAGATGTTACCTCTCTGTTCCTCTGATGTTACCTGCTACTGTACTACTTACCAGACAAGAATTTCGATATGCCACCACAAGAAGAATCCACTCCTAAGTAGAAGAACAAGTAAAGAACTTGAATGTCTTATTCTGTACTCTGTGGAAGGACTACAGGAACAAATTGTTCTGTCCAACTGATACGCACATGTAAATCATGGGACTGCATCCCAACCACTTTATTAGAAATGCTTAACATTAGACATGCACATCTTCATTATGACAGTTATGCAATATAACTGCACTAAAACTATGATCAGCTTCCCTCTCTCTTTTTCATCTGCAGAGAAAAAAAAACATTTCATTTAAAAAAAGAAAAAAAGTTGTTTCCTACACACTTCCAAAATTGGACACGTTCAGCAAACTGACTCAATAACTGACTTACTGACTTAATAAACTTAGTCTTGTTGTAGTTGGAGTGTATAGCACATCTGTTGCCATGCAGAATTTGTGTTGGCCATTTTGCAGCCCTTCAACAATTGTTATTCTTTGTCTGCTGTTAGCTGGATTTTTTTGGGATAGAAAGTCAACCTGAACAGCAGTAACACTGACACTAGAAAAAGCTCTGTGCTGTGCCTACAGCTCATTACCCACAGCCCGGTGAGTGCCAGCTTAGAGTTCATGCTGTGCTGAGAAAGGTCTGCTACTCAAATCATACCAAAGTGCCTGATAAGTGTGTTTACGTGCATTTTAGAGGGAATGTCAATACACATCCACAATGTATTCTGTCCAGTTTAAAAAAAAGACAGATAAAACTAGCAAAGTTAAATGTAATACATTTGTGTAATTCAACTTTGATTGCTTTGTAATTTAGTTACTCATTTTCCACGAGGATAAAAAATCCTGAAGAGACAAAGGAGTCAGTAGAAGCAGTTGGGCTTTTCCAGTTGGTAAGAAAATAGCTGCTTCTGTCTTGCATTTGAAATATTTAGCCTCTGGCTTCAGGTTTCCCTGAGCCTTATGGAATGAGACATCTTCAGGGCATTGCCCTCCTGCTCACATGTCGTGTTCAGACAGATGACTGGCAGCTTTGTACTAAGTGGACAACAGTTCAGTTTCACAGGTATATATATATATAAGGCACACTTTATATCCTCATGTGAAAAGCAGCTCTGAAATAGAAAATTATGTTGAGAGGAAGAATTTTAAAAGCTTTGTGCTACCAGGTTTACTCATAAACAAAACAAAAAAAAAGTGTTTCCTTATGTATTTATCTTGTGGTTTTAGATTGTGAACTGCAGATCAAAACTTAGTTAAAAAATAGGAACGCTACCCTTTCCTTGTCCCTGGAAGGGACATCACAGGGAACTTCACGGCAAAGCCTTCAGGTTCTGGGGCTATTCCTGGATCTGACACTGATTATGCAATGATAAAGAAAGTGTTCCCTAATCCTGTTATCTACTACATTGGCATATCACTGTATTTTCCTTATTCCATTTTTGAAGCTAGTTTTGTCAAAATATATTCATTGACTTGTTATTCACTGCTATATGATTCAAAATAAGTGGATACATTCTGAAGAGATGCTCAGGGCCAACAAGTATGGTACAGCTCAGATGCCACCAGATAACATTCATAACTTCTAAAGATCTACATTGTTTTCCTTTAAATACCTTCTCAAAGCTTTATGCCACATGTAACCAGTACAATGAAAGTCATAGTAGCAATGTATTTGTTTTAATCCTATTAGTATTTAATACTATTTCTGTGTTTTATACGTAAACAAATGAAAGTGGTGTAAGGTTTCTATTTTCATGTTAATGGATTCACTTGCAAATGATTTTGATGAATTCTTAAGATGCTTTGAAAGTATGTCAGCTCATGTTGCATAGTGAAGTACCACTCAAGATCCCCATGAGCCTGAATGCTTGGATTTTTTATTTTTATTTTTATTTTTTTTACATCACTGTAGCGATTTTAACCCTTTAATTAATTTTCAATCACAGTTGATAAGGTGATTAACGGAGATATTTACTAATTATAACTAATTTCCTAATAATTTATAATTCCGTCTGAACTCTTTAAAATCTCCATTTCAATAACGTGATTATTTCTCTTCTACCAAACATTAGATCACCTTCGACTCACAGGCGTAATAACAAAGGTATGTTTATTGATTAAACAGAGATAGGAGAACATGCATAAGAATAATTGATTGAGAGTCTACTAATGACCATCGGTAGTGAGTCTTTATACAATCGCTATAATATATCAAATGTAGCAAACAAATGAACACAAACTAGATTTGTTGTGGACCAAGTGACTAACGAATAATAAAATGAAACCAGAAGAAAACTGTTTAAGTTATCTGCAAGAATGATCAACTGGGCCGGCTACTTATCAAACCAAACTATGATCAACAAACAGAAACGTATTACCCAAACCTGATTCGTAGCGAGAACGCATTACTAAGCATAACAGTAAGACTTATAGAGAGGAGAAACCTTCGTGAAACAGCCCGAGGGAGAGCTATTATAGGATTACGGAGAGGAAATAGTTAACTACTCTAATTTGCTGTGTAAACAATAAAGTTACTGCGGATGCCAAGTGGTAGAGTGAAAAGGGAAATTCCTGCTCTTACGGCTCGCTGGCTCAATCACGTCAAAACCATCTGAATGACACAGAGAGAGTGTGCGTTTTCCCCAGCGCAGCTGATTCGACAGTACACGAGTTGTTACATAAATATCTGCGAACATATCTCTGTGGTATGAGAAAGTTGTCCTGGTAAGAGTTTTGAGTTTGACAGAATTTATGGTCACAGCTCCTTGAAGTATAACCAGGCTAGTAAGAGTTTCCCACATTCCAGTCTGTGGCTTTTTGACACATCAGAAGCGTGGTAAGCTATCGGCTAGGCCATTGACGGCTTTGATGCTCAGCATCATGGCGTCAGAGGGGTCAAGGTCCCTGTCTGTGGCCAGGTGGCGAGAGAAAGCCCACTTTGACCAAATCAAAGTTTCATCTGAGGGATAATTTGTCTATTTTCACTACATCACTAATAACAATTACATATGCTACTATGGAAACCTAAGACACAACACAATCTTTGTCACATTGCAGACTGTGTGCAGTACTGTCCCGCACTCCAACACGTTTGCCCTAAATCTCAGGGGTTCATTACCACATTTGTTTTCCTGTTTTAATCTGTCAGTGATCTTCTGAAGGGTTGCCACTTGTGTTATATTCTAGATTTTCTGCTGTTAAAGACAGTAATGATAACATTATGACTCTACTGTGCCAGTGTGTATTTAATAGCACCTTTCTCTGTACAGTGAGGAAAAAATAATGTAGAGAGAAACTATATTAAGAGGTCTGAATACAGGAAACAATGACCAAAGGCTGGATACATCAGATTATAGAAATGATGGGGGTGAAGGCATTACTCTCTGCGTCTGGTAGAGACGCCCACTGTCTGAATTTCCTGCCTGCCCCTGATGCATTGGAGGTTTTAGGTCACAACCCTCTAGGTGTGTCCTGTCCTGCAACATGTGCAGCGAGAAATGGGCTGGTTATTTGGGTTTGACCAGCTCTGCTTGTTTAAGGCTAGCGTACCTGCACGTTCCTCGAATAAGGATTTAAAAAGTAGTGCTTGTGCCACTTGCTTTATCCACTGGACATCACACTGTTGTTGCCCTACTGTGTTTACTGTAGATACCATATATGTTAGCCTAATGAGAATATAAAGATCTCAAGCAATGTCGCACTGTGTTATTTTATATTATACTATGGATTTGAAATTAAAAATAGATGTCATGTCCTATTGGTTTACATTTTGGGGTCCATTCTCTATGAAAGGTACACAGTATAACTGCACTAAAAACGTATCAGCTTGCCACTCTTTTTCAGCTGCATAGAGAAAAAACATTAGATTCAAAATAAAGGAAAAAGATATACATGGAATACCTGAGTAACGTATACAGACATAGAACATGCAGGAACAACTTTATCTGGGAAGCCTTAATTATCATACAGCTTTTCACTTAGTGTTTAAGGATATTTTGTTCACATTACATTATTATGTGATTTATTTGGGTCATCTACTTTTACATGCGGCAACGGTTTTACGATCCGGATGCAAGATTACAGGGGCTCAGCTGAGAGGATCGCCATCACTCGGGCTCTGGTCAAAAACCCCCAAGATCCTCCTGTTGGATCAAGCAACCTCAGGGCCACTAGAAGAGTGACTCACACGCCACCCTCTCATGGTGCTTATTTATCTAAACCATTCACATTAAATGTTCTTGCTAGAAAGAACAGTTCTTGCTAGACTTGCGCAGGTTGCACAACCATAGTGATTGCTCACCGCCTGTCAACCATCCACTCGGGTGATGTGATCGCTGGCTTCCAGGAAGGTCGGGTGGTAGAGCAGTTCACTCACATAGTCATTGGTTGTGGCTGTGGTCTCAAATTAAGTACACACCTCATCTCAGCATTAGCATGATACATAAATGACAGCATGCATACGAACATAAAATCAGTCAAGCATAGTGACTAGAGAAAACCACCATAGGCGATACTTGAGCGACCTCTAGCAGCCAATCTCTAGAACTGGCACAGCTCACATCGCTCAAACTACCGATATAATGTGTTGACACATAATATAGATATGTGTAAACTTGGAGGGTAATGATACAAAAATAAGTACATAACCCAGACATCATATATTATGACGAAAGCTAATATATCGAGATTAGCATGAAACAAACACGGAATGATGACGTCTCGATGCGCGTATCAGCGCGATTAATGAGCATTATTTATTAATAATTAATACTCTCAACCAATTACAAAACGCAATTGCATGAACCAGAGACAAATACCAACAACTCCAAAATATAAACCTCAATAATTAACCATCAATAGTTAACCTAAACGTACGTCTCTACGGGGCCTTTTGTACAACGAGCCTGAAGATGAACGTCAAAAAAAAAAAGTGTCTCTCTCTCTCTCTCTCTCTCTCTCAGAATCATTTTTCATGTTTTCATGTCTTCACGGCCCTTTTAGCAGGATCCTGCCTCTGAACCAGACCGAGTGGCCCTACCTGATCGTGAGCACACTGGTCAGCTTTGTGGGAGGAGCTGTCTACCCCCGTGTGACCATCCTCTTTGCCAAAATCACTGATGTTTGTACTCTTTTGTATGCTGAGGGCCTGTTGCCAAACACATTCCTTCATTCCGCTGCAGTACTTACGGCTATATTAGTTGTAACTAAGCTAGCAGTGTTTCGCATGCTAAGTATAAATCACTTAGGGTGATAGCTATCCAAGGCATGTCACCAGTGAACTTGATTTACTGACGCTGGCTCTGGTGTTCCCTCTTCTGCTCTTTCTCGCCAGAACCGTGGCATTTATCATGTTTTTTTTCCCGGAGCACCTGCAGTATACGGACTCTCCGGTGTCATTTCATTCTTTGTGCTTAGTGGTTAGCACGTAATATTCCACATTTGATCCTAATGGTTAAAAAGATAACTTAAAATGTATGATTAAAACATATATTTTGCAAACTAAAACGTTGAAATACCAGGGTGTCTGTTCCAGGGATATAAGTTTGATAAGTGGAGAGATTTTTACCATGAGGTTGAGGACTCAAGTTTTCAAAGCCATTCTGAGACGGGTGTAATTCAGTCACTTTCCCATTTGGTTATGACTTTATAACAGAGGAGCTCTCAACACTGCCACTGAAGATCTACCTTGCAGAGTTGAACTCCAACCATAATATAAGACCCCTGGTTCTAATATCCCTCTGCTTCAGAAGATCTAGTAGTAGATGTCCAGTAGCAATGAGCATGTTGGGTGTAACAGTTGATCTGCATCAGATCTCTAGTTGGTCCTTGTGGCAAATTGAAAGCTTTTTCCTATATTTTAAAGGAGATTGGCTGGTTTAATGACCAAAATAATGCAGTGGGACTTCTGACCACAAATTAGCAACAGATGCATCACTGGTTAAAGGGGTGAGTGGAACACAGTGATCTTGCTATCAGAACTTGCAGTTAAGTCTTCATATTGAAGTTTTTTTTTCTCATTCATGACATCCATCACTTGCCATTTTAAAGGCTTATAGCATATTTTTAAATATTCGAATAGGCAAGGCTACTACTACCATCACATATCAGGATTACTGCCCTCTAAGGAGCTGAAAGCAACAGTAATGCACCGAATACATGTCCAGAGAAAACTTGTTTTCTATGCTGGTTTGTTTTTATCTAACAGTGGCAATTCGTTTCTAAGTTTCTAAATTTCATCTGGCAATTATGAATGGTAGCAGAAAAGAGTGTCTTTGTAAACAGTGTTTTAGTAGTTATAATAAAAGCAAAGCAAGGCCAGTTTATTAATATAGCACTTTTCATACACAGTGGCAATATATAAAATATATCAAATAGATAAAATTAAAAACAATTTATTTAAACAGCAAATTTCAAATAGATCTAAAACCAGTAACTAAATGAAATGTTAATATCAAAGTGCTACAAATGTTCAAATTAAGCAGGCAAACTGTTGAGATAAAAAATGAAAATAAAGATAAATAAAGACTTCCCTAACTGAGATCAGACTAAATTAGGAGGGACTCGCTCATTAGATCAGAGAGGTTCTGAGTCCAAATAGTCTGTATCCTAAATATAATAATCTCTTTTAGCTTTAGTCAACTGCAGAAAGTTTTGATCCATCCATAAGTTCACACACAGATAATGTAAAACTCAAATGTGATAGCACTCTAGCCCAGTTTCTAAAGCCAAAATGAAAATCAAATTTTTGCACACTGGTTTTCTGATCCTGCAGATTTCTACAGAAGCTGTTGACAACTTCAAGACTGTTGGTGCATTTACAAAATATGTTTTCTTCCACAAGTGCAATAACAGCCTCACTACACCTTATAGGTAAATCTTAGTTTGTACATACACGGTATTTGCTTACATTTCACTGAATATTATCTAGATATTTTCCAGTGTCCTTAACCTCTCAGGTCTGCCTTATATAAAGCATCTATGGTGTCTCCTTTTCCCTTGCTCTAGCAGTCCCTTACTTGGTCAGTGCTGCAGTCTTTTGCTTTGACGCTCGGCTAATTGCATACTGCTACACTCAATATGAGAATATTTTCCACAGAATATGAGAATGAGAATATACAATCTGTCTGAACACCTACGTAAACAATGCCTACAGAGCTTTTCCTGTCTGGTTCCTGGCTACCTTCTGATAGACTCAAACTGATATGCCTGTCTACAGAAGAATTCAATGAAACGTCTAATAGTTGAAGAAACAAGCATAGTATAAGGACAAATTCACCTGACCCAAGGGACATGTGGAAATTCAAAGGGAAAGCACAAACTGACCCTTATTGTGGCTCAGTAATTCTCGTATCTGACACGCTGTTGAACAGGACACTGCCCATAATGCTCAATGTTTCTGTCATCTGTGATCCTCTTTGCTGTAATGAGCATCAGCCAGATTCATTATCAGTGGCTCAAGGGCAGATATTGATATTTATGTGCAAAACGTACATAGACCTCTACCTTTGGCATTTGTTTTCTGTGGTGTCAGCATGCAAACATCAACATAATTGTTAAGTGTTAGTGTTAAAGTGTTGGCTGTGCTGCTCTGTGCCGTGTCTTGTTGAGTTTGCAGATGAGGAAGACACATGCACTACTGTATTTGCAGTACCGCCATACGTAAGCGTGATGTTCAGGTATATTGTCAAGGTTTTCTCCATTCAGTGTCATGGGTGTTTTTGTTTTACTTCTGTTTCTGTATCTGCAGTAGTCTCATGTTTTATATATCCTGGACCGTTGTCTTGTATTCACTAATTTGGATTTCTATATCATATATTGATGAGTGCGTGTGTTATTAGCTGGCATGATGGTAGAGTTCTTGATGGGATTGTGGTGTTATCAATGCCACCATTTAATACAGAAAATCTTAACCGAGCCCTTGCAGTGAAAACCCATATATCAGCCATTTCCTGTTTTTGTGTAATATTATTTTAGTTTTTTATTTTGTATGACTTAACATTTTAAATATGCTTTTTTTTTGGGACCCTGAGCAAGGGCTGCAACCCTCAATTGCTCAAGTCATAATTGCAAGTTGCTTTAGATAAAAGTGTCAGCTAAATGCCATTAATGTAAATATATTATTGTTTTTATTTTGTAGAATGTGTTAAAACAGTAAATGGGCTTAACTGTTCTTGAGATTTACTTAGTTTTATTTAAGAATGCCTACTTTAAGAATGCATATAATGTATTCAGACAGCTATTTAGTGATTAGCTAGACAAGAGCTCTGCACTACATTAAATGTTTAAGTATTCATATTAAGTAATCTCACCTCTATTTAAATGTATAAATGACATGATAATTTTGTTTTGTGGCACTGAATCATGACAACATTACCGCCAACAATATATATATTCTGCTCCATAGAATTATTTTTATTATTTAAATATTTGGACTATAACATGATTCTTTTCTGTTAGTAGTGGACAGCAAGTGGATTTAATCTAACAAGTAGCTCTGGTCAAAAAATAATAGTAAAATGAATGCAGTTTTGACTATAGATCAGTCTAGAACCTCAAGAGGGTTTCTGGACAGTAGGATGTATCTGCATAAAAGTTCTTTGTCTGCCATGCTTATTGTCATGACTCAGACACAAAACATCCTTCAAAACCCCATTGGTCAGATTACCTCATTCGATTAGTGCTTATCACTTGAATGTTTACACCTGTCATTGTGGAGAATAAAGGTGAGTAAATAAATCTGTGACTTGCCATCCAGGTCTATGTACATGTTTTGCATCTACCTGCGCGTCCATAATTGCACTTGACCACCAGGTGGCACTGAATGCAGTAGAAAATATGACCGTCACCCTGTAGCATGAAGTGTGCATCCAGCGTCATCAAATAACAAGCAAATAATAATAAGACTAATTTTTTTTCAAAAACTATAACTTTGATTCACTTTGTGTTCTTTAATGTGACTTTCTTGTTACATTAAGTCTTTAATTCAATTAAAGACACAAGTCTTCAATTCAGTTTTAATGTTGATGAGCAATTCTGTACATATACTAACAGGTGACATTCCTGTTTTGTTTGATGAAGACATTCGTATGCAGTGTCTTATTACTTGCTGGGTGCTGCTCAGTAAAACAAAAATGTTTGTGATAATTGTCTCACATATTAAACATTTGTGGAAAATAATTCTGGTAACTGTCTCTTTCCTTTGCTGCGGTCCAGATTGTGCAGAAAGCGCTGGATGCTGCTCGACAGGGCCACACCTGCATCGTCATTGCCCACAGCCTGACCACCATCCAGAACGCTGACATCATTGTGGTCATTCAGAATGGCCAGGTGGCCGAGCAGGGCACACACAGCCAGCTAATGGCCAAACAAGGAGTGTACTATGCCCTCTTGAATGCTCAGGTCTCCCACTAACTGTCACCCAGTTTCCTTAAGTCTGTACTCTTTTATGTACAATTGTATACAGCATAATGCTGTTACCTTTAATTCTCTCTAGTAACTATAATCTTTTAATATATGCTAGTTTTTGACACTAGTTACTATGAAACCACATAGCATGATGGATTGGTAACTAAAACTATTTTTGCAACTGTTTCCTGAATCCTTTGTGACTCGTTAGAAACACAGTTCAAACTACAATGGTTTGAGTGCATTAGCTAACTTGTGAAGGTGCAGTGGAACTTAGTGTCATAAACAGATGCAAAAAGTAACCTTTAAGTAACTTTTATTTGCCTACTTAAAATTCCAGCCCAGGCTACAACTGTTTACACAAGTCTGTTTCATTATTGTGTCAATTACTTGGAAGTATGCTTAGTTTGCAAAAATGTCTGCTGCTACAGCGATCATCTATTTATGCTGTTATAACCATTACACACTCTGATGGCTCAGATCATTAAGGTAGTCTATGTCCTTTTGTAATTGGAGGAGATAAGCACTCTAAGTTTTGAATATAAATGACACATAAAACTAAGTCAATTGTGGTTTTATTTTATTTTTTTTTAACTAGTCCTACATGTAGTGTATAGGCTAGCTAGCCTTAACAATTTTAACTTCTATTTCAAATCTAGTTGCAGTGCAACTAAGACCCAAAAAGCTTCCATAAGCTTCCCCATCCATTTTACCTACAGAATGTTTATTAAAGATCTGAAGGCACAATGGCTACTGTTGTAATTCTTTATGTACTGCCTACAGTTGACTTATGAGCTGTTTCTTTCCTTTTTCAATTTGATCAAATTTACATTTGGCATAAATATAATATTGGCAATATTTGTCAAAAATACCCATGTACCAGGCATATACAGTTTTGTATCTATGGGGGCCTACAGGGGATTTGAACCTATAATGGCTGCATTAGACTGGCATGTGTAACAATCACTAAAATGCACACTGTTTCTCCGAAAAGACATGTATAACTATTTCCATAAATATGAAAAACAAACAGAAAACTGCACCTTCTCGTAATGAGAATGATAGCACTCTGGAGAAGGCCATGTGCTGAAACGTGCTTGCTTATTGTGCTGCTTCTGTCTGACCAGTAAATCATCAGAAATTATAATAATCAGCAATCACAGGAGTGCTGTTCATAGGTTTCCTGTCATTAACAAAACAGCACAATAATAGAAGATTGTAATCGTATCCTGTCCTCCTTTTAATCAAACTGCGGGTGACTGATGACAGAGTTGAAAGGAACCAACATGAAACGAAGGTGCTCAGGACAGGTTGAGGCTTGTCATTCCAGCTACAAAACCTTCTGGCTGTGGAAGCAAAATTTTGTTTTAAGTACAGTAAAAATTCAGTGATTTCTCGATAGTTGCTCTGATGAAACTTACCAATATGGAGACTTTTTCTTTTGGGAAACACATCTGGTTCATTACTTTTTCATCTGACTTGTTGGTAAAGAGAGGACTGTGATTTGAAAAATTCTCATATAGGAGATGCTTTATGCTTGTACTTCTTCAGAGGCAGTCTTGGATCCCTGGAATTTACAGTTCAGCATTTGGTCTTACTTAAACGCTTTTATCTCATCAAGTGCTTGATTGTGAAATGATTTCAGAGATCCTGTGTACAAATATAGAATGAGTTCCATCAAGTGTTAAATGTCTAGCAGCTGGCAGAAGGTTGTACTCTGCAGTACAGGTTTACTTCAGGGCCACAGCAGAGAATTAAGGTTTTACACCCAATAACAAAGAAAAAATGCTAGACTTTCATAGTTGCATGTGACTAGAAGCCAAATTTTTAGGCCAGTCTGTGAAGACGAGACTGTCCAAACTGCTGGCTGACAGGAAGGATTGCCGGAATGTGGAATCCTTTATTCCTGATGTTTTTAAATTTTCTTTTAATTTTTGTATTTATTTATTTTAGTTATTTAGGTTTTTTTTAAATCTAAATAAATATCTCCGATGTGCCTTTTGCCAGAAGCATCCTTCATGAGTGAAATGCCAAGCTAAAAGGTCAAGCACCACAGAAAACCTAATGCGTCTGTATTTGAATGTGTGAAGGTTTGGCTAACAACTTTCAAGTATGATGATGCAGTCAGCTTTTTGAGGTCAGGTAACACAACAGCTTAAAAATGTGACTGATAAAAAAACGCCCTTATGCCAGAGATGCAGCAATATGATGAGAGCCATAATCAACAACAGTGAGGAAAAGTTCCAGTCTACTTAATCAACGTACTACTCGGTGTCTATGGGGAAAACTCAGTATGTGATAACTTAAACAAATATTATTTCAACTTGGTCAGAAACTGTTATTTGACAGTGATAACTTGTCATTGTGACTTTTGTATACTCTTCCTGTCATTTATGTATTTCACATTGTCTTAGATGTGTCAGGTCATTTTGTTTTGCTTGAAATTCCCAAGTGGTTTCATAGATACTTTGCTGTTTTTTATGAAAATATTTGTAATAATTATTTAGTAATAACATGAGTGTCCACAGATGATTTATCAAGAATATTTGTCCTTTTTAAATTAACCTTATATATTTTGTGATAAGAGCATTTGGAATCGTATTTTATTATTACTATTATTGATGATGATGATGATGATGATGATGTTATTAATATATGCTATATTTTTACTTAGTTATTATTCTCTACTGGTACAGTAGAGAATATTTAGTGTAAATAAGGTTATTAAGTATATTAAGTGCATTCATTAAGGTTATTAAGAATATTTCCATTAGACCTACAAAGCACTATTAACTTCTGGTTTTAGCCAGTGATCACATCACATTGTTTATCACAATTTCCTGCTAGTTCTACTCTTTTTGTTATTCACGTCTGATTATTTAAATACAGTGTTACATGTATGGTTTTCCTAGCTCTGGACTCACTTAAAACCAACGCAGCGACACCGTTTCAGTTTGAACGCGTGGGGGCGTACTGTTTTCGTGGTTTTCATCTTGACCAACGAAGTTTTTTCAGGACGAAGTCCATTATTTGAGCAACTTTACTACAACGACTACGAAGAAGCAGAAAATAGAATTTGTGAGAACTTATGTTCCACAAGAACAGAAAAGGTCCACGACCAATTTTGTCATTTGTTACTCACTGTGTTAAAAATGTAATCCACAACGCTGTGTTTTGGTTTTCGATGAACGACCACAAATTGTAATTTAGTACACATAGCCTATGCTATATTTCGCTCTTATGTATTTTTTAATTTTTTAAACCATAAAGTTTTGTGTTGAAAACGGCATAATATGTTCTTCACAAACAACCAGCAATATAAGTAGAATAATCTTCATGAAGTCTTAAGTAGTACTAAATATTGTATTTTCTATTTAATGTAGTTTAATATTTTGGTATATTGAAATAAGGAAAATATTTGTTCTAGTTTCCAAGTCATGTTTAGATATTGCACTTAGACGTAATGCGCCATTCGCAAGTTTACATCGTTTTCACAAATAAACAAATGTAAGTACGTAACATAAGGAATACTTAAAAAATGACAGATTATGAAAAGTATTTTGCGTATTTCAACAAAAAATATTTGAATATTTTGAGACATTATTTCTACCGTTTTATTGAATATTGAATTATTGGATACCTTATTTAATTAAATGTAGGTTTTTTGTGGGGCTTTACATTGCTATAAAGTTACCGAGACATTTACGTATGAGGCAACTTGTTTACAAAACTGTTAATCAATCTTTGCAAACAAATAATGAAGCAATTATATCTGAACTAATAGATATGATTTATCCTATATTTACTGAGCCTATAGTAGCTATTATTAGTTAGAACTGAGAAACTATAATACGTGTTTTGAATGCCTTTTCCGGCCCTTCAATAAACAGTTGCTCTTATATACAAATTTGCTCCTCTTCCATTAGGAATTGCTGAAAATGTGCTCATATTTCTCGAATAATTAGCTGAAATAACCCTTTAACATAACTTGAAAAGTTAAATGACATATAAAGGCAAATAAACTTCAGTGCGAGTTGATAGTAACTGAATCCATGTTGACTTTATTCAGTGGCTTAAATTAGAGAGCCAATCTTGAAAATTAATGCTGTGAAATGAACGCTCATCTTACATGTGCATGCTCACATAAATTAGAAAACCTGATTAAACATCGAATGAATTTCCGATTTTTAAATCTTTACAGTTTAAAAGTTCGACTATTGTAGATCGCCAAAAACATGTTCAGTTCATGGATAAATATGACGGCTTGACAAAAATGCACTCCCATACAATTTTATATATTTACTAGTGTCAATATACAACTAAAAATACTATACAAAAATTGAATCTTGGACAATACATTACCCAAACTTTTACACCGGAATGTAATAATCTTCTAAACTATTCTATACATTTTCAGTATGTACATTCGTTTGCAGCGATAGGAAATAAGTACATTTCATACAAATATGATCAGCTTTTGTATTCTGCTTGAATGAAGACCAAAATGCGATTTATATAAGCTATTTTCCAATATTAAAGAAATAAATTGATAAATGGCGAAAAGACTTGGCAACCCTAAGTCATTTTTATTATTGTTGCCCGATTAGCCACACAGATGAATTTCAGTAGTGTTCATGAATAAAGTGCCACTGTTTGGTTTTGAGAAAACATACCAGAAACAAAATATTGCTGGCCACTTCACTTATTGACATTTCGAAACTTGCGCTGCGTAAATTAGGCTACATCCGATACGTACCCACTAATATGTGCGTTTTAAGCAAATTCGTCTTGTGTCCAGATTTTCCTTAAAGTTTACTCTTTATTCCCGTGACTGTGTCATGGCGAATTTCACCGGAACAAAACTCACTGTGGATTTTAGCTCACGATAACATCAAAGTGAAATGGCCTCAAGCGTTTCTCAAATAACAAAAGAAACCTGTCTGTGGACATAGGTTATGAACCCACTCAAGTCTTACAGTTCCCAATTCAGGTTCAATTTACGCATAATTAATCGAGGGAGTTACCGCGGCCGTTCAGGCCTGGCGGAACTGCCTCGGTGGGTTGCAGCAGGTCAGGCGAATGGCACGAGGGACTACCAGGCACGCTGTGCTCGCTGTCGGTATCACTACCTCGTTTGCCTCCGCTGCCCCCGGATCCTGACCCCGTGGAGCCTCCGGCACTGTGTGTTTTGACATGTTTACTGAGGTGATCGCTCCGCATAAACCGTTTGTTGCACACGGGACAAGCAAAGCGCTTCTCGCCTGTGTGCGTGCGTAAATGTCGCTGGAGTTCATCGGAGCGCGTGAATCTTTTCCCACAGAACAGCCAGTTACACACAAACGGTCTTTCGCCCGTGTGCCATCTCAAATGTGCCTTGAGGTGCGAGGTTTTACCATACACCTTTCCGCAACCAGGAATGTGACAGCTATGGAGCCCTTTCCTTCGAAGGCTTGCCCCCGCTGGCCCTAGACGCTCTGCTTCCTGGCAGTTCGGGCAGTCACAAGTGGCTCTGCCCGAGTAGCGCCGTGCCGAAGATCTCGGAGACCCCGCTAACGAGGTTGATGGACCTCCGGTCAACATGGTACCTGCCGCTCCACCCAGGGGAGAGGGGCTAGTGTCTGGATAGGAGGAGAGTACCGGTTTGAATCCGTCCATTATATGTTGACCCGTTGTCAGGAGATGCGGGGACGCACTCGTACTAAAGGCAGAGTGACTTAAACTGGAATAGTCCGAGTTGTATCCCCCCAGGGGAGAGTGCAACGACGTCTGCAGCCCTCCTGAGTGCAGGGACGTCTGTAGAGCGGCACCATTCGGGTTCTGAACATCAATCCAGCCCGCTCCCACATCCCACCAAGCAGATGCTCCTGTAGTGCCTACATCACCTGTGGGAATGCCCGGATGCGACGACTTGAACCATGACTCGTACGGATGCGCCACGCTCATTCTCGGATAGATACCTTGCAAACTGTCCACGGACGTGTGCACCTTAGAAATAAATACCGGCTGATGACCGGGCTCCTGAGAGCTGTTCGAAACGGACGATTGGAAAACAGAGTAATCGTTTCCGAAATGGGAGTTAGATGAGGTACCAGACGTCAAGGAGAAAGCACTGGATCCTGTTGTGCTGTTCGTGCCAAATGACTCCGCTAAACCGCTACCGTTCCTGGTGACTCCGAAAGTAGATAAACTGGACCCCAAACTACAGCTGCTAGCCGCCGCTCGTTTCCACGGGTGAAATCCTTTCCCAAACGACGAAGAGTTATCCGAAATCGAGGACGGAGAGGGACTCCCGATTTTGTTGCACGTCGCAGCCAACATGGCTAAAGGAGTCGAACCTAATCTCGGCTCCTCCTGGAATAAAATGAGTCGAAGGTAAGTTCTAGACAGTGGTGCTGATCATAAGAGTAAACCAAACAATTCCCTCGCTTACTCATTTCACATGCTTAAAGTAGACATGCTAAACTATTATGCCACGTAATAAAAGTAAACTGGAAGCCATAGCCTACCTGCAGGATGATAAACGCTATATTAAAAGAACACTAATTTTATGATTCAGGCACAGTATATAATAGAAATGCAAACATACACGTACTAGGTACATGAGAAGAGTACGTAGCCTATAAACTGCGTCGCAGCTGAGAAATGAACCACTGGTTGGTTCTCTTCACTCGCTTCCTTAAAGCATAATGAAGTGACTGTCTCTCCTTCGCTGACCGAAGTAATTTTAATCCCTTCGACAGAACAATGAAAGGACTAATTAAACCAGCAAAAAACTCCTTAGACTCACCCCTAGAAGTGAAGTTGCCATCACAAAAGTGCCCTCCTCAGAGGATCTTTTTATATTTATGAATCAGAGCAGTGTTTTTTTAGAGGTGTGCAATACAATGATGTGGTCCGCCCATTCCAGCACAATTGTAGGCTCCTCGCCGGCTTTGAAGTGCCGCTGTGACACCGGCGACCAATCAGAGCGCCCGTACCTTCACGCGGCCACATTCTAGCGTGAGGTCATCAATAGAGCACTTCAGACAAGTTCTCCACCCCTTCCAACACCCCCTCAATATCATGAGCGGAAGAAGCTAAAGTTAAATGGGAGAGACCGAAATTGTTTTGATAAGTCGAACTCTTTTTTAAAATTAATAATAGCGTCTTTTGAACAATTGTTTAACGAGTCAAAATGGGTAGTAGTATTAATATAACAATAATATTCATATTATTGTTGTTGTTACTGTGCTGCCGATTGAGAAAATTTGGCTAATATTTGGTAGCAATAGCCTAATTAGTGTTTGGGATAACAGAAGCTTAAAAGACTTACTGTGCTTTCTTGTGGACATAAATATTTCCAGTGTTCATCTTTTTATCTTTTGAACAAAGGGCTTAGTTGTAATATTTCTTTTATAAAACAATAAACACGTTTTACAAAGGACTAAAATTCAGTATTTATTATAATGCACTTTGATATAGGCGTAGCCTAAATGTCATCAGTAAGTCACTGGATTATATTAGGTTGTCTTCACTATGGCCAATGTTTAAAAGGCGTACCCTGGGTATAACTTTAAATGTCTCGATTTTTTTAACATTTCATTGCATCAGTCATAAATTCAGTAAAAGGCGGTCAACTGAACACCCCGACCCTCAGTTCTGAAGTTGTTTTAAGACGTTGTATGCTAAGAAGCGAAATAAATATGCATTAATAAATGTGTCTGTAAGTGTGGTTAAAGGACAGCAGTTCAGACCTATGTTTTTTTTTGTTTTGTTTTGTTTTTGTTTTTTTAGTTTTAAGGGGTTTCTTTCGCCAGTGGTGTAGATACTGATAATATATCAGGTCGTTCATGAGGACACGTTCACACTGAATATAGGGTCCTCTCAGGATAATGATGCGGGCTACTCAATTTACATGCAGCAAGCATTTGAGGCATAAATTTCATTTGAATTTCAAATTTAATAAAGCGGGAGGTTTTAATCATGAGAAGTTTTATTTGTTTGATATTAACATTCTTATTGACCGGCTCCGTTGACCAGCTTGGTCATTATAGAACAGCAGAAAAGTTAATTAAAACGACCGAGGATTATTCATCACATCATCTGCCCGAGACTTGTCGCCTCTTTTATTGCAGGACGTGATAGATGAGTGATCAGATTCATTTCTCTGTTTCTTCGATTTGCACAACAGTTTTGTTGATTCACTCTCCAACGATTACACTAATAGCTAATGCCAGGTAAAATGGCAGGAGCAAACGGAAGAACTGGATGACAGATTATAAACGCACAGAATAAACAATTACAGGTCAAGATGAAGCAACAGATAAAAAGAGAGTATTAATTTGTGTAGGCTGATCGCACGTGTTGGAAGCCTAAATTAAATTAGTCGGATTAAAATACATAATTTAACTTTCAGAGAAATAGATTGATACACATGTTATAGATGGAAGTTTTGCAAGTCTCGAGTTTCATGACATCCGGTAAAATATAGGCTACTATGTGTATTTCTGCTCGCAGATTTCATCCTTGTAAACATCGTATTTTTCCCCACAAACATCCCTTTAAAGGACGGCGCACAAAAATGACACAATCCAGTCAAAACCACTCTAATACGAGTTTGAATATTAAATCAAATATCCGCAGTGAATTCCCCCACCTGCAACAATAATCTGTAGAAACGGTCAACTCCAACGTAAAATCCATATATTGCACATTCCTGCCCAAAACATGGTTTCGCTTGCTAAAGCTCAAATACAGCATGCAACATTTAACAAAATATTCCCTAAACTGTGGTACTGTAGGACTGCAACAGATGCATAGAACATACCGTGTTTCTGTCCGCGGTTTATTGATTGACCCCGCGTGTATCCTCTCAGCGGAGCAGAAGGACGGATCTGGCGCGTAAGCTCCGCCACACGTTGTGACTGCGAAGGCGCAGACCTTACAAGATAAATGTTACTTTGGGAATTGTGTTTAATTATGAATAGCAGAAGAGTCTCTCGGCCACCGGTGGTGCAATCAAAACATGTGTTCAAGCCCTCAGACAAGGCTTCCGAGTGAGTTATGCTCTCAGATGCTCAGTCAGGAAACAATTGGTTCCTCGCAATTTTTACAATAACCGTTCTGTTTTTTCCCTTTCTTGCATTAGCTATGAAATGAGATATGATAAATCATTTGTCTTAAACTACAAAGCTCTTCGTTTTGTTTCTTAGTTGATGAGACTTGACAATATTCGATAAATAACATGCTTAATTTAAGCAGGCCTGCTGGCGTTTACAACTGGTCGCAGTATACAATATAGCTGGGGTAAATTAAGGCAAACCGAAAATCGGAAGGTTTATACCGCTTGCACTACTTGCCGAGTTGAACTCACAACAGACTGTTGAGCGGTGGGAAGGGTGCGTGGCGCAAGGGCTCTTCTTGGCCTGTACTGTGTAACCCATTGAACAGATGTCCCCATCTCAGTCTTTCTTCTCCCGTGTATGGACTACATTACCATCAAGAAATCAAGCTAAAGAAACCTGTCCCATTCGTGGCAGTAATCATCGCGTTATTCTGGCCCAGCGCGCACGAACAAAAATGGGTTTAATATTGCGTGCTCTCCAATAATTCTGCGGAGAGAATAGAGAAAGGGAAACAAGCGACTGGGCCGCGGAGATGGTGGGAGCACTTTCGCCTTTCTTCTTTAATCTGATGATTATCGAAGCACACTGACGGTTTACCTGTTCAAGACCTGTGTAAGTAAACCCCACAGTTGGACTATGCAGGGAATATGGAGAATAAAGTACAGCTCAGTTAAACAAAAAAAGTGGCGAAGACGCAAAGCTTCAAAACATTACTTATGGAGCTTCTCTTTTTACAAGATAACTCCGACTGGACTGAATCACTGACTGATAGATTCGAATTAATTTGAAATTTAGATGTAGACGAGTCATGTTGTAGTTCTCAATATTTTTCTTCAATAGTTTTGACTCCCATAAGCAAGCTGCTACCTTATATATATATATATATATATATATATATATATATATATATATATATATATATATATATATATATATATATATATATATGTGTGTGTGTGTGTGTGTGTGTGTGTGTGTGTGTGTGTGTGTGTGTGTGTGTGTGTGTGTGTGTGTGTGTGTATCGCAAACAAACAAACAAACAAAACATCTTAGTAAACTTTAAGTTTATATTAATGCTATAAATACAGGATTGTCTTGAATAGTCAAATAGGTGCAATATAATGGAAAATAAAATACTTTGTCATGTATCACTGGTGAAAATTATTGTATCTAAAATAGTAATTCTCCCCCATCCTACACGGGACATAATGACACATTCATATGTAAAACCGTTCTCCTTTTTTTTAGGTCTGGTGTAACTCCACTGGTATGTATGCACTATTGCATATTAATATTCTACCCATGGCTGTGTGTGGACATGGTCGGCGCAACTTGCCACGATGCACAACTACACGACTTTGTTAAATGTCACACAGCCATGGCGGTTTCCATTGCAGCGGAGCAGTGTTGTGAATGAGTGCTTGCGGTCCCGGCCCTGTCTGTTCACCAGGAGGTCAGGGAGAGAGCGAGCAGATGTCTGTGTGTGTTAGAGCTGCCAAGTGAAGCTAGGGCAGCGGCGCCCCCACACACAAGAGCCCAAATGGTGTGACAAAGGAGGAGCAGGAAGCACGGCTCTGCCTGGGTGAGCCTCAGAGCGGGCCAGCCCGCTGCCAGGCCGCCGGCCCACAGAACCGGAACCAAGAACCCACCACGCCAGAGCAGCGCCACGGGTGATGGCCTTGCTTAGCGCCGGGTCAGCAACATGCAAAATGACAGCACGAGTGTATGGGAAGATGTTGGAATATGCACTTACAGATTACGCGTGCACACAGGTGCAAATGAACGCGTCCTTAATCATTAAGTTAATTAAGTCAGTGATTAGGAAGCTTAAGCTGATTTTTTTTTTTTTTTTTTTTTTTTGTGCCAGTGTAAACCCACAACAACAAAATGCACAAAAGCTTAAATGTGCAGCAAAGCTTACCACACAGATGCACATTAGCAACAAGTTGTGGAACCACCTATGTAGAAATATTTTTATAGTCATTACCATGATTCAGTGCCTTGATGGTAGTGGCACTGAACAGAAATGCATTTAAAAAATTGACTACTTAAACAAATGAAAAGATGTCTTTGCATCAAAATTACTTTTGTAGCCTCATAGTCAGCAAATATATGTATAACCTGTGTTTCTTTTGGTTCTGCTTTGAGATTTTTTTATACTGTGTGTATTATGCAAAATTCTATCAATACATTTCAGTTAACAGGTGCTGTTCAGAACATTTGTATTTGATGTGTGTCAGTTTTTTACTGCTTATTAAGAGTATTTGTGTCATCAGAGTGGATACTTCAGCATTTGCAGGTGCACTATTGATCTTTACTGTGTTGCAGAGAATTGTAGTTCTTGCATGGACAGCATCAAATCTAACCTCAACCTTGACCAGAATGACAAGTCTGCAACCCTCTCACTTTGTGGTCACCAGTAAATGCCTTGGACATGCTGATGTACTGGAGCTGCATAAAACGTGGCTACACTGTGGCATATACAATGCATGAATAACTTATGCGCTTTCATTTTTGTTCATTTACAATTCATTTTGATTGTACTGTTTACCGAATTAACAACTAATATATGATTGTAAAATCACATATTTATCTGAAAAGAAGGCTAGTCAATGAAAATAGACTGATAGGACCTTAAGAACTTTTGATAACACCCTACAAAAACTTTCAAGGCTTAGAAAAGAGTTAAACATTCAGCTAAGATGTGAAACCACAAGAGGATGAACAAATAAACAGATGAACATGTGCCAAAAAAAAATGCCAAAGAGTAAACGTGTACATGCCGCAGTTTTTGAAAAATATCTGTGTGCTTTTAAAATCCTGGAACATGTTTGAAAAGAAGCATACCAGACTCTTTAGGGCACAATGCATTTTGTTCACAATGTTTTCTGCCTTTGTCTTAACAGTACTCGTGCCAAGGCGACAAGGTGATATTTGTCATGTGAAAACATGCTCACTTCCTCTTGGCCCACGCACCATATAACATTCATCTTGATTTCATCAGCAGGACGTGGACGCTGGACGAGGGAGGAGGCAACTCACAGCTAATCAGCATGCCTACGCACCTGGAAGAGGCAGCGTCACGAGCTTTACTGTGGGGTCATATGCATTAGCATATGCTAATTAACCAGCAAACAACATGCTAATTTAAGGTAGCAGCAGGCAAGGTAGCTGGAGATGCTAATTAAAGGCAGCATGCTAGAGGTAATACCCTTCTTTCAACAGGACATACAGCTGTATGGAAGTTTCACAGAAAGATTCCTGGGTTGGTATCCGAAGAATGAGGCATTGTCAAATGTGCTTACTGTCAAGGGTTACAGGAAGGTTACAGGCTTACTGGGTCCACACTACAAACTGGCTCCTTGCTATTTCACATACCAGGTGAGGCTTCGGGGAGTTTCACTCTGCAGCAGTGCTTTGTTATCTGGTTAGAAGTATGACTGTTCTGTGGTGCAACCACGAATGGTTAAAAGCAACAAACAACACAGAGATGACAGAAATAGCGCACAGGTTGATAGCATTCACTATTGTGTTCCATGCTGGCTATTTTATCACCAATACCTCATTTGGTGGACGTAAATGAAAACTGACGAGACCAAAAAGTGTCAACATATTTCTCTCACATCAAGTGGTTCTTTACCCAGGCCTCAGGTCTCTTATCCACCGTAATCATCAGGTACTGCCTTAACCACAAGGTGCCATGTCTAGGACATCTTGTTTGTGTTTCCTCAGTCATACATTCAAGACATTTGTCAAACACATCGCACTGGAAGGATTCACACTTTTGTGTAGGAGGGTGTGGCTGGGCTATTTGCTGGCCAGTGAGGTCATCAGAAGTGGGCAAGCAGGCTTTGAAACGGGCACAGGTGTAGCGGCAGCCTCAAGGAAGGCAGTGGAGTGCAAACAATCATCTAAATGTCTCTGAGATGAAATGGCTAGTTAACAATCTTTTGACTGCCCTAACCTCTTTGTTGGGGATCGATCGGCCAGCTGCCGCAGGCTTATTGTCAGTCTGGGTGGAAGCCCCTTTTGCTGAGAGGGAGGGAGTGAGGGAGGATGTGTGTGTGTTTGTGTGTGTGTGTGTGTGTGTGCATGCATGTGTGTGGGTGTGTATGTGTGTGCGTGTATACGTGTGTGTGTGTGTGTGTGTGTTTGTTTGTGTGTGAGGGGGTGTATGAATTTGTCTGTGTAAGAGGAGTCCTCTTTGAAAAGCTGTTTTGCTCCAAGTCTTTGTTTTTAATAAGTGTGTTTACATAAATGGAAACAAATATTATAGCATTGAGTTTTCAGTAAATAATACAAAGAAAAAATACTTGAAACTGAAAAAAATGTAAAATTAATTTCACAACTGATATTGACATTGAGCTGTTAGGTGTAAAATGAGCTGCATATTTCTTCATCAAGTCAGAAGAACAAATTACAAAATCATCCAATCATTTATTCAGCTGCTAAAATATTCTACTTCCCTTAAGCAGCCAATCAGAGTAAATATCAACAAATTGTTCCACAACACAATCAAGAAGCCACTTAATTTGTGACCAGATTTCCCCAAATTTATTGTGTTATTCCACAATTCCATGTTATCATTCTGACACTGTGATGTAACCTAATACAAGAGGTTGATATGTTTGGAATGGTTGCTCTTCGGAAACCTTATGTGACCTTATGGCTTTGGTTTTTGTTTGTTTGTTTGTTTGTTTTTGTTTTTGTATGTTGTTTTGTTTTTTTCATCTGTGTGTTTTAGGAACCTTGGAGTGCTGCAACTGTGCTGATCCTCTGAGCTGATCCTCTGATAAGGGGTCATTCAGGCCCACAGTGAGCCTTCCCACCCGGTCGGGTGGGGGTCGCCCTCGGAGCTCACTCCTGCAGCCCCGCTAATTACCTTGTGCTGACCATCCTGCCCACGGTCAGGTGTAACGGAGGGCGGGACGGCCGCTGCTTGCTGGTGGAGGGAGAGAGAGAGAGAGGAGCGGGTATGTCCTTCTTGTTCCTCATTACAGGGCGTGCTGTCTCATTGTGGCTTTTCTTCCATCTTTGTGAATGCCGAGGAAGTCTTAGGTTAACTATGGGTTGTGGCCAGTTTCTTATTTCAATTACTATGTGCAGAACACTGATGGAACCAACAGTGATGGAACCAGGAACCATGTCACGCTTGCACTTTTTTCGTTAAAATACCAATACACAAAACATCTATCCATCAATCAGTTGATTTCAATTACCTACGTTCACCAGGCAGTTCGAATAACACCCATAAAAATTGTTCTTTTGAGAAGATGCTCGGATAATAGATGCCCTTGCATCACCAGGGCACTTTAATTACAGCTAAGCAGCTATTTCCCAATGGAGGGACTGTCTTGACCCATTAACTTGCTTTATTGTACAATAAAGACACTCCCTTGTCCTTCCCTAGCCTGACAGTTGTTTTTGTTTTTAATCACTCAACTTGTGTCTGCTGGCTGTTAATTTATGCACGATTGGCATGGGGAGAATGTTGATATCACACAGGAGGAAATGATTATGACTGATCACTGACCAGGTCACTGGCCAGCCTCATTAATGACAGCCGTGTTTCTTTTGCACATTGTTGGATTCTTGCTTGTGTCCTTTACAGAAAAAAGGGCAGCCAGTGGTGTTAAGGACATATACAGGTATTATTTATTTATCGATGTAAAACATGGAAATGTACATATATATATATAATATATATGAATCTGAAGATTGTAGGTGAGTAACTGCAGTGCTGTAGAGATGTAGAGATATTCAAATTTAAAATAAAAAATAAAGTACACAGAGTTTATGTTAATACACACACACACACACACACACACACACACACACGCACACACACACACACACACACACACACACACACACTTATATACATATATTAACCTAAATTTTGGGAAAGAACAAAGTGTTTGGGGCATTAGGAAAAAAAGGTTTAGGTTTAGTTAATGCTCAAAAATTTAAATGTCCAAAACGTGTTTTATATATAAATGTACATAATTTCCAGGATTATATCTTCTTAGAATTTCTCAAGAGGGCTCAAGGAAGAATGAAGTTTATCAATGCTCCCGTGAGTACGAGATTTAGTTGTACAATGCGTTTTTGGCAGGAGTCACTGTTCCAAGTTCCAGTAGTGTCAGGCACTTTAGAAAAGTACACACCTAACAGGAAGCAATGTAGTGTCACATCAGTTTTACATGAATGACAATATCATATTTTCCTGAAAATGGAGCTAACAAGCATATAATCGGATTATCCTTTGTACATTACTGGGTTGCTGTTCCTGTGTATTTGTACATCCTCTGACTTGTTTTCAGGACTGAGAATGTGTAAATGAAAATCAAGATTTTAGGAAGGAGGGCTGATTAGTGTGTCCGTGTGTGTGTGTATGTGTGTGTGTGTGTGTGTTTATCAGGGAGGGGGGATGTTGGAGAATGTACAGGGGGGCAGTATGTGGAGGAAGCAGGGATACTCTTTTCTCTGGGCAATTTAATCACTGTATACCCAAGCAAGTATTGACAGTTGTCCTGTGGAAGCTATTAAAGTTGCTGTCCAAGGTTAAATGAAATTGCAGTTTATCAGGAAGCATTGAGAAAATAAGGCAATGCGCAGGAGCTAGCTGATTAATGCGGAGCGTGAGCAACACAAGGGGGTTCATTAAGCCATACATCACTGGGGTAATTTAACATGTCATCACTCCTGCTGCCTACCCTCTGCCATGTACGCGTGGACGTGTGTGTGTGTGTGTGTGTGTGTGTGTGTGTGTGTGTGTGTGTGTGACGGTGGTTGCTCTTTAGCAGATATATTTAATATCATGAATATTGATAGCTGCCATAAGTTAGGATTTATGTATTTGAAGGGAAAATCTAAACATTTTCCAAAGTACATTCTAACCAATGCAACAGTCTACAGTTCTTGTGAACAGTAGTTAATAAATACAGTTGAAGAGTTTGCTAAACTGGTAATATTCTCCATGTAACTATACATTAAGCCTCCATAAAGAGTACATTACTCATAACAAAGCCTCATGAAAATAGCATAAGTAACAAGTATGCTTATGTGCTCGTGAAGCTGTATAAGAAAGGTTCACGACAGACGCCAGGTGGAGCAGTGCAGGACTGACAGCACATCCCACCTCCAGCACCTTCCTCCATGGGGCTGTGAAACACCACACCGGTTCATGTCATTGTTTCAAGCTCCACACATGGGCTCTTCAGCCACTTCCTGCATGGATGGACATTAGCCTGCTAAGCGGACAGGGCACGGGCAGGCCGCGTCTGGCCCAGTGCCGGGACTGTCTGGGCCAAGCCCTTCCCATCCTCCCGCAGTGTCCGGCTTCCCCGTCCCCGCCATCCCAGGGTCGCTCCGTGGCCACTGCAGCCGGAGTGAGCAGGCGTAAATAAGGCTATGCTAATAGAGCCCAGCACTCCATGTCGTTTATTATCAAGGATTTGTTTACCGGAGGATAATTGATGGTGCCTGAGGGATATCGGAGAGTTGCACATGAATCAAAGGCCGACGAGGCCCTTGATAAGGTGCTGAGAGTTGCTCGTAATTAAACGAGGGCACTGGAGACCAATTGTTTGCGGAATGATTTGGCCGGGGCTAATTGACACTAATTGTTTAATCTGATTTTCTTGCTATCCTCAGTGGTGCTAAGTCAGGCCCCACAGAGCAGTCATCCACAACGTGCTATTAATGAGCTCTGATACAACGGCTGTGTGTGGTTTTGAGCTGTCGTTGTTGTTGGTGTGTGTGTGTGTGTGTTTGTTTGTGTGTGTGTGCGTGTGTGTGTGCGTGCGTGTGTGTGTGTGCGTGTGCGTGTCCGTGTGTGCGTGCGTGCGTGCGTGTGCGCGTGCGTGTGTGCGTGCGTGCGTGCGTGCGTGTGTGTGCGTGTGCGTGAAAGAGCAAAAGACAGAGGAAGATAATAACAGCTATACTGGCACCGCAGCAGTTCTTCATCCATCCTCAATAACATTTGCAGGCACAGCTGGAAAACTAGGGATTTTTGATTAGCTATACGTTAGGACCGAAACCTTTTCACAACATTTCAGAGGAGCTGAACTGCTTCACACACACAATGCCATTTGTGCAGACCCCTGGACAAGGCCCCTACGTCCTTAACCCTGGTCAACCTGCTCCACTTCTCTGTCATGCTGTCCTGCAGACATCAGGACATCAAGGCTGCCACTGCCTTACCAATTTCCACAAGCAATCCAAAGCCCCTTCACCAGCACCCTACAGCACTCTGTTCCAGCTGACTGACATTTAATAGCTTTTAATAGCCATATTACTTATAATTACTGGGTCAACAGCAGCAAATGTGTTTCATGGCTCATTAGCTAGAAATGTTAGACAAAGGGTGTCTCTATATTTAACATTACAGGAGACTAAGAATAAATGTTTTTGAGGCACTCATGCAGAGCATTGCTGTGCCTGGTATGAAATCATTCTGGCACAGTAAATGAGAATGGTAGGTGGATACTCTTGTTTAGACATTAGTTATTATTAGTTCTTGGCAACTCCGTTGTTAATTATTTTTGGTTTTAGTTAATACAAACATTATAGCTGTGTAATAAATACATCATATCGTAAACACAGATTAATAAGATTATCACATTCACTAAAAATATCTTTAGCCATAAATGTAGAGGATATTTTTGTGATGAGGTTTGGGTCAAATATCAACCATGCTCTGCAAAATGGGACTATATTAAATCAATGTATCCATATATTTGGGTCGATACCCAAGTGACAGCGGTGTTGTAATTAAACCGAAGCTGTTGTATCAGCTACAACTGACCTGACACTGCTGCACTATACGCAGACTCATTTGATGGGTAGGTGAAGTAACTAAAGACTTGAGCTCCAACACCCACCGCTCTCTGATTACATTAGGCATGTCTAAGAAATGAGCCATTGATGGATAGAGCTGAACAAATGAACATTAGATCCAAGCCATTAGGCTTGCAGCTATTTTAATTAACACAAACTGTGATGAGTTATTAATGATGATTACAGTAGAAGTGGGGGGAGGTTTACAGGATCCCTTTTGAGCTGAGGATTAAGAAAGGTTTAGCATTTGTTTTCCATGAATGCGAAGGTTTTTTAACTGTCAGTTCTTGGTTTGAAGCCCATTTGGTCATCGGTTCACTCTAAGCTAAGACTGAAATTTCTTATGCCGTTGTCCTAAGTTTTTACGAGTATGTGTCTGAGGGCCAAATTTTTTGCAAGACACACACACACACACACGCACGCACGCACGCACGCATGCACGCACGCACGCACACACACACACACACACACACACACACAAATGCCAGCATGTTAATTTTTTATGTAGATACCATTTAGCATCTACATAGTCTTTAAATCTTGAAAATAACAAAACAAATAAATTGCTTTTAATGTTGCAGTACCATTCCTTCCGCCCCTGTCAAACTTTCCTAGTGTGTTCTCCTCTCCTTGCCTGAGGCCAGCAGAGTTTCAGTGCATTGAGCCTCATTTGCATTTCAGTTCTCATAGATCATTCCAGCCACTTCTCAATGAAGTTTTTTTTTTTTTCTGATTTATCGGACATGGCCGCCTTTACTTTGTGCTAATAATTGGATGCTATTGAAAGGATGAGTTTCATTGATTTTGTCGATGACTGCAGGCATTACCAGCCCAAACCCCAGATTGTCAGCAGGGTCTGTGTGGTGCCGCGATCAATGGTGGTGAATCTTCCCTCCTGCTTTTTATTTACTCTAGTCCCTGCTGATTGAAACGTGTTGCAGTTTGGGCGGATACTCCCACAGTGTGGGATGCGTTCGGCTACCACCGTTCAACAGGGCTGTCCTATTTGCTGCTATAAAACTTCACCCACTAATATGATGAGTAAGATGACTTCCAGCACCCGCGTAGCAGCCCAGAGCTGCAGAGCACTAGTACACAGCAGAACTGAAAGCGCTAGGTTGCATCCGGACTAATAGGCAGACAATAATGTCCCACGAGCACTACTCCTCACTTCTAGCGTCCTCAGAACATTCTAACGCCTAAAATGATAAAGCAAAGGATAAAGCAAATACACAAACTTGCTGCAGTTTTTTTCAGAGGTTACACAAAGGGCACTGGAGCGATTATGTACTTTTCACATGTTCAGGTGACATGTGATGCATGCCTGACTGCACCCGGCACAGTACCATGGAGAGAAACAATGGCTGGGTGACATAAGGAGGAATTACTCCGATTATCGATTCCAGGTGATTTGTCTTAGCATCTTACATCTTGCTGAAATTTAAGAACTTGCAAGAACTTAAGAACTCGTTTTGCCTGATAGCTTTGGCGTGAAAGCCTTGCCACTCATAGTGCTCATTGTTTGAGAGTAAAAAAAAAATCCTTTGGACCAATTAATGAATGTTCTATTGATTTAAAAAACTTTTTTTTTTACTCTTTGAACTCTATCATACTTTGCAAAAAGCATATATGTGTTCAAACAAAATGGTTTTGATTGACAATAAGTATTGTATAGGGGAGGGACAAACAAACTTGAACTCTTTATCAGCACCAGGAGTATCTGTTTTTGTTTCAGAGGTACAGTGGCAATAACCCAAGCTGCCCTGCAAAAGGAGCAGGACTGAATGAGGCAGAAAACTCCTTTCTGAGTACCTGTTGTACATGCGCTGGGGGGTTCTCGGTTTCATTTGGAGCTTTCTCAAAGAACTGGGCTCAAACCAATCAGAGGGATAGCCTGCAGAATTCGTTGGGCACTTCCTGCCCTGTGCCATTATTTGTGGGCTTGTGCAATGGCTGCCGTTTACATATCCCATTTTCTGAGGGGCTCAGAGAAAGGTCACTTGTTGTAACCCATCTGGGAGTCTGCTGGCTGAATGTAATCAGTATACACTTGTTATTCCGCAGGTCTGGGCTTTTTTCGTTTATGTGCAGGCTTGGAGAGAAGTTAATTTCCCTTGTGACCTTTGTGCAATAAAACAGTATTATCTGTTACACTAGGGAAGAAGGAAATTAGCTTCCTCAGTGGCGTTTTGTCACTAAGGTGATCACTTATAAGTTTATTTACTTAATTAGATTAAGAGCTCTGTAAAGGCTTCTAGTGGAGTGGGGAGGCGTATCTTGTCTCTCTGAATTATCTCGCTACCCTCTCCAGCCACAGAGAGCACAATGTCTGAGATGGCCCACTGACAGCAGCCCTCATGCCATGGCCGTCCACGCAGTGTTGGGAGGACTATGATAATATTGTTGGCCACACCGAGACGCTGTGGTAGGACGAGGCCTAGTGTCTGCTGCGAGCCATGCCTAATTTCAGCGGGAGGCGCTCACGCTGACCCACAGCTCCAAAGAAAGCCGACGCAGGAAGCGGGATGACAGCCCTGTTATCATCCCGCTCGAAAGCGAGCAACAAGGCATTGTTCGGAGTCACCTGAACTGCTAGCGATGACAAAAGCTCTGAGCTGAAAGCACCGTGAGCAGTGAGGCTGCGCTCCAAAGCTGGTAATGTGGCTATTTCACATTGGCACAGCACGAACATGCGCTATTTGATAGCCTTAGGTTCCTTTCAGCCATTCAGCTCTCCTAATCCTTCCCTTGCGTCTTGGCTGAGGTCTGATTTGTCCGTTAAACTGGATCCACCACGCGGTGCCCGACACAGCTTGATGCTAATCTGTCAACGCTGAACAGAAGTGCTCTTGAGTTGTGCTTTCTCTTCAGGAAATTGTACCTACAACAGGGCGCTGTCATTGCGCGTTGTTTTAACAACATTTGGTTACCATGCAAAGACGGCAATTCAAATCCATGTGCATTTTTCGGGCTAGGCGAAGAGCCAGCAAAGTGCTTTCAGGTCCGCTAATGACAGAGATAATCTTTCCCAGACAATATGGTCAGATTAGCACTGAAATACAAACTCCCCTAAAACGCAGCACTGGGTAATGAGTTTGCATGTAGAGATTTTCTCACACATCGTCACACACAGACCAGAGCCTTTATTTTGAAAGAGGCTTTAGTGGCAGGATGTGTTAGAATTTCACAGGTGTGGCGTATGTTTATGTGTGCCGGGGGGGAGGCGATGGAGAGGGGGCACGAATGCATATACGTGTGTGAACCTCTGAGGGTGAATGCAATGCTTAACTGACCCGCGGAATCTAGCTCATTATCTCGTCTATTGTGTTGATCTCCTTCCTTGGCCCCATTCACTCCCTGTCAGAGAGCGGCTTCCCCTGCCACCGGCCCGGCCTGCTATTTCATGCCCCTTCAGTCCATTGTAAGGGCCCCGGAGCCCGGGGCCCCGTAGCGCACAGGGGGAAAGGGCGGCCCCCGCTTTGTGTTCCTCTCGCCCGCTCTTCACACGCCCGGCAGGGGACTTCCTTTCTCATGTCACCGAAACCGGCATGGCCTAATCCGCCCGGCCGCACCACCCGCCGTGCATGCTGGGAAGAGGCATTTAAAAAGCGGCCCCTAATGGTTCGTTAATAAATCGCTTCCATTTTACGCTCGACTCTTCACACCAGCGCGGTCGGAGAGAAAAGGGGGCCGTAGAGGCCCGAGAACTGTCATTAGCGGTGTAGTCAGATGAGCTCGCTATCGCGCGCGGGCCGCTTTGATCTGGGTGGCGAGATAGGAACGCCAGACCCTGTGGCATTGCATGTCAGAAGTAGGTGCGGGTGAGTCGAGTCGGGCATAGAGGGGGCGACCAGGGAGACCTCAGGGGTACTGATAGCAGGGTGATTATGGAGAAACAGCTTATAAACACTTGTGAACACAGGGAGCTATGTGTCTCAACTGAAGGTTAATAGCAAGAGCAGTGCCCTTCTGACCGGTTTGAACCTCCCTCAGGTCTCTTGAGACACTAGTGCCGTAACTGTCTATCCAGGACGAGTCGGGTTAGTGCACTCAGGCTGAGAAGCATAAGAGGTTAGAGAGGTGCTCTGTATTGACTCTGCGAGTGACGGGCATGCGGGGGCTGAGTAGCCCCGCATGAGCCGAGGGGGGGGGGGGGGGGGCAGGCTGGGGGAACAAGGCCATTGGGGATTGGCTCAGCGGGAGCAGTCAGGGATGTTAGGGGTGTCGGCCGCACACAGGGCTAATCTCGTTAAGTGTGACACACAGCCAGAGGGAGTGGAGGGGTGGTCCCACAGTGACACACATGTACACACACACATACACACACACACACACTCACTTTATTTGCAAATGATTGAATTTACTTGTAAATGATGTGAGATGAACACTGACCTTCTTCATTTAAGCATAAGTAATTGACTAGGAGTCATTACTTTAATATAGTTTAAACAATATTTACTAAATTAGAAAATTTACTAAATGTATGTTATACAGTTTCATAAAAATGAATCATTCTTTTTTCTTTACCTCTCATTAATTGATAGTATCATGCTGTAAATTCAACAAGAAGTCCAAAGTATTTTAATTTTATTTTACCGCTAGCAAAATTAAACTCAAACTTTTTGTGTACTCCAACTTAGCATAAATAAGTATCAATTAGTTCCTTATTTAGATTTAAGTGTGTGAGCAGTAATTTTCTCAGACTGTGAGGTCATGCTGTTTGTCAGAGGAGAGTGTAAGTGGGTCAATTAGTGTGTAGGAGGATGTGTTTATGCCACTTGATAGCTACATGTGGCGGTACAAATATCCTACGATTAGCCAAAATGAAGAAAGAGAAAAATAAAATGGAGAAAAAACCCCAAAATATATTTGGTCCACCATTATGACTATGAGAGCCCAGTGCAAAGTGATATCAGTCATTATGCTGTGTTTAATTTCCATCTAAAACAAATGCAATTTTTGTACATCAAATTCCTTGTAATATGGGACAGATTCCTAATTGCTTTGAGCTTTGGAAATGGTTCAGACGATCTCCTGTAGTCTTTAGTATGCAGAAAAACAGTGCTATTACATGCTTTGTTCAGTCTGTGCAATCTGCACCGAACTCTTTGTCAGTCAATCAATGCACTGTGTTATCCAGAGAGGCATAAATGGGGTGGTTATAGCCAACAAAGAGCTATCAGTGACTGTGAATGGACAGACACTAGAGAGAGGGGTCAAGCATCAAAAGCTTTGGCTAACCGTGAGCAAGCTTCTGTCATCAATAATAGCTAGAGAGAGAGAGAGAGAGAGAGAGAGAGAGAGAGAGAGAGAGAGAGAGAGAGAGAGATATGCCTGATGACAGGTGGATGGAGGTGAAAAAAAAATCTTTTTAAAATATTCATTTTAAATTCATTATATGTATTTGTAGCATAAAAAGACGTTACACTTTTCACAAAGACTGAAGGCAGCCGCTCTACCCGGGACACAAACCCAGGGCCGACAGGAGGTACACATGAGCACTGTCCACTGGCCCGAAGAGCCATCTCTCTGGCATAGCAGCAGGAGCACCCATTTAACCTTCCTAAGTGATGGGCTCCATCACACACCTCCTCCTCTCCATAAAGAAGTCTTCATATATGTGTGTTAAATTTGAGGTAAATACAGGCTTAAAGCACAGTCTTGACAGAATTCTCATCGATTGCCAAGGAGAACTAGCTACTGTGACTGGTATTCATGTGATCATATGACTTTAGTTTTTGTAATAAATTTGAGTTTTGTTGAAGTGTTACACGAGAGGTCATTAGTCATCGAGTGTCACGTTATGGTTTACCTATAGAGGAACCCTTTCCCCACTCTATGCACAGAGCTTAGTAAGACGTTGTGGGATTTTGCATTCAGGTCAGAATAGGGCAGAATATAATCACAGGCATATGTTCCTAAGGAGAAACATCTCATCTTGTCAAGATAGAGCAAAAGCCTCTAATTATTGCTGTTGTGGTGGCTTGTACTGTGTGTGTGTGTGTGTGTGTGTGTGTGTGAGCAATGGGGATTTCCAGTCTCTTTCCATATCAAACCAGACCCAAAGATTCTACAGCTCCAGTGCTCCTCTAAAGCTTTTTACAAATTCGCCATACGACGGTGGAGAAAGTGGGGCAAGCGGCAGGATCCACAGGAGAAATGTCAGAGTTTGCGTAAGTGCATTTTCTGTGACATTTGGGGTCATTAAGGCTCCCAAACTGTAATTTGTAGATTCTCCAGTAGCCTCTTACACAAGCACTCAGCTTGAAAGTTGAACTTTTAGGGTAAATGTTAGCAAGTGGCTTTAAAAAAAAAAAAATTGTTATTACTTCTCTTTAATACTGTGAGAATGCACCCTTGTGAATATTGTTCACACGCATCATTCTGTTTTCAAATGTTTTACTCATGTATGTAGTCCATCAGGTCATATTGTACAATGGTATATTCTTTCAACAATGGAACTGCCCTCAAACAATTGTGAAACATTTTTTATTTCAAAAGTAAAATGAGTTTAAACATTCTATAATATCACAGGAACATTAATCACAGATTTAAAAAAAAAAAATCTCTTCACCCTCAGGGCAGATTACACTTTAATGATTTAATGATGGGTCCTCACCACCAATGTGAATTCAGTCAGCATTCACCAAACCTCACCACCAACATCGCCATATAGAGCACACATAGAGGAATCTCTCTGACCACTTTCTCAAAAATCAAAGCTTTGCAAAAGGTGTATGGTGAAATAAATCAGATTTGTTCCAAAATATGTAAGTATAATTCATATAGCAATGAGAAAAGTTGCATTTTGCCTCTTTAGTGTGTCTACAAAATGTGTGCATAAAACAATCCGACTACTTTGACTGTGATCGTGGATTTACTATACATGCTCACACACAAATCTAGACATCCATCTAACACTTACCCCACCGCAACATACCCTCATTACACACACACACACACACACACACACACACACACACACACACTCTCACACACACACACACACACACACACACACACACACACACTTTTTCAAAGGAAATCATCATGGTGAGAATGTAAGTGTTGCACTTAATCAAGACTCTCTCTATCAGCTGTGTATCTGCGCTTTCAATAGCGGCGTCCCACTGGTCCCACGCACCCCGTACATCCCATAATAAATAAAAGTGGCAAGTTAAAAGGCCTTTGTCACTGTTTATCTGCGTGCCTTTTCTCCCATTGCCCTTGGCTTCATCTTCAAAAAATTGATGCGCTCTCAAATTGAAGGCGAGTGCTCGACAGGTAATGGTTTAGTGTGATAACTGCTCAGATTTCATCGGCTGGGGGGGGGGGGGGGGGTCCCAATCCTGAAAGGTGATTGTTGGAAGTTTGTGTGTGATTAGCTGCCATGCATCAGAGGGGACAAGGCACCCCAGTGACTGCACACATGGACATGCGTGTTCGGCTGTCAGGCAGTGACAGACTTCATTCACCTGCTCTGGGTGGCAAGACTGCCCAGTTGTCTCCGGCTAACATTCTGTACGTATAGCACATAATCTTGCACCACCATACCTTGTAACGTGTCTATATGACTGTGATTTTCATGACTGAGCATTAGACGCTGTGTGTAAAGATTAATCTGTTTCAGTCGTTCTATATGTAGTTTCTGAATGAATGCATTATATGAAGAAAAACTATGGATGTGAATATATCTGTCAGAAGACAGATGATTGATTGTGCATTGCCTACTGTTTTTAGTTCTTTTTTTTCTTGTTTTTCACACTGAAGTCCCAGTGCTGTTGGTGTGTACCATTAATCTGAGAAAGTGGACGTTCACACAGGCCCTGGCCAAGAAGCTTATCGTCACATGTTTCCCAGCTACTGTCCACAGGAAATGGTGAATTCTCCAACTCACTTAGAGGTGGAATATAGTTGCTCTGGTTACTGGGAGGACAAAAACCTAATGAGAACTAAACACATCATAACATGTAACAAGACATCTTCCTATTGGACATGCCCTCTATCTTTCTTACTCATTAAAAAAATGTATTATGTACCAGAATGTATTGAACTATTGTTAAAGGATTTGAAGTCTTCATTTCAGCAAACTTGCCAAGCTTAGAAGGGAAAAGCTTCAGTTTAAACACCAGTAATTGTGTCAGAATATCTTTATTCACTCAGCAGAGTCAGACCAACCACTGGAGCAGAAACCTTCTTTGGCACCTGTGAGGATGTGCTATTACTGAGCTGTAGCATTATAACATTATGAGCACTCTGTTTGAGTTACAGAAAACATGCAAGACTGCTGACAGCGAGACTCTCTTGCCATCTCTGCCGAGTAAAACAGCTGTGCTGGCCTTACAATGCATTAAGTCTCCTGTTCCTTTTAGATAGTTAAATTGTGCATGAAATGTCGTTGGCGCAGACTGCTCTGAAGCTGGTCTGATTAGGCAACATCTGTTACATTGGGGAGAAATCCGTGTCTGCCCTAATTAGCTGTCAGACGGGGGTACGGTGTGCCGGATGGCGCCAGGGAGCTGCCACAGGTTCCTTTCCCCATCCTGTCACCTGTCTGGCATACCCCCCCCCCCCCCCAAACCGCCTACACACAGATCCCTAACACTCACCCCCCCGATCCACCATCAGCTGTAATTACGGAGAACAGTGACACAAAAGAGCAGGCTGGAGGGGAATGAGGCATGCCCATCTGCACACTCACACACACGCGCGCGTGCACACACACACACTCACTCACTCACTCTCTCTCACACACACAAAAGCACACACACACACACAAAAGCACACACACACACATACTCACACACACAAACACACAAAAGCACACACACACACACACATACTCACACACACACAAAAGCATACACACACACACACACAAAAGCACACACACACACACACACACACACAAAAGCACACACACACACTCACACACACACACAAAAGCATACACACACACACGAAAGCACACATACACACATTTACAGCTATTCCACAAAATCAGAGTATTAGTTTAATTTTAATTTCTTGCTTTTTTTTTTCTTTTTTTTTGTGTATTTTTACACTTTACAAGAACAGTTAAGCAGCTTTATTCCACTCAGTCCATGAAGCTTGGTGGTGCTGTTGGGTGACAATATGGAATAACTCCAAACATACCGTGTCCTGCCATCCCCAAGTGATGCACTGGTTCATAATGTAAATGTACCCACTTCAGTAAAAGGTCTTTGGCAGTAATCACTTCCAGAGCAGCTAGCACCACAAACTGAGAGGCTGTCTAACGTGTCTCTGGATTCACTGTTATTAGGTGCTTGTAAAACTGCTCGTGAACAGCAGCACTGCCCGTACTCTCCTTTAAAATCACTATTCCGTAAGTCAACATCCCTCGCCCCGCTCTCTCCACTGGACTCCACTGAGAACTGTTGTAGTGTAACTGTAGTGTAGTGTAGCAGCTGTGTAGCTGTAGTGAGACTTAGGATTGTAAATGTGGCCCGCAAACGTCTGAGGCTATTTTGCATATGCGCGCACACGCCTTGATTTACAATGGTATGACTAAGATCACTTGCAGTTGAGCTCGCTTTCCAAACTGCTGCATTTTCCTTGGGGAAAAAAAATCCCAAAATGAAGTTTCCATATGTCTGAAGTATTCCATCATGCTTTGTTCAAACCGATTATGTAAAACAAAACGACGGAGCTCTGTGAATGCTGAATTCTTGCGCGTACTGGTAGCGGATGTGGCGACGCTTCTGGAGGTGGCGTCGAGCGGACGGTGAGGGAGGAAGGTAAAAAACACCCACCGGGGAAGAGTGACAGGCCGGCGACAAGGAGAATGTCACGGCAATTGCGGGGCCATCAGAGCTACGGCGTGATGGGTGATTTCCTCATGCTTCACTCGGCGAGTCCATCGGAGAGGATGTGGCGCACTCTCCCCCGTCTCAGGCCCCAAACCCTCCGGCGCTGACATTTAAAGTGTTGATTCCTGAGCACTTATGTTAATTGTTGTAATTTTCCTGATGAAGCGTCGGCCTGATACCTTGATGCGGCCAAGATAGTTTTTATATTTCCTCTGAGCGCGTCGCTCGGCCATTTGCTCCGTGCGGTGTCAGCTTGGAGTGCCACTGAAAGCTGACAAAATTGCAAGCAAATTGCATCAGATTGCCAACATTGTGAAAAGGTAAATTGCTTGCAAATCTATTTAAACCACTGGCCTATTTTCATCAGCCACGGTACTTGGTATTCATGATTGCTTAATTGGCGACCTTTTCTATTGTGTAGTGCTTTATGGTGTAATGGAAAGCGATCTTTACCAAACCGATTATGGCTTTCCCCCCCCCCTCGTTCTACGCCAGTACATTACGTGGTGATTGCAATGGCTTGTTCTTTGTAAATGAACTTTCCGATTCCAGTTATTTCTTTATATAAGTGATGCAGGACAAAGAGTCATTTGTTTGCTATGATGTATTTGAAAGCTCTTTGTGACCAAGTCTGTCAAAGCAAATGGAGCCTGGAAGTCGTGCCCTGCTTTTTGACTGACCTCCCAGCTAACGCGGCTTTTTCAAGGCGGGGAGCAATTAAGCCTCAGCCGCTGAAATATTTTGTCAGGTAGTTGAAAACAAGTATATTAGCTCCGCGTTAACACGTAGGGCTTAGTACAGTGGTAAAGATAGTGTGCTTCAAGTGGCACAACCAGTACAAACAGCTGTGCTGAATTATTGCTGTATGCCTTGTCCTGAGTCTCGTGTATACGCGCCTGTCATTACACTGGCGTCTCCATGTGGCTCGTGCATGCTTTTTCAGAGTGATCGTTCTTGTCAATTTATTAAGACAATCTCGTTAAATTTTTAATATTAGCAAATCTTTGAAGTGCGTTTTGGGATCATTTAAAGTGAAGAAAGTATTGTTAGTCATCACTCTGTGTATTTCGCAATACCTGTGGCAATATTGTATGCTTTTACGCTCTACGATATGAAAATTGACTCCGGGAAATATCGCAAGAAATGTGAGCTCTCCGCGAAGCTGCAGGTTGGAGAGCAGTACAACTCTTATCCTAGGAGAAGTTCACATATACGCTACGCTTCTGCACCATTCTACAACAGCTGCTCAGGCTGATGCACCCAAGCATAGGTGGGCATGAGTTTGGGCTTGCAAATTAAAATATTATATCATAAATGAACACACAAAGTAACTGGTGCTACAGTTTCATAATTTTATGAATACTGTCCAGTTACGGGTAATCTGGTTAGGGTTAGTAATCAGGCTTTTTATGAATGCTGGCCACAAGACATGTAAGTGTTTTATGATTTTGTATTTGCAGAGGATTGTTATGCCCTTGCCTCTTCATTTCAGCTGATGCGCATGCTGCTGTACTGGATACTGTTTTTGCAGAAGGTTTGAGGGCTGCAGTTCAATTCATTATGTCATAAAATGCTTGTTACCTGGATGGATACATACAGTTTAAGCCTTAAAAAAATTGACTTCTCTGTGGGAGTTCAGTACTTTATGCTCTCTAAAAACATTAACTCTATTTGTAAGGTAGTACTGAATTTCTGCAGCAAAGTATATCTAACCAGAATTGTTTAAGTACTCTGAACTGCCATGCAGAGTCCACAAGAGGCCTACTGTCTAAGGCATCTTGTTCAGTGAACGATGTACTATCCTCCTATAGCTCACCTGTTAGACCAAGTCGTGTGATAGAGACTGGTAAATGTATATGATCTACCTACTGCTGAAAATGTAAGTTCATAGACCCGGAACTAAACACACACGCGCTGTAACATACCAGCAGAAAAATAAAACAGGCTTAGGAACGTTGTCAACAGAACTTCTAAATGGGTTTTGTTTACCTCTCTGCTACATGCTTGGGTGGCTGGGTGTCCACAACTGAGGAGATGACAAACAGCAAAGAGCCTTGTCTAATCCCTCTCCTATGACAAATGTAAACCTCTGACACAAGCTTGTTTAAACCCATACTGTGTTTTGCACTTAGTTGCGATAGGGCCAGCTTAGTACGTGTGTGTGTGTGTGTGTGTGTGTGTGTGTGTGACGGGGGAGAGAGGAGTGGCAGGAATGAGTGTGTGTTTTATCATGACAGAGGTAAGATTAGCCTATTTTAATTTGTGGTCAAGCAGGAAAATGTGAGTGCGTTTGTTTGTTTGTGTGTGTGTGTGTGTGTGATTGTGTGTGTGCCTCCGGGCAGGGGTCTGAGCTTTGGGTGTTGGACTGTAAATTTTGTCTGCGTCAGGGCAAAAGCTGATTGATCTCGCGGTGTAAGATCAATAAGCAGACACTGTCATTTTTATAACGGATGAGCCTGCTTGCAGAGATAAATTAAGACTCCACAGATCACGACGGCCAGGGCTGAGTGTCGTCCTCATCAATCCAAGCTGGCTGGCCCCCGAGCAGCGCCGTGTCCGCAGACGCCCGCAACTCCCAGCCTCTGTCTTTGTGAAGGCTCCACTACTGCTTGTACAGCCCCCTCGCTGCACGTGTGTGCAATTCATACCGTCTGCGAGCTCAAATCAAACATTTGCCCTCTCACCTCTCTTGTCGTCTCCCCTGATTAATCCCGTTTATTATTTGCTGAAATGCATCATGCCAAATAGTTGATTAAATAGAAAAAAGAGAGAGAAAGCCGTCGTCCTTTATGGGAACTAAGGTGCGGCGCGCCCTCGTTTGTCTCTGCTTGTTACGCGGCGTGACGTCGCAGCCCGTTTAGGCGCGAGGGCGATTAGGGGGAGATTAATACGGCGGCTCTCGCCTCGCGGGTGTTGCGCGCTCTGTCTGGCCTGTCGCCGCTGCTGAGATGCGCCGTTTTCGCTCACGCGATCCGTTCCTCCTTCGTCTGCTCATCCGTTTCAGAGCTCGCGCGGACGAGACACGTGCCGAATGTAGTCGTCACGACTCCTTTGGATTGATGGTAAACCCTGTTGCATAATCTCAATTTTCGCCCGAGCCATTTTTCAGCAAACCTGCCTCCACTGGCTGTTTTGATATGAACTCATTTTGAGGAAAAAAAACAAAAGAGAGAGAGAGTCTGTGCATGCATTCTTTTTTGATTCAGTAGAAGGTGGAGACCTAAAACTATTTGAAACTGCCAAATAAATCTTCGTAGGTGTTTAAAAGCAAAAGCATTTGTAGCATTAAAGGCAAAGTTAGAGTCTGATATTGGAACAGATGTATTGACTACATATTTGGTAGTGATGCTCAGTTTTATTGGTCAGTCCTGCAAAAGTTAAGAAGCCGAGTCATTTTTTTTATAAACTAAAAAATCAGTTTTACTGCCAATTACACAGTGAATGTGTAGATTACCTACATTTACCTTTTGCTAGTTCCTTCCAGGACAGGTGTTAATGCATTTTGCAGTACTCTTTAAATTCGAGTTGCCAGTCATCCCAAATCTAACTTGTCCAAATCCTTAAAAGTCTGCAACAAGTGGTTGTGTTTGTAAAATTATTTAAGGCCACCAAAAAGAGTGACTGCAGAGCAAGCATTTTTTAAATTTCCGAATGAGAAATACTCTGTGTATTAGTGTTCCAGAGTCTTAGAGTCAGAGAAAGAGAGCGTAGAGAGCTGTAATGCACATTTAATTCCTGCTGGGTACTTTGCTTATCGAATTAAAGCGGAGGGGCTCTGTCAGGCCTGACATCTATGCCTTTGGGCTGGACACCATGTGTAAAATTGGCCAACAAGAGATTTGAAGTGGTGGTTAGGGGGGAGAACATGAAACTGCAGCACCCGCCCATGTCCCATCAGCCTCTGTCCTCATGGCCGGGTTCCCTCTCTGGGGTCATCTGTCCCGGAGTGGCTGCTATAAAGACTGGCGCAGGGAGACTGGGGCCCACTACATCACCTCCAGCTGGGAGGCTTATTACTCCCACCCTTCGTCACCTGGCCTGGCCATTCATAACATCGTCATCGTATTAAATATACATGAGGCAGGGGGCATTAGGGAGGGGGATTGGCTGGTGGGGTTAAGGGGGGGTGTGGAGGAAAATGAGGGACTGGGGGGGGGGGGAGGTGGTTGAAAGTGCAGGTGGCTGTCAGCTCTGTAATTGGTCGCTGCTGGCCTCCTCCACGGCGTAAAATTGTTTTCATTGTGTGTACGCACACACAGGGGAGAGACAGACCCCCAGTAAAAGCTTCCGTGCTTCCCTCAAGTCCAGGGAAGAGAGAGAGAGAGAGGGAGAGGGAGAGGGAGAGAGAGAGGGAGACAGACTCCACTTAAACAAGTGGTTAGTGTGGCAAGGAAGAATGAGAAGAGAGGAGAAGGGCAGAGGCAAATAAGGGAGAAGAGTGAGGAAAAGTGGAGGAAGCAGCAAGAAGTTCATCATTAACTGACTGACAAGGGATAATGGCACACAACACGAGCTTATGGCTGGAGAGAGAGAGAGAGAAAACGGGGCGAGATTGCTTTAAAAGTCTCAGTCAGGCGCGGGGAGGGGGCGACTGTCGGGGCTCTAGCTGTCCTTGTGCCCCTCGAAAACCTCTCCGGTCACCAGGGGTGCACAGAACGAGCGTGGAGGGAGAGCAAAATAGAGGCTGAGAGAGAAAGCGCAGGGGAGAATGAGGGAGAAGTTTCCACCTGACTGGAGTTCCCATGGTTTGCCATGCGGTAGCGTAAGCTGGTTTCTGCAATAAACTCGGCTCATTGTCCCCCCAGAAAGGCCAGTCAGGTCGCCCCATTTGGATTCAAGGGTGTCTCTTTCTCTGCTCCCTGCGCTGAACTAATCACCACCGCACTTTGTTTAATTGCAGCCAAAGGAAGAGATGTGTTCAAGAAGTCATCATGATCCCACCCACCCCCTCGAGCACCTCTCTCTCTCTTTCTCTCTCTCTCTCTCTCTCTCTCTCTCTCTCTCCTTTTTCTCTCTCCTTTTTTAATGAATTGCACAAGTATGCAAAGACAACAAACAGGGCTGTTGAATGAATACAACTCTGGTTGAGAGGGCGGGAATAGATAAGTGTTGGAAGTTTGTGTGTGTGTGTGTGTGTGTGTGTGTGTGTGTGTGTGTGTGCGCGTGCATGCATCCGTGTTTGGATGCTTTTGCTGGTTGCTAGTGTGTAACGGACCAGTGAGGTATCAACATATCTGCCTGTGGAGAGTTAGTCTGCTGGATACGTGTGAGTGCTGATATAAGGAGCTGAAAGCCTGACCCCACACAGTCCCTGCACAGTTAGCCGCTGTAACCCTGCTGAGCTTGGTGGCCAGTATCACAGTCCCAGTTTACTACTCACATGTGCCGTAACAGACGCAGATTTGCTCCTGCTCATTTGGCAAGAGAGGGTGCAGGGATACGTGTTTGATGACTAGGGTCATTTGCTCAGTGGTGTGCGCATGAGCGTGCGTGCGTGAGTGTATAGGTGTGTGTGTGTAAGACAGAGACACGCATACACTCACAGCCCCTGTCCCGGCATATGATAGACAAAGCAATCATCTTTTTGAGTAGCAGCCTTTTCATATTCATTGCATCAGCCCACAGGCCCACAGGCCCTGCCTTGCCCTAGCTGTCTTGCAAACTTGGGCAGGCTCTCAGAGGAAAGATGCCGCACCAGAGAATCCTTATGACAGTATATAAAAATGCAGACAAGTGTGTGCAATTTTGAAGGATTTCAGACAGAATGGCCATAATATCCATAATAGCCTTACTATACATAGGAATTAGACTATTTGGCAGCTCCATGCATCCGATTGTTAAATGAAGTCATCCTCATTCCCAGTGTGGTTTTCCAAAGCTCAGTTGTTGAAAGTAGAACTGGAACTTCATAAACATCTTGGGACACAAAGCCATTTTCTAGAGGTGCCGGTTCTGGAGCGGGCTCCAGAAAAGTGTCAAGAAGTTGTTGGAACTTTAATCTCGACATATGAATCGCTTCCTCGCATTTCGGAGAGTTTCAAAAACAAGGGATTAATGGAACACAATTGCTATTCATGAAGCCCTCTCTCTGAAGAGATGGGGGATTTTGCATTGTGTGGCCAATTGGGTCGTCCCTCCCTCACTCTCTTGACTTCTAGGGGGGCTGACCGGAGGCGGAAACCGGCCAATGAGGGCCCGCTGCTGGCTCGCGAAGGCGCTTGCATTCTGGCCCCATAACTTTCCCTCCCGCCCTGTCTGAAAGACTGTTTAAATGGTTTTGGTTTATTATTGCCCACCGTGGGCCAAAAAAGGATCTTCTGTCAGGCCTGAGAGCAGAGGGATGGGGGTGTAGGGGCGAGAGCATTGCCTGGCTCTTTCTGCAGGCTCTTTGGCCAGACAGCTGTTCAGGCCTTGCCTGACTTTTCATATGGATATGTATGGTAATGGCAGGCAATAGAGTGGGCATGAAGAGCAGGCATCGCCCAGGCCCTCTCTCCGTCCACCGCGCCTCCAACGGCCCCACAAAAGGAGCAGTAAAAGGGGGCAGCAGCCCCAGCGAAGCTCCCACCTTTTCTCCCCCCCGCCCCCCTCTCCGCAGGCCCTGAATTAGTTCTGCGAAAGCAGTGAAAGTGATCTTTAGCAGCGCGACAGGGGGGGAAGACTGCCCATGGGAGCCAGCGAGCTCATTAGCGCCAAGCGTCTAGAGGTGGCAGATAATCAACCGGGGCATATTCGACCATCACGCCCACGAAGCCTGTCACAACAGCAAACTCCCCGGTCCCCCCTCCCCTTCCTTGTAGAAATGATACAGGCTCATCCCAAAAGCTTCTATTACAGCTATTCTCTCTTTCTCCGGCTGGCCACTTCGTTTGGGTTGCTCCCCCACAGGTCCAGCCACTGACTTCTTGTCTCACTGGCTGCTTGCTTGTTACGCCGTAATCACGGTGGGCCCTTCCGCCATCTGCGATGCCACCTGTAAAGCGGTCCCGGACGGCCCAGGCCGCTCCGCCTCGGGTAAGGCTGTCGGACACGTGCACGGCAGAAGTAGGAAGAGTTTCTGGTGCCTCAACAAACGTCACACTAGAAAACTGGTGGAGGCAGCACCCACGGGTCCCTGAGGTGAGCGTCTGAAGGACCGGTGGAGGCGTGCAGTGGCTGCGGCGCCAGGGGCCCGGCATCCTGGCGTGGCTGTGTGGGTGGCCGCACTTTCACTCTCTGCAGAGGAGCGGTGTAAATACCACAGTCTCTTTCTTCCACTTCAGCAAAGGTCAAAGTTTGCTGGGGGAAAAAAGCAAAACAAACAAACAAACACACAAACAAACAAACAAAAATCAGTGCCATCAGTGGCATGCGGTGTCTGCGTTAGCGAGTTCAGTAAGCAGTGGGGAATGTGTGCCTGGTGGTGGTGGGTGGTGAGACTGCGTGGAAACCTCGGCCAGCCCCAGCAGGGCCTGAAGCCTGCACTGGACGTAATGGCTGCCTAACTACCTCCATCTTAAATGGACTGGAAAATGGCATTTGAATTTTCATGTTAATTGAAATGGACTAATTGTTAATATATTCACTAGGCAAAAGTGTCACAATAAAAGGGAATCTGGAGTCCTTTTGATTTGAATCATGTGAAAATTTGGTAAATAAAAGCCAGTATCTGGTTATTGCTTAGGAGATAATAACATGCAGCATTTTCAAATAAAAAAGTCAAAGGTATTTTATTGTAATAGCTTTATTGTTCTAAGGAGATCAGTGTGTTACACTGTGTGGGGTCTTCTCTAGGATGTTGGCTTACAGATGCACACAATGATCGCTTCAAACTCCTGATAAATGACCATGTGCTGGCCAAAAAAAAAGAAGAAAAAAGTAAATATTGGAAACGGGGCATTTTTGTGATTCGATACAGGCTTTAAGCAGAAAAAAATGAGAAACGTAGAAAGGGAGTCCTTTTAATACATTTAATCTAATCCAATTTCCAAATTTCCCTAAAAAGGAATTACGAGATACGGACAGTGGGGGGTGAATCCGTATCCAACAATTGCCGTCCATTTTCTGAAAAAAAAAGAGAGAAAAAATTGCCATGCGGCTAAGGAGGGCTATTCTCTGGGGTAGTCCTTTTCCTTCACGGGCAACTATAGAAATTAGCCCTCGCCTTCACTGTGCTCTCACACTTGGCTACACACGCTTGCATGAACACAAGGAAGAGGAGGAAAAAAAACTCTTTTCTTTCTGTCAGCATTCCTGGCCAACAATGGCTAGATTAGGCAACGAGAAGGGCCCCCTTCAGAGGTGTGGTGGGGGTTTGGGCAGGGGGTGGCTGGTGCATTGAGTGGGGCAATGGCCCCGGCTGGAACAGCTGGTGGGGGTTAATGGCGACTGAACCCCACGGTCGGGACCCTTTCTCTATTGTTTGGGCCACTCATGGGAAGAGAAGGGGAGTGCTGACAGGCTCCGGGGTGTGATGGACCCTTGGCAGAAGTTGCGGGGGTCGTCCGAGCAGGGTGTGGTGGACCCTCTGCGGAGGACGCGGGGGTCGCCGGAGCGGGCTTTGTGCATGCTCCTGCACGCGTGTGTGGTTACTACACCACAGGAAGCAAACGGAGGACCAGGGGAGCCAAGGTGGAGCGGAGGAGACTGATGAGCTGGCTGGAGATGACCCTGGAAGAAGAGAGGATGCCACATCCTTTAGAAAATAGATTTAAAAAAATGCAGGGTAGTGAGAATGTGGAACACAACTTTTCTCCGTCTTTCTGTAGCTTTCATTCCACGATTTAACACTGGCTGAAATACCAGTGTGCCTGAGGAGGCTTAAATCTGCTTACAATGGGTGCGCCCATGTGTTTTAGCATACACCATGAATCAGTCAAACCAGCCACTTCATTACACACTGTAAGAGCCGATGAGATGACTCACGGGATCATGTGAGAACCAGCAGAGCTGTTTTCAACTTCTGTGTAGAGAGACACATAGTGCTCAGCCTTCCCGAGATGGAGGAAACTATCAAAGCTGTGGTTAAGACACTTTTCATCTAAATGCAGCTTGTGTGGGTGTATGTATGCACGCACATGCATGTGTGTATGTTTTCACACACGTGTGTGTGTGTGTGTGTGCGTGCGTGTGTTTGCGTGTGTGTGCGTGTGTTCCTGCCTGGATAATGATGCTGTGGGTGTGTGTGTGTGTGTGTGTGTGTGTTCGTTCCTGCCTGGATAATGATGCTATGTCTGCATGTTTGTGTGTCTACGACAGTGCTGTGATCAGAAATACAAAAGGGCTGCTTTAGACTAATGGCCACATGCATTAGTATTCAGAACTGGGGAACACAAGAAAATGATCATGGATCCTGCAAACAAACCTGACTGTGTGTGTGTGTGTCTTGTAAGGTTCCGATTTAGTAAATACACTCACTGATAGAACCCTGAGGTTGTTCCTTTTTTCTTTCTTTTTCTCCCATTATTGTCCTGATTATGATAGCACACTGGTGTAACAGTTAATTGTTGATGACACCTGATTCACCTTGCAACAAATCCCCCTTCCCCATCCATGCAAATTGAATGCTTGAGAGAGTGTGTGCGTGTGTGTGAGAGGCAGAGAGAGAGTGTGTGTGAGAGGGAGAGAGAGTGGGAGTGTGTGTGAGAGAGAGAGAGAGAGAGAGAGAGAGTGTGTGTGTGTGGGGGGGGGGTGGGGGGTGGCGTTGATATGATGTGGCAGACTCAGAAATGAAAGATTAGTGTTCAGATGAGACCCTGGGGACACAGAGGCTGTGCTCCCAGTGCTGTGATTACAGGGAGGCCGACAACCCAGCCCTTGGCTATCAGCACTCGGGGCCACCTTAAATTAATAAAGCGTTTCACTCTCTCAGCTCTCAGGGCCACCTTAAATTAACACAGTGTTGCTCTCCCTCAACACTCAGGGCCACCTTAAATTAACACAGTGTTTCTCTCCCTCAGCACTCAGGGCCACCTTAAATTAATAAAGCGTTTCACTCTCTCAGCTCTCAGGGCCACCTTAAATTAACACAGTGTTGCTCTCCCTCAACACTCAGGGCCACCTTAAATTAACACAGTGTTTCTCTCCCTCAGCACTCAGGGCCACCTTAAATTAATAATGCGTTTCACTCTCTCAGTTCTCAGGGCCACCTTAAATTAATACGGTGTTTCTCTCCCTCAACACTCAGGGCCACCTTAAATTAACACAGTGTTGCTCTCGCTCAGCACTCAGGGCCACCTTAAATTAATAAAGCGTTTCACTCTCTCAGCTCTCAGGGCCACCTTAAATTAACACAGTGTTGCTCTCCCTCAACACTCAGGGCCACCTTAAATTAACACAGTGTTTCTCTCCCTCAGCACTCAGGGCCACCTTAAATTAATAATGCGTTTCACTCTCTCAGTTCTCAGGGCCACCTTAAATTAATACGGTGTTTCTCTCCCTCAACACTCAGGGCCACCTTAAATTAACACAGTGTTGCTCTCGCTCAGCACGCAGGGCCACCTTAAATTAACACAGTGTTTCTCTACCTCAACACTCAGGGCCACCTTAACACAGCGTTTCTCTCCCTCAACACTCAGGGCCACCTTAAATTAACACAGTGTTGCTCTCGCTCAGCACGCAGGGCCACCTTAAATTAACACAGTGTTGCTCTCCCTCAACACTCAGGGCCACCTTAAATTAACACAGTGTTGCTCTCTCTCAACACTCAGGGCCACCTTAAATTAACACAGTGTTTCTCTCCCTCAGCACTCAGGGCCACCTTAAATTAATAAAGCGTTTCACTCTCTCAGCTCTCAGGGCCACCTTAAATTAATACGGTGTTTCTCTCCCTCAACACTCAGGGCCACCTTAAATTAACACAGTGTTTCTCTCCCTCAACACTCAGGGCCACCTTAACACAGTGTTTCTCTCCCTCAACACTCAGCGCCACCTTGAGTTAACAGTGTTTCTCTCCCTCTACAGCCAAAGTGATCACTCCTGCCAAATGTTAACTTTAAATGTCACTTAATGTTTTAGCACTGGCTCACTTAAAGAAGTACACTTCAGATGTAACTGATTATTAATCTGGTTTTGTTTTGCTCAGACAGTTCGTACGATACATTCTGTACCATTGTTTTTAGCTTTTCTGGCTGCTAAAAGTATCAGCTAAAAAGTTTCAGCAATTAGACTTGTCTTTACAGGAATTATGTTGTTGATTTTCTGGTATTTTTCTTTCTGCACAGTTCCTGCAACACCTGCTTCTTCAGAACGTTCCCCCAGTCCACACACACACACACACACACACACACAGACACACACACTCACACACAGACACACACACTCACACACAGACACACACACTCACACACACACACACATACACACACACGCACACACACGCAGACTCACACACACACACACACACACACACACACACACACACAGGTCGTGTGTCATCTTTACCCCCCTCCTGCTTACCCCAACAGCAAAGATTTCATTTCCTCATGCTCTCAGGAGGGGCTTTGTCCTATGTATGTTAGCAGGGCCCTAATCTGAAACCCAAACTCACACTCTCACGTTAGCCACTTCATCTTCCCCTGCTCGTGTTTGGCTGGTACCCCCCCCCCCCCGTCCCCATCGAGTGACGCTGTCTGTCTCCTGATGCTCTGCTGCTGCCGATATTCGGGACACTTTTCACGATCTCTTTGCGTTTTCCTGTTAAGGCTCGTTAAGGTGCTCTCCGATTGGAAGCGGTGTCCGATTCACCCATGACACACAGCTGTCTGCCGGCCTGCTCCGCGCCGGCTGCCTTGCGCCGGCCAACCCTGCCATGGGCTTCTGTCTTGCCCACAACCAACCTCACCCCCCCAAGCTTCTGATGGGGACCGACTGGATTTTCATACCTCTGCGGGACAAATTGAGGAGCTTTCACGGATGCAGTCACTCCGGGAAGGCTGCCAACTCTGTAGACCTTCGGAGAAGCCCTGCTCCGCCCCCCACTTCTTATTTTATGAGACAGTGATTGCCTCGCTGGAAATGCTGGCTACCTGTTTTTACAAGTCCTCTCCTCTGTGAAACACCTGTACGCAGCAGTTGGGCTCATTGTTTCGCTCAGCCCACCATCGTAAAAGAAGGCGAGACCAAAGAAGCGGCCACGTTAGTCTTGCGCTGACTCACGCCTCCTTCCTGGCGCCAGCGCGGGCGAGTGCTTCCTGTCACCGCTTAAAAACATGCGTCATGTGATGCCAACTTGAGCTTCCAGATGCTAATCATAGCTGTCACTATAAATCCTGCAAGTTTTGCTCAGGGCAACCGCAAGTATGTAAACCATGCCACAGGTACCCTCGCTGTCAGCCCCTTTGACATAAGTTGATGTGTGAAGCGCAGTGAATTTACAGGTCTTTTTTTTCTCATACAGGTTTTGTCTGATGTTTTTTTTTTTTTTTTTGACAGACATTTATCAGGATTTTTTAACCATTTCATTCCATCTGTTGATTACAACAAAGAGAGTGTTTATATTGTCACAGTACAGAATTATGACGTTTCCAGCTTCAACCCTGAAACTTCACACAGTCTGAAAACTTCATCCAGTTGGCAGTGATCACTCAAACTAAAAATGCATTACCAAATATATTACCGATCAAGTTCCATCTCATATTTGAATCAAACATCCATTCTATCCTGCAAAAAAAAATGCAACACTTGTGGGAAATATAAATGTTACCCTTTCCCTAAAGTGCCGGAAATATTGTGGAGCTATGGATTAAATGTCGTGTTTGGCGGCCTCTTATTGATGGCGGGAGAATGTGGAAGTAGCCAGCGACCTGGACGTAAAAGATGGGGATTTATGGCCTGGTATCTCTTGAACAATTTTATCAAAAGCCCATTCCAACATGGCATTTTTCGTTGGGCCATAAATCAGCGTAGTCGGAGCGGTGTGCCTGGACAGTAAGCGGAGATGGATGAGCCGGGGGAGAGGTCAGCTCCGATTTTTCACCCCGGCCTCCTGTCACTGCCTCTGGCGACTGCTGCACCTTTATGAATTGCTGTTTTACTGACTTGTTGTGTTTTTAATTTGTTTTACCCTGCTTGGATGGCGGGGGGGGGGGGGGGGTAAAAACGGAACGTGGATGGGCACTAGGACCTCACTCGACCCGTCGGAGACCATGTGCCAGTCATGAAAATCGAGCCGTCTTTCGCAAACTGAGATTATGATTTGTTCACCTCTGAATTGCTGCATGAATTGTTTTTGGGCATGTAACTTGAGTCTGAGAAAGTTTGACAGAGAAAGTCTGACAATGCCCAAAAGGTAGAGTAAGTTAAATGCAATTCCTGTGTCCAAAGGAAAGTTCTTCAGTTATTCTAAGACTTCAGAAGTGCTTGTAAACAGTGGTTGGAACGTGGCTCTGCTGGCCTTCACTGGGTTACAATAGGATATGTGCACATATATGTAGTCAGGCATTTTGAACTCCAAACTGTAGAATATAAACGACAATTAACAGGCACAAGACACGTGCTTATGTCACGTTATGAACTAGAGATATAGCGCGGTGGACCTGTGACTACAAGGGAATTTTCTATCACTAATTTATTCATATATTTTTATGAAAGCCTGTTATTGGTCGAGTAAGCGCTTTCATCCACTCCCCTCTGATTGAAAGGCCTGCTGTGTGCCCACCTAAGGTGGTCATCTCTCGTCACCGTGGTGACCTTGTCATGGTGGCGCTGTCCCTGGGTGATGTTCCCTCTGCTGTGTGAGTCCAGCGCCCTTTAGGAGCTACTTACACCATCAGCACCGCCTGGCAACCCCGAACAAAGCTGATGCAAGAAATACAGAGAGATGTGGGCTTGAGAAGTCAGTCAATGTCACAATACCTTTTAGCAGCACAGCCTCATACTGCATGTGCAAACCATTTTTCTAGTTACCATGTGGTATATAACATGCTGGAACCTGCACACAGTCAAATGTGCAGATATGCCTGCATACATACACACGAATGCATGCATGCAGCCAGTTTGGCCCATTGCCATGGTAATATGGTAAATCTGTGGAGGAGCAGTGGGGAAGCATTGCAGGAATTCTTGCACACAGGGCATGACAGACCAGCCGCCGATGGGCGGGTGTGAGGACCTGGTCTGCTAGGCAGCGTAATTTACTAAACCTGTGCATTTGAAAATGCGGTCATGGGTCACGGGTGCACGGACGGCCCCCTGTGATCATTTTCTCACTACAACGAAAGCCAGAGAGTCTGAGGGAGCCGTGGCACCTGTGGGACAACCTGGAGAGCCATTCCCTCCTTCTCCTGCCTCTCTGTGTGTTTTAACTTTTGGTTAAGTGTCAGTGAGTCTCATTAGACTGCGCAGCTGAAACATGTTTTGCTGCATGTGGGATCTGCAGCCACAGCGTGGGTTTTTCTCCATTCCCAGACTGAATACAGCAAATATGTGTCAAATAAAAACAAAACAAACAGGATCTCCAACCCCTGCTGAATTTGAACAAAGCTGAAAAATAGTTCTCTGCTTCTTATATCCTTCAAGAGAGCACGATGTAGACAATAGAGGAAACCCAAACAATTCCCTGCTTATTTGTTCGTGTGAGAGAGAGAGAGAGAGAGAAGAAGAGAGTAGAAGAAGAGTAGAATCGTGGTTAGAATTGTGAATTTTGCAATTCTTGTTGACACAGTACTTGACCTGTTTCAGGTTTGCCACCAGTGAGAGGTGAAATTGCGGAGAACAATCTGTCTCTGTCAGAAGCTGTGTATCCCACTACACACCACACACACACACACCACACACACACACACACACCACACATACACACACCCCACACACAGCACACACACACACACGCATACACACACACCACACACACACACATGCACGCACACCACACACACACACGCACACACCACACACACACGCGCACACCACACACACACACACATCGTACACACATACGCACGCACACATGCACGCACAACAAACACACACACACACGCATGCTCACACAAACGTGCGCGCGTGCCACATGTTCACCATGTTGTTCTTTTTGCCTTCTTTTTCTCTGCAGCTGTAATTTTTCAGGCCTGCAGCCTAGCGCTGAGTGCTCAGTAAATTTCTTCTGCGAGACGCTCAGTCACTGTAGATAATGCTTTCAAAGTCTCTGTCGAAAAACAACAGACAACCCCTCGTACCATTCCCCCACGAAGGATTCCCACACTCTCTGCACTGACAGTTGTCACCGCACAGATGGGAATTGCATGAAGGCAATGGTTGACAAATCTACCTTTTGTAGTTTATTTCTGGTTACAGTGTGCATTTATGTTCAGCCAGAATGACCCTCCATCACAGACCCAAATGGCAGTGATGTTGTACTCTATTTTTAAAGATCACTGCAAGCCAGATGCATGTACTGGTGTCAGGCATCAGCTGCGCTTCTCAGTAGCACTTACTTTCTGCCACTTTTTATTATTTTGCAATGGACTCCACGGCCAATCAAACCAATCAAAGAAAAGCAGGTCTTGTCCGACAGTCTGATGTGTGTACAGACTTGATTAGAGTTAATCAGCAGAGACTGAGCGGCACTTGCCTCTGCCCGTCTCCTGACAACCTCCACGTATCCCTTCTGGCACCGGCTAGCAAGCAGCTGAATTTTTATAGGGCAGAAGAACAGCCTGTGATTAGGGGAAATGTTTCTACCCTTTGCTCAAACCAGAGCTCAGGCCTCATCTGTTGTCAGCAGACCTAGGACTGAAATAACTACCAAGTGCAATCAAGAAAGAGCCGTGAGCTCCAAAACTGCAATAATAATAATAATAATAATAATAATAATAATAATAATAATTCGAGAGTATTTTTCCAGTTCAGAGATATCGATTAAGGACTGAATGATGTGTTCACAAAATGAACTTTTGTGCAGTGAATATCGTGCCGTACATCAGATTTGGCCTGTTGAATGACACAACTTTATTGCGTGCGTGTCTACTAAAGTCATATAACATAGCAAAGTGTGGAAATACATCTATTTTATTTTGTAGCTCTACTAAAAGCACTTGATGAGGCAATTCACTATGAGTGGTATCAACTTTTGAAACATGTTATCTGTTGCTCTGTTGCACAGATATAGTCACGACTAGTTTTTTTTAGCCCATGGGCTTTACAGAATTGCATACTGAATGAGGCAGAACTGTGTGAATGGAAAGACAGGCTGATTGTAGAAATCTCTGGGAAAAAAGCCCACTGATTGTGACTTTACTGGGCCTATAAAGTGTTAAATTATAGTCAACCTCCAGCCAATGTATTGAACCTTTTGATGGTTGCTTGGCAACAACTAATTTAGGCTAGCTGTGTGATATGTCTCTTGTTTTGGTGGGTGGGTGTGTGTGTGTGTGTGTGTGTGTGTGTGTGTGTGTGTGTGTGTGTGTGTGTGTGTGTGTGTGTGTGTGTGTGTGTGTGTGTGTGTGTGTGTGTGTGTGTGTGTGGCATGTAGCACATCTCCCTGTGAAGTGCTTGGAAGACGGTAAGAGGAAAGCAAGACCAGCTGGACAGCCTGGATATCACAACGTAAAGTGGCACAATACAACAGAAATCAAGCCAGGGAAAAAAAACTAGTTTTCCAGTTACTCATTGTAAGAATGTTGTCCTGACTGAACTGCCGTGTTTCTGGTATATTATAAGATATTATCATTCTGCCAAACTGGTCTTGAGACGTTTTGCTTTAGGGAAAATCCTTTCTGAAGAATCATGCTGCAGCAGCATTAGAAGCCCACACATTCCAGACAGCAGTGCTGTAAAACGCCAGTTTGGATCCTAGCCGCCCATCAGGCAAGCGCCTAAATGGCACCTCATTTTGACCTAATGTTTGGTCCTTGACAGGAGTGGTCTTTATAAAGAACCATTATGTAAAAAGACCTCCGCGTTTGCTCTGTGTGTGTAAATATATTAAGTGCCGTAGGTGCCGCATAAAATGACAACACAAGGCACCTCAGAAAGAAAAACGCTCTTCCTCAGAGCAGAGCTGTGAAGTATTAAAGGGTATTAATGCCTGTGCCCTATTGAAATCTAAATGCTCTGGAATCATTAGAAGCTTGGCCCGCCTTCTTCCTCTCTTGTCATTCATTGGGCAGGAAACCAGATGACTGCTGGGAAATAAACAGCACATCAGTGACTCTGCATTAATGTAAGACAGATAAGAGACTTTCAAGCGTTTTTGGGACTATATAATTAGCCATTGCTTTCTTAGCATTTGAATGGGCACTTAAACTTTGAAAGCTCTCATTGTCTTGGGTTACTGCCCTATACTCTTAGCATCCGTTAAGCCTTCCATTCAAGAGGAAATCAAAGGTCCCAACATTAAAATTAAGCAAAGTGGCCTTGCCTTTGTAAATCAAAGACAACTGGATCTCCCTTTTTTTGGTTTTGTTGTGGTTTTACATCACTTTTTGTCATTTTAATAGATTATCTTCAAATGGAGCAAAGAGCAGGAATGTAGCACTACAGAAAACAGAATGCTCCTTCCCTCCTACGCAAGCACAATATGGATTTCTATTTAATAATTTACAGCATCTTAGGTAATAAGAAATAAATTATTTTTAAATTATTATTTTAAAACTTAAATGAGAATGGCCATGGAAAGTATTTAACTATTTAGTAATTGTTCAACACAAAAATCCCTTTAAATTTGGAAATGTAGTAATAATAATAATAATAATAATAATAATAACAATAATAATAAAGAGTGATAAGTTCTGCTTGTGCTTGTGGAAATCAGTGCGGCATGGGTTTTGTGCTCCATTTGCTCCCTCGAGTTCCACGGACAATGCAGATCGCTGGGAGACCCTGACTGTCAGCACACAGTTATCCTCCCCCAGTGCAGGGCAGTACATCACCCTCTCTGGCCAGTGCACCGGAGCAGGTGGCCCTGGCAACAGGAGTGGGCAAACGCGTGAGTTCCCCCTCCCTCTCAGGAGCCTCTCACACTGTTAGAGGGTCTGGCAATGCCATCCGCATGTCCACTCGTTCAGTCTCCTCCAGCTCTAATTACGGGGGGGGGGGGGGATGACTCGTCAACGCACCCCGTGAATGTCTCCGGTCACCATTTATCATGGCCTCCGTGATATGGGGATCTGCATGTGATGCGGGACTCGGCTGTTGCCCGTGGCGGTCGCCGGATGACAGGCCGATTAAGGCCTAACGAGCGGTTCAGGCGCAGGACAAAACCTGCCGTCGCTCCACTCGCTGTCCCACAGCGCATGGCAGGCCTAATCGTGCGTGAAAAGTCACCATGTTGCCGCGGCATTGCTGTAATACCTTATCGCTTCAGGGCCTACAGGAATATAAGGTGCTCCAGTGACACCTAAAGTGACGGTTTAGAGCAAAATGGCAACTGATCGTGAGGTAAGGCTTGTTAACAAAAAGTGGAATCAGGTGGACTGTCTGCTAGGGCTATGAGTTTGAGATTTGAGTGTATTACAAACCTCACGATTCTCTAACCACACACCCAACACGAATGTCCTGCTGTAGCAGGAAGCTGACTGTAGCAGGAAGCTGACTTGAAATACCAAGCGGTTTCAGTGTACAAGTGGAGTATTACGTGAGGAAAGTGGAGATATCATTACGTAGGTGCTTAAACTCAAGATTATATATCTTTGCAACACATATATTGCCTTATTTTTGATTTTCTCAGGATTAGACAATACTGTCGCTGATGCCTTAATACAGCGTAGCAATTTTTAGACAGGTTGTTTTACACACTTATACTGGTTTGTACATGAATATTCATACATATCAAAATATATATATTTTCGAAAAAAAAGAGACTCTGATGTGGCACACAGGACTGTTTGCTAAAATGGCACTTAGTGAACACTGTAATTTGGGCAGTACTTAAAGCCACACTGAGCATGAGATTAGAGCACATTTACAAACCACAGGGAAGATGCCCAAGACGTCCAGGGGGCTTTCAGCTGAATTACATGCACATTTCAAACTCTCAGTAGGAGGCCATCAAGAATTAAAACCATGTGATTGATGACAATGCTTCTTCCAATCTGAAGAAGGAGAAAAGCATTCCTTACTCTGCAGACAGGCAGCTCCTTTCCAATAATTTAGAACCGTGGGAACAGTTTTAAACGATTCAAAATTCTAGGTGTTGTTCCACATAGGTATTGCTAGAATTTGAATCTTCAGTATTTCAATGTTTCATAGCACTCGGACGTCCTAAGTAAAACCATAGACAACTTTCTCCTTTGAGACTGTGTGTAAAAACTAATGGTGAAGACAAGTGGGATATGTACATATTTTACAAACACTTAGGCCTCAGTTCTGACCTGAGTGGAACTATGACCCAGCTGAAAGGACAACCTGTCAAAGCAAGCTTTCATGTTCTCAGCTCGATGGGTAATCACTGTCTAATGGTTTGTGAACTGACCTAATGGCATAAACTCTCTCTCTCTCTCTCTCTCTCTCTCTCTCTCTCTCTCTCTCTCTCTCTCTCTCTCTCTCTCACACACACACACTTTCTTCCTCATAATACTTATGATGCTTCTAGAATAGAGAAACCATACGCTGATTTATCACAAAGGCTAGATATAGATTGTCACATGAACTTACTAACATTAGGCCACTGTACATCATGTCTACAGCTCTTGCATGGCATTTAATAGACGTAATATCACACGGGTTGTAAAAGGCATGGACAGAAACAGTATCAAATTCCAAGAGGTAATGGAACAGGCTCAGGTCAAAAGGTACTGGACTTAAGGCTATTTACCATTAGCCTAGTATCACAATGGAAGCACAAACTTTTGTTGTTCTTGGTGAATACAGGGCTCTGTTGATCTTTAACTACTGCAAGACACAAGGGAAAGCTAACCTCCTTTGCCTGTGGCTTTAATGGTAAAATTTGCAGTTGAAAGAGCGTACTGCTTGGTAACACACAAAAGAACAGAAGATGACTGAAACCTTGACAGACAAATTCAGAATGTTACACACCAAAAAGTGAAAAAAGCTGAAAGATTTGTTTCCCTTTTGCCCAGTTTTGCCTATCCTGTCCCTCTCTGACGCTTTGCGAGCAGAGCCTCAAAATGGTCATAAAATGACATTTTATTTCAATAATCTTCCCCTAGTGGCTCATTCAGTGGAAGGGCAGGGGAAGTCAACTGGTCGTCTCTCCGTAGTGGACATACAGTTGTTGCCTGGAGGTTGAAATAATTTGCCCTGTTCAGCTGCACACGAGTCAGCTCCTGTCAGTGGGCTAGTTTTGTTCCCGAGGCCAATTAGCAAGCCCTACCTTAGCCTGCAGCTAAAAGGCTACTAATGGGACCACGGAGGGGCCATCCACCTGAGAGGTGTGGGGCGCTCCCCGTGGAGCTTTCATTTGAGCTCGGGGAGGAGGTGGGGCACCGGGGGAATGGACGACTTCTTAAGCTTTTACCGTCACACTAAGCTTCATTGTGACTGCTGGCCGTTTGATCTTAAAATAATTTACTTAATGATCTCACGGCGGGAGCAATTGGTGCTGCTCGATTAGTCTGCCAAGTCTAATGGACATGGGAAGATAGGAGAGAGAGAGAGAGAGAGAGAGAGAGAGAGAGAGAGAGAGAGAAAGGAAAGAACAGACAGGAAACTGAGGATTAAACGCTTCAGTTTGGTTACCGTGGGAATTTAAATTTCCCAGCCTCATTCATAGTGTGGGGTGAGATTACGATTTAGACTGAGGAGACCAAATCCACATGTCCTCCTGCTACCCACCCAATCAGAAGTCTGAACCTGTGGTGGCATTTCTTCTGTGAGAGCGTTAGTTAGCATCAGCTAAATTTGGATTTTCTGACACTTTGGTATGTTCATTACAAACAGATTTAATTAACCTTTTAGCTTTGATCCAGGTGTTGATGTACTAAGCCTGATAGATGGTTCAGTAATCAGCAAGCTAACAGAGGAGAAAGTACATGAAGTCTGAGCGTGGTTTGGCCACTCGATGGCCTCAGCGGTACGCCGAGTGGTAGTCAACTGATTCTGTCCAGCAACAAAAAGCTAATCACTGTAATGATGGGGGCGCCCCTTCATTTATGTGGCCCGATTCATAACCACAGACCCCTCTTCATAATTCACCATTTTATGCAAGCGGATGAACCGTAATTACATTTAATGGGCAAGTTAAAAACTCATTTTGATTCCATGAGGGAAAATTGAATTAAAAGCAGAACACAATGATTTGACTCTCATTGAGGGTGCGGTAGGACTTTTGAAGCAGTCAAGTTCATGTCAGCCCAATTGCAATATGTCATAAAGAAGTTTAAGAATTCTTCATTTAAGTCCAGCATCACCACTGTGAGCCTGTTCCCGTTTCAAGTCAGCTGACTCTTTAAAGGTAAGAAGATATTCAAGCACTCAGCCAGGCTTTCTTCATGGAATGGACGATTTAAAAGGCTACAAAGAAAGAAAGACAACACAATTACACACATATCATTGATGAATATACATAATAAAGGCCAGCTGTGTGTATTTCATTGAAATTCAGAGATGCGATGGAGCAAAAATGCAAATCCATCTCAATTCATCGAATGCTAAAGAGAGAGAGTGGGCACAGAAAGGAGGTGACCCAGGGGCCGGAGCGTTCGGGAGAAAAGGTGGAAGGTTGCTGGGGTCATTAGCTTAGAAACGCCGCATCCCGTCGCTGGCAGCAATGGCGTTAGCCAGGAGCTAAAAGAAGAGCACTGACCACTGTATTCCCTAACAGCCACTGGCTCGTAGAAGGGTGAGCCCTAACGCAGCTACTCCAAGCCTGTCAGAGCCAGGTGAACGTGTGTTTCCATGTATGGCTCCTCCCCCACATGGGGGGGGGGGGTTGGGTCATGCCGGGGGAACAGCGAGACGGTTCTGGTTGCTGTGGTTAAATCACTGCGAGATGTTGGGAACGTTGAGCGTTTGTAACATGTCATGACAAACGTTTGGCTCTGCGCAGGTGATTTTAAGGCAAGGCGATATAAACTGACTCATTGAAAGTGGCAGGACCAATCGCATTTTACGCTTTTTAATTCTGAAGGAGCTGGTGCTACGTTTTAATATAAAATGTGGTGCAATTTTCTAAAACAATAAAATTGGAGCTTTAGAACATATGAACATACATATGTGGTTCAAATGATCAACCTTTAGATTACCTGAACAGAACTGGTAGATTCAGGTAAGGCAGGCATATATGTTTAGTCATGTATATAAAATATTAGCGTGTTTAAAAAATGAAATTATTTGATGATTCTTTGGTTTTAAATCACATTTTGCCATTTACTTCATTTTCTCTTATTTATCTATTTTGCTGTGACCCTCTGCGAATCCCAATAAAAAAAAACCCAACAGATTTATGCTCAGAAATGTTTATGTTAATGAGTTGTTTGCTGTATGTATTTTGATGAGGCAACACCTCTCTTAGCTGAATGCAGTCACAGCTTCCCAACTGTTTGAAACTGTTTTGTTCACAAGCGTTGCCAGTAAATCTGGCAGGACTGCAGGGGCAGACCCCCGGCACAATGACATCTTCACTCTACCATCGCCTGGCAGAAGTCAAAGCCGCTGCAGCTGTGGCAGGCTTTTACACTGACAAAAGATGTGCACTTGAACACTGAGGTCCCTCTTAGAGTGGACATTATGGCTGGGAGCGAAAGACAAACACTCAAGCAGCACAGAACAGCCATTCAAACAGCCAAGCACCGCTGGAGAACTGCTGACTGATCAGAGCTCAAAACAGGTCTTTATTATATTAACACATTTACAATGTACTAATGATTCACAAAAATCTACATCCTGTAAACTGTCTAGACAGGGTAGGTTGATGACATTTCCATGCCATTCATCTCCATGAGCTCCATGAAAGCTCACAAAGACAAAGCAATAAAGCATTTTAGGCGACTTTATTTTTCAATCGTGGCTTAGAGAGTATGACAACTAATTGCAAACTAAAGGCCCCATTTTTGAAGAATTCCTTTGTTGGAATACAGCAATTTGACATGAACTGCTGAGTAACATGCAAAACGTGGAAACAGAAGATCTTTTTTAAACAATATGTCTTTAGCTTCACTTATATTTGTGAATATTGAGATGTTATTTTCCTTTTTTGTTTTCATAATAATATTTGTTCTACTGCCACAAAGAGTCGCTTTCAGCACAACTCAATTCAAACTCATATCAAATTCATTCATCTGCTTTTGACCTGATATTCAGAAAATTCACTCTGGTACACCCCCATGCGTGTCTCTCCAGCGACCAGTACGTACACCCTGCTTTCTTTGTAGCTCTGCCTGTAACAGATAGCAGTGCCGACTTTGGTGTCCTGGTGCATTTTAAACATCTATTGACCCATTCCCCCTGAGCAGTGTGGCTGGTAAGCAGTCCTGGATGAGACCAAGGTGGGTGGGGTGGGGGGCATATTAAAACTTTTCCCACTCGGTCTCAGCAGTGCCCGTGATCTCCCCGCACCAAGCAGGGGAGGTGCCAGATCGTAAATCACGCGAGCTGTGAGTGGAATAGTTCATTGGCCACCTGTGTCAGCCTGCCCGCACCACGATCAGAGGCCCTGGAAGGCGACGTGCTCTGATTAATGCTGCACCGGGCATCGGAGGAGGTCGCCGTAGCCCAGAGATGGCACCACAGATCTCTTGGCCCATGCTCTGTCATCTCTTATGGGCCCGTGTGACGGTGGCGGCCCGCAGGCCAGCGCGGGTGCGAGGCACATGCGTGATGGGCAGGCGGGTCATGCCAACACGCGCTGATTACAGGGCAGTAGGGAACACTCTGGCGGCGTCTGGACGGGAGTGATGTGCTTTTACCTCCTTGCTGACATTATCCGATCGTTCTTTTGTCCTGTGGGCTGCAGTGTCTACATGGGGAAGCACACTCGGTTGGCTGAAAAACAGGAATGCGGTGGAAATTACAAATCGGACATTGCCGTTCATTAGACATTTCATTACAAATGATCTTATGGGAGCTTGAAAGTGGTGTTTATCACTAGTATTAATCACAAGATCACTAGGGGAGCACCAGTACTGTCATGGATTACTGGAAGGGATTAACCTTCTTTCTGTGGGAAAAGGAAACAGCATCCGAATGAATCGGATAGTTTTAACTACATGCTGTTTTCTGTACACACGCACACACATTCACAGAAACACACACATATTCAAATAATGTCCCTTGTTCCTTTGCTTTCTTTAACTACACTAATTACTTGAGTATAGTCTTGTATATAATACGTTTTTGCAACAAGGGCCAATGATGCATTATCTGACTGAAATAAGACCTAATTTAGAAAGCATGCATAAGTAACATGCATCTGTGATTTCTTTTCATATTATTGTCTCTATTGTCAAAAAAAACATTTATGTGTTGTGCAAGAAATTTTCACTAAGTTGCTGTTTGGTTCTAAAAGTAAAAATATGTTCTAACGTGTCCTTCGCACATCAAGAGGCATTTATAACCATCTAAGAGGAACACTTAAATCTGTCATATCTTAAAGAGAGGGACTCTCTAACATGTAGAGCAAGATAAGCACCGTCTGTTGAATAGTTGCTTCCTCCCGACCCCTGGGAGGACGTATCCATCAACAGATGCCCTCGGGTGGAGGATAACAAATTTGTCCCTTTCTGCGGCTTGCATAACACCGCAGGGGACGTATACGAAGAACGCATGTGGCCGGATATCGCATTCTGTCCAGTTCAAACGGCATTCCCATGGTTTCCTTTAGCGATTTTTCAAACTTCACCCCAATGTCTGTGACATGTCAAATGTTTGCGCTGCACAGAAACAACCAGATTTTTTTACTTAGCATTTTTACTTGTATTGTTTTAACAAACTGCAATTTTCTTTAAAATGTTTTAGGGGAAATTGTTTTTATGTCTATTTTAAATTTAATTTCAATTTTACTTTTAAATTTAATGCTCCAAAACGACAATTTAGTACAGGCTTAACTGAAAAGAAGACCTAGTAAATCGTTTAAAATCTGACATTGGGAAATAGTTTCTAAAGTTCTTCTTTAATATATGTATATATATATATATATATATATATATATATATATATATATATATATATATATATATATATATATATATAAAATAATTATTTTATGAATAATTTCCTAAAGAACTCTTACTTACTTACATCACACGTAAACCTGGAGGTAATCTCACCACAACCACGCACAACTGAATAACTGAATAACATTTAACCTACTCGCAGTTTGGTTAAACAGAACTGTACTTTTGTTTAATATGCATTACCTGGTCTGTTCTGCTGTGGTCCGATTTCGTTTCCTTTGATGTTATAAATGTTTTATAATAAGAAAGTTAAATTTGGGCCAAATTTGAGTCTTTTTCTAATCCCGTGCAACGAAGGACTGCCCTCCTGAGGACATTATTGATACGCAACGCAGTTATTGTACTCTACAAAGCCTGACATAGCTCGCACTTCCAAACGTAAATTCTAAGTAGCCCACAGTACCAACTTATCGGTAGTTTCCATACTGTAACCTTTCCAAATGTGATTAACATTCGCCGGAAGATTCTCGGTACGCTTCACTGCAATTCAGACAAGAACGAAATATCGTGCCTCTGGCATCCTACGGTTAAGTTAGTTGTCGCTAGCAGGACTCGCTCCAGTGTGTTTCAGTTGTGAAGGCCCCTAGAGGGCAACATCGGTGCGCTCATGTTTGAAATACGGCAGAAGAGTCAAAAACACTTCACTGTCCAACTTAAATGGGATACATTTTCTTGAAGTAATGTGAGGTTAAATCAGCTTTAAGTAGGTCTGTTGAAAAATGTGAGAACGACTGACAAGTTATGACGAAGTTAAACGCAAACTATAGACAACGGGCTACACACAACTTAAAATAAATCTTTCTTTACAACCAGTGGAGATGCCCTCAACAGAGAATATATCGCAGTTTATTCTTTCAGTAATTGTCCATGACTATGAATTCAGAAACAATTCATACTAATGGTTAAATAAACAAAAAAAGCTTACATTTTGATTGGACTGAACTCAAGCGCGTTCAGGGTCACATATTTACACACAGTCCGTTGCTAAGGGAACGGAACGCTGTACCGCCCCTTTCAGGGCGTCTCGTTTTAAATCACGTCTTCTCAGCTCGTGCTGGGAGCTAGCCGTTATGTTTTCACGGCGGTTTTTGTAAAAAGAAAACAAAACAAAACATTTAACCGGTCGGCGTGCTGCAAGTTAGATTCGCGCATCCAAACTATTTTCTCTACTTTTCTGAGTTTGGAACTGTTTTTTTTTTTCTTCTTCTTCTCTGTACCAAGATGTTAGAGGAGGAAGAAACACCCCCCCAGTTTTCCGAAGACGAACGGGTAGAGTTTATAGGCATGAGAATTTGCCAAATGTTGAACATGAACACGGTGTCCTGGAACAAATTTGTTACCGTGGAGGAAAACCAGAGGCTTTTAACTGACTACTTTGAAAAACAAGTTAAACTGTTGTTTTTCATCCCAGCTGCGCCCACTGTTCTCACTGCTTCCACTGAGGTGAGTGTGGCCTGCAGTGCCTAACTCCTGTGTGCCAAGTATATTACTCAGCAGGTGCACAGCACATAGGCAGTGTTTCATCCTTACAAACACGCTATATTCGTTCTTTTATTGTTCCATATGCGTTAGGTTTCTTTTGTCCCCGAATGCAAGACATTATATATTCTCAAGAAGGAAAGTGTCCCCATCCTCTCTGAAAATTACAGGAGCTTTCTACTCTTTGGGGTGCTGTCACCCGCCCTGCTGCTGCAGCTGTCAAACATTGTGGACAAGGTAATGAACACTCTTAGCTTCTCATGGAATGTCAGCACTACCCAAGTACTGATCAAAGCCTCCAAGGCCTGTAGGGAAAATATTACACTATCAAAATGTCTCACATACCCTATTGTTAAGTTGGTATACCACCAGTGGACTAGCATTTAAATGAATGTTTGATTTACCCTTCAGGGATGTATATGTGTAATGTTTCAATGTTTTATGTCAAGGTCTGTCTGCCACTTTTGTCAAACAAGAAGAATCATCTGTTATGGCCAAATGTGATATCCCAGGATGTAACACAGCACATTGAGAGTTTATCAAACAAGGTGTCAGTGGTGAAAGGACAGGTATATGGAAAAACTGTCCTTCCTGTTCCTGCTGTCGCAGGGAAGACAGAAGACAGTCTGGAGTCATTCCTCAGACCGTAAGTGTTTTATACTTTATTTGTTAGTGTCAGTGCAAATTTTGCCATTTTAACTGCAATGTGCTCTTTATCAGGGGTGCCCAGTTCCTAAAGGTCAGCTCTAGAACGCAGTGCAATTTGGGGATTTCTCTGATCTAACCCAGGGCAGGGAATTTACCAAACTGTGGTGCATTCCAGCAGTCCCAGACCATAGTTGGGCACCTGCTCCATATTCTGTCCTGTGAGTATGGTCAAGCATTATTTGATTCCTTTTATTTCACAAATTACTGCTGATGTCATGACAGGAGGACAGCGGTGCATGCTGTTGAGTCCATGGTCATTAACTGGACACGCCTGATTCAAAAAGTATTAAAAGAAGATTCCGCCGACCTCATCTTAAAAGGGCTGAACCCAGAACCAATGACTGAACTTGACTTCTGGAGGTCTAGAAAAAAGAACATAGAAAACATTTATGAGCAGGTTTGTTCTGCTTTAAGCATTCATGTGCATCAGTCCTGATAATGCAACCGATTTTTGTCACTGTGAGTTTTTGTTTTCCAGATTCAGAGTCCTGCTATCCAGAAGATGGTGAGAATCCTTGAGGTGGCAGACAGCAGCTATTACCCCTGTTTTAAAACTGTGACAGAGGAGGTCATTGATGGTAATCAAGTTGTATTTCACTAGTCACCACTGCATGATAAATACACATTAACTTGGGTCCAGTTACACCACACATGACATCAATGAGCTGTATGTGTTTTTTAGAAGAGTATTCAGCCACACCTGAAAACGCACACGATAAACTGCAACCTAGTGCGGTCTAACTTACTTTTAAAAAGTAGCTGTAACTCACATGTTTCTGCAGCACTACAGGAAGTGAGAGACGTGGATGTCCACCTCCAGCAGCTTCGGCCGCTCCTGCTCCAGGTGCAAGAGGGCGAGTTCTCCTCCATCCGGATGTTCATCCGTCCACTCTTCCATCTCGTCTTTCTGGTTTGGACCCACTGCACGTCCTACCGCATGCCGGCCCGTCTGGTGGTGCTGCTGCAGGAACTCGCCAACCTGCTTATTCAGCAGGTAATCGTCATGGTTTCGTTCAGGGCCAGGATTGGAATTAGGATTCAGAGTACTAGGTAGCTATGCTGGGATTAGAAGAACATACAGTTCTTCTAATCCAAGTATATATAGTATATAGGCGTAGGTGTTATCACCTCCATTTGTCTCCAGAGCACTCAAGTAATAATACAAGCAGGAATACAGTAGTGATTTACAACAGAACATCCTTTACGCGCGTGATTTTTTTTCGAGTGATTTTTGTCCTGGGTTACTGCCACAAACAATTTAAAGATCAAAGTAATTTGAACATTATGTCTTTGCTCCAACCAGGCTAGCTCATACCTGGGTGCAGAGGAGTTGCTAAGAGGGGAGACAGAGGAAACTCTGGAGAAGCTGCAAATTGTAGTGAAGCTCCTCAGATGTTTTAAGGACACTTACCATACCTACAGAGAAAAGGTGACTGCCTGGGCCAGTGCCAAAGGCATACACAAGTGGTGGGACTTCCCATCTGCTTTGGTCTTCACTCGATTCAACTGTTTCTTAGCACGAGTGCTAATGTTAGAGGTAGGATTCTCTCTGTTCTCAGCTGAACAAATGTCTTATAATAATTCTCTTAAAGTGTTGGCGAAAGATTATATGTAAATGGAGGGATGTGTGCATTTCAGGACCTTTTCTCCACCATGTTAGAGCTACAGAATCTGGAAAAACTGATATTTGGAGGAACCAAGGGGAGGATGTATACGGAACAGGTTTCTCTGTTACACTCAGAGTTTCAGCAGCTCTGCAAAAAAATCAGGGATGCTCAACATAATCCTCTGGATTTGATGTCTAAGGTATGCTTCTAAAATCTGTGAGCAATGTGATTTTTTTCAAAATATTTAGTGGTGTTAGTTAGTGTTAAAGTTAGTGTTACAGTTGTGTGAATGTACGTAGGAAAAGCTTGCAGTCATGTTTCTGCTGTTAGACATGATATGTTAAGACATTTTGCATCAGTTCTATGGTGACATCCTTTTACTCTGTATGTCTGATGGTGATAGTTTTGATGCGGTATAAGGGTCCTCTTTGCAAAGATGGATTAGATCTTTTGTCTTGTACAAAAGAAATGACTCTCTTTAATTGTATTACTTTTGTTCCAATTTAGTCCTTGTTAGAAATAAAAATGTTATCAGTATTTTGAAATGCATGAATTGCATATAATTTTGCTTCTTTGGTTATTTCAGAATTTTCTAACATTTTTAAAGCATTTAAAGAATGCCAAGTGTGCATGAGAAATTGAGTGTTTTATTTTTCCATTCTGAATTAAAGCACTTTGAGCAGGACTATGCACATTTCAAACAAACGGTTACAGACTATGATCGACGCCTTGGCAGCATTCTTTGCTTGGCCTACAAAGACTGTTCAGGATTGGAATCTATTTTCAAAGTGAGTTACATTAATAATGGCTTGCAAAAGCAAAAAATAGCATTTTGTATAAACTATATGATGGACGTTTTTAATGTGTTTCTGCACAGCTGTTAGCTTTGTTCAAACCGTTCCTGGACAGAGGGATTATTAAGGAAATGTTTGCCCCCAATTTCACAAAACTTATCCATCATTTTGGAGTTGAGCTGGAAAGATGCAAACACCTGTTCAACTCTTACCTTGAGCAGGTGCCACTGATTTTTTTTTATGAATCAGCCCCCTACGCCATACATGTTTCACCCACAGTACTGCTGTACTGATGTAATATGGACCAATTGTGTTTCCCATTTGTCTCCAGAGGAAGAAGGGAAAAGCCATGCTGTGTAAAAACATGCCTGCCATGTCTGGTGCTATGAAATGGGCTAAAATGATGAGAGACAGAATTCAAATCCCATGGGAAAACTTTAGATTTGTGCTCGACATGTAAGTGCTTCTGATCTATTCTTAGCCTTACTGCATTCATTGAAAAACAATAATCTCAGTTAGTTGTATGTATTGCAAATCATCTGGTGATATTTAGTGATTTTGTAAATCTGATAACTATGAGGGATGAGTGAGCGCTGTATTGCTTGCGTGCCAGGACGCTGGAAGGAGCAGCTATGGAGATGGTGTATCATAAGTACGAGGAGATGTCCACACTGCTGGATGAGTTTGAGGAGGAGGTCTATTCACACTGGTGCGATAATGTTAAACACGTCTGCCAGATGAACCTTGACCAACCCCTCATCAGGAGAGATTTAAGTTCTGGTCTCCTATCAGTGAACTTCAATCTACAAGTAATTAACATAATTATGGCATGTGCCAAGTATATGATAATACTAACTTGCTTGTTGCTTTTAGTTCAGACTTTGTCATAGATTAAAACTTGTAACACAACTCTTTGCACACTGATACTGTGACTCAAGCTCCTGGATGTTCTGAGAGATGTCAGACATCTTCAAATGCTGGACCAGACCAGCATCCCTTCTGCTGCGATGGAGGTGTATGAAAAGAGGGACACATTCCTCATGGTTAGTCAACTCCTCTATTTATACTTGACTATTTTAAGAAAATGATAATGAATGCTTATTTGTAGTTACCTTCTAATAATAAAGCAGCCCTTTCCAGATGAGCGTCTCATACGGTGCAAAGGAAATTCTGAGATCCCCCCCCCCCTTCCTTAGTGCATTAGCAGTTTGCAGTTACTGGTCCAGGGTTACAACAAGGTATGTCAGTCAGCTGTGGATGTGGAAGCTGCTCTTCTGAAGGCAGAGCTGGAGGCCATAGACAAGCAGCTGCATCAGGCAGAGACTGAGCTCCGGTGGCAGGACCAAGAGTGCTGGGACTACATCTGCCAGGTGAGGGACACAGTTCACGACCTGGAACGCAGGCTCCAGAAGTCCAGAGACAATGTGGGGACGATCCAGGAGCTCATGAAGGGCTGGTGCAAGCAGCCCATGTTCTGCCGGAAGGACAATAAAAAGGACACGCTGCTTATGCTGGACGACAGAGCAGCAAGGGTGACAAAGAAATACAGTGGCATCAGGAACGACGGGGAGGCCATGCATCATCTGATGCAGGTAGGCAGGAAAGAAACTTAAGAGAAGCCGGATGTTCTACTTCACTACTGTTTCATTTATTTATTTGCTTTGTTTTTTCTGATTTTTTTACATTTTGCTGTTAATCTTTGTAGGAAAACAAGCATCTCTACGCAGCAGTTGATGGTTCTGAGGCTTGGCAGCAGTATGTGGAATATGTGGATGAGATGGTAGCGGAAGGCCTTTTCAATGCCATCACTCACTCCCTCGAGTTCTTTGTCGACAACATGGAAAGATCTGTAAAGCAAGCTCCACTTTTAGAGGCTCAGATGCTGCTAAGGGGAGCTGAGATTGTCTTTAGACCCTCTCTGGACAAGGATTCCGGAGCTGGCCTTCGTGAGCTGGTGGAAGGCCTGCTGGCTGATGTGTTCAGGATGTCCACTCAAGTCAAGAGGGTGGCATCTCACTTGGACTTGAAGGACTATCAGGTGAACAGTGGTTCAAGACATGCTCGAAATATCACATTTGAAAGCATTTTGTAAAGCCACATGTGGTTCATGAATCATTTGGTTCCTAACACATTCCTGCATGTTCCAGCAAAGATCGCTTGGTGCAATAATAACATGTAGACTTCATAGTTAAATGTGTAACATTCTTTGGCAGAACGATATAAATGACATGCTGGACCTCTTGGACCTGCGACAGGAAGTGATGGAGAGAGTGAATGGTGTTATCAGGAGTGCTTGTCAGTACCAGGGCACATTTGAGGTCTACTCCCATCTGTGGCTGGATGAACGGGCCGAGTTCCTCAGGCAGTTTCTCCTTTACGGTCAGCCTCTGACCACTGAGTACGTGGAGGCATACGGAGAGCATGCTCTACCAGAGACTCCACCCACCACCGATAAGTTCAAAGACCAGGTACTGATCCGGGCTGTTTTTGAACGGAAGGGAAAAGAAAGTCTAATTTATTAAAGCCTTCTTTTAACAAATTATGCATAATATATATTGGATGATATATTTCTTTGAGATATTCCTTCTCTGCACAGATTGACCATTATGAAGAACTGTATGCACAAGTCAGCAAACTTGAAGACTGGCGAGTCTTTGATAGCTGGTTTAGAGTGGATACCCGCTCACTGAAGATGAGTCTTTTAAACACAATCAAAAAATGGAGCTGGATGTTCAAGGAGCACCTCATATCATATGTCACGGATAGGTGGGCTGAAAATCTAACATCTACACTAAAGCTATATCTTGCATAATGCACTATAACTCACTAGTGACTTGTACTGTAAAAAGCGTAAGTCTGACATCGCAAAGTGCTCTTGATGTCAGAATTTTTCCAAATTGTGTTCAAATGTCACACCTCTTTACCACCAATGGCACTGTTTGCTTTCTTGTCATTTCTCACCTTCTCTCAGTATTACAGAGCTCGAGGAGTTTATCGTGAGGGCAGCCTCAGGCCTGAGGGAGCCAGTGAGGAGTGGGGACTACCAGGCCCTGGTGCAGGTGATGGGCTACCTGCTGTCTGTCAGAGCCAGGCAGCCCAGCACAGACCAGCTGTTTGAGCCACTCAGGGCGGTGGCCGGCCTGCTGGAGCAGTATGGAGAAATGCTACCCGATCACATCTACAATCAGCTGGAGGTGAGGACCAGTGTAACTAATATAACGTCATAATGATCCCAGCATCATAACAGAGCCACACTACTCTTTAAATATGGGCAGAAAATGATTTTGGAAGGCAAACTAAAAACAAACAAACAAGCAGAACAAAGCATGCAGAGGTATTTTGGAGTAGGATTTGATTGTCATTGATTTGATTATATATACATATAATATAATGTCCAGGAGCTGCCTGAAAAATGGAGCAGTGTTAAGAAGCTAGCCTGGTGTGTGAAGCATGAGGTTGCTCCTCTCCAGAACGCTGAGGTGGCAGTCATCCGCAGAAAGTACGGGGCTTTTGAGGTCAGTGATCCTCTTCCTGTTTTATTTAGACTTGAAATAAGTTTAAAACTGGGCACACATTCAGATAATTCAGGCCTTTTTTTTCATTCATATTCTTAGAGATGAAAATTGATCTTTTATGCTGCGTGCTTCTTTTTTCGCTGACTCATTTCCCCTCAGAGAAAGTTGAGCCAGTTTGAAGAGAAATTTAGAACAGAAGCTCCTTTTTTGTACAAGTCGGTGAGCCCTTACCTTCGGCTCGACAAGGTACATCACATCGTTTCCGGTTTTCTTTTTAAAATTTTACTTCGTCCCACCGAACCCGCATGCTTACTTTCACTGCTAGAGCTAATGCTAACAGCTTGGTGTTGTGGTGCGTCAGTGCCATGGCGAGGTGATGACGCTGCAGCAGGAGCTGTTGGAGCTGCAGGAGTCCTGTAAGCTCTTTGAAGTGAGCAGCCCTGACCTGAGGCAGCTCCGACTCTGGCAGAGGGAGACCGTTGTCTTAAAGCAGCTCTGGGACCTGCTGTTTTGTGCTCAGGTTGTTCAGTCACACTCATTTCACTCGTGTTATTAATAAATGCATTGTGAGAACTAAATTATAGGTTTACTGCTGTTGTCTTGAGATTTACCAGTTTGTAAGTTGCCGCTGCCAAGGCACTTTTCGAAACAAAAATAGTACTGTGAGATGTTTCAGCTGAGCGTCTGTCCAAACATGCCCACCTGACGGCGATTATGTCTGACTTCACAGAGCAGCATAGCAGCCTGGACAGGCAATCATTGGAGAGGCATTAATGTGGAGCTCATGGATGCAGAGCTGAGAAGGTTTGCAAAAGTAAGAACTTCTGATTCACTATTGTTCCACACCCCACCAAATCACCGATCTCTAAGAGAAACTGTACAAATGGACTGTTGACTTCTCACTGTACTACGTAGCACCTGGAAATGTGTGGAATTCCTGTTGGATTTTGATTGGTCAGCTCTTTTGAAAGCTTTAAATACGTGCATTTGACACGTCATCCTGGAGTTGTTCACTAAACTGTGCAGTACTGGCAGAACTCTAGACACATCTGGGAAAACATTAGGACAAATTTGTAAATAATTGATAATGACACTGATTTAATGCCGGGGCCAGGAGATGGAGACTCTTGACAAAGAAGCCCGCGGATGGGACAGCTACATTGGCCTTGACCATGCACTCAAAGATCTGTTGACTTCCCTGCGAGTCGTGAAAGAGCTACAAAACCCAGCTATGAGAGCACGACACTGGACACAGCTGGTCAGGATCACCAGGGTGAGTGAGTGGGACCAAAGTCGGAGGTTTTGTCCAGTAGCTACGGCGCAGTGTGAAGACAAACTGGCCTGCATTTAATTAAAGTACGGAGTGCAACGATGACACCAGATCAGATAAAAGTTTTTTTTCTCTCAGATGGACTTCACCCTGACTGAGAGAACAACCCTTGCAGACTTACTGGTCCTGCAGCTGCACTTGTATGAAGAGGAGGTTCACAACACAGTGGCTAAAGCTGTTAAAGAAATTGCCATCGAAAGGGTTAGAATTTCTTTCTTCTCCTCTCTCACGGTTCCCTCACAAACACTTACTTTAGTAAAAGTGTTGGAAGCAAAAGAGTCTTGGGTCTCATTCTCCTTGTCAGGTGTTGATTGAGATCAGTCAGACATGGACCCTGATGGAGTTCACGTACGAGGAGCACCTTCGCACCTCCACGCCTCTGCTGAAGTGTGATGACGACCTCATTGAGAGGCTAGAGGAGCATCAGGTAGGACTAAGCAGAATTCCTTTCCATTTTCATCAGCCCTAATTGTACTGCAACAGTTGCACGAATGATATATGTTTATCTCAGTGGGAAATTAATCAAATGCACAAAAAGGCAAATTCTGTGGTTACATGTTAGATTGAAATACAGTGAAAGGTAAGTCACCATATGGTTAAGCATATTTAGCCCGCTTATCAGAGGGTCTCCCGAGTGGCTGCCTGAAAATGGGTGGTGTGTTCAGGGGCTTCTATCTCTCCCTTTTTCTCTGCCGTCTGTGGCGAGGGTCGACAGATCTGCTGTCAGCCACCTTTATTCAAGCCACTGATTTATGGGGTGCAGACCACACATTGGTGCCTTTGTTTGCATGCTGCGTGCGTAGGGGCCAGTCCCAGCCAAACACAATGCCGCGCACAATGAGTCGGCTGTGTACACACATCCTGCCTCTTCACTCCCACGCGGCTGGGAACTACGTCACGCTAAAACGGCCCGCACAGCCTACACAGAGGCAAGGAGGAAGCCCGACAGACTAGCGGGGCCCAGCATCTTGTAATGTTACTCTAGCTATAGCTATTGTCAAATTGGTTTTCAATTGAAAGATGTAATTTATGTTTTAATCAAGGTTTGTGATCATTAAGTTTCAGTTTTCTTTAAGAATTCACACTGGAATTCAAGATGAAGCTTTTTTTTTAACTGATTATTAAAATAAACAAATTATCATTAAAATAAACATTTAAATCTAAAATGAGATAAACAGATAAACCCATATTTGTCACCAAAGTAAAAATAAACAACAACTCATATATCAGTCAAAACCCCTACTCCAGAACCCTGAAGACCTAGGCCTATTCCCGGGAGGTATGGGACCTGGCGCTGCCCTGCTGCTGAGTGTGCGTGTTGTCTGCGCCCCTCTCAGGTGCAGCTGCAGGCCATGCTGCAGACGAAGCAGGTGGAGTTCTTCCATGAGCAGGTGCAGGCCCTGCAGGCCCAGCTCACGCATGCTGACTCTGTGCTGCTGCTCTGGCTGGAGGTGCAGAGGACCTGGACTCACCTGGAGAGCATCTTCATGGGCTCAGATGACATTCGTCAACACCTGCCTGCAGACACGCACCGTTTCCATGCCATCAATGCTGACTTTAAGGCATGTGCCTTGATTTTGTTTTTTGGGTTTGTTTTTTTTTTTTATTCGCTAGGAGTTTTGCACTGTTGCCAATGGGAACAAGAGAACGAGTAGTGTAAGGAGTGGTTAAAACTTGGATATTTCTGAACTATGTGGAGACACATGCGCACACACACACTCATTATATTCATAACATACATCTATTATGAATAGGGTTTTTGTCATTTTTTAAAGACTGTTCTACCTGTTTTTTTTGGGGGGGGGGTTGTCTTAGAAGAATCAGTAAAATCAATTTGTCAAAGATTTGTTCATAATGAATGTCTCTGTCTATGAAATTATTGCTGCCCATGTGTTAGCATTTAATATGCATGTTTAGGACCTGATGTTTAAAAGTTCTGAAACGAAGAATGTGATCGCCGCCACAAACAGGACCAACCTTTTGGAGATACTAGAAGATCTGCAAATAAGGTTCGTGGGACTTGCCAGAAGTAAAACATATAGTTGTCTTTCAGTATTTCACAGCATTGAGGTATGTGATTAAGGGTTTCTGGTTTCTTCTTTCCAGACTTGATGTGTGTGAAAAAGCGCTAGCTAAATACCTTGAAACAAAGAGAAAGGCTTTCCCGCGATTCTACTTCGTCTCCTCCACTGACTTGCTGGACATCCTGTCCAAAGGCAGTCAACCTGAAAAGGTACCAGAGAGAGAGCAACATAGCACAGGCTCAGTCCCAGGGTACGAGGCCCATGGCACATAAATACCTCTGATATCAGGTTTCTTGGACATTTGTTTTATGTCAGTTTACTGTATGTATTACGTCATTGGTTTAACCTTCAGTGAAATAGTCCCTTTATTTTGGATGCATTGCCCATAGTATCGAGGCAGCCATTCATCAGCGTCTCACTGTAGTTTTGATTCGACTGATTCAATTATAATTCAGGAGAATAAAGAGGATAATGAGTTCTCCCTCACTCCACGTGACCTTTATCTGTTTTGATTCAAATTTTTTGTTCATCACACTGATAGTTAAAAGAGCCTTATTTCTCCAGAACATGATTATGATAAAAGGAAGACATTATACACTTAGGTTGACACTGACCCTGGCCGACACTCTTCCTGTGTAAATCCTCCCACATACCTGCTAGCCTTCAGTTTTGGGCGCTCAACCAGAACAGGGCGAGATTGCTTGGTGCTGCTCTTATTGTGAGTTGATTATAACTAGAAGCACCGGTGCATCTGAACTCCGTCATTACGCAAGCATCATTATGTATTTTTTTTCCCTTCATGCATTGTCCCATTTTAGTTCTTGTGCCATGAGTATTACTGTCTTGCTCTGTGCTGACCTGTGTTGCGTTGTTCAGGTGACCCAGCACTTGGCCAAGCTGTTTGACAGTATGGCTGACCTGCAGTTTGGGGAGGGTGGGCACAGGACAAAGGAAAAGCCTGCTGTTGGGATGTTCAGCAGAGAGAGGGAATTTGTGTCCTTCCACTCTCAGTGTGACTGTGTGGGTCCGGTAAGACCTCCCTCACTGGCGATATTATATGTATATATGTTATTATATTATTATTCATTTGGCTTAAATATGCATTGAATCTCTCTTGTCAATACAGTGAGTCTCTCTCATTCATTATCTGACGGACCTTCTCAGGTGCTTTCGGGTAACTGGTGTCGTTTTGCGCAGGTGGAGCTGTGGCTGGGTCGTCTGGAGGAGGCAATGCGGGAGGCGGTGAGGCGGCGCATTGCTGAGGCGACGGCCGTGTATGAGGATCGCCCGCGCGAGCAGTGGGTCCTGGAGCAGCCGGCCCAGGCCGCGCTCACCGCCTCCCAGATCTGGTGGTCGGCGGATGTGGGCCTGGCGTTCCAGCGGCTGGCTGAGGGCTTCGACACGGCACTGCGGGACTACAGCAGGAAACAGGTACAGTGCTCATGACTCCGCGTCTCAGCATGTATGAACGCCAATGTTTTCACTTCTTTGTATGTGTTGCAGATCTGATTTGGCTCAAACCTTTCCTTGTTTGAGCCCTGCTTGTGTGATTTTTAATTTTCGTTACTGAGTAAAAGAAAGCAGATCCTTATATATGCTCGCACCTCCCCTTTCATACAACCAGTCATATCAACGAGGCCTCCCTCAGCCAATCCAGGTGGGAGGCAACTGACAAAACATTACTCTTCCCATGTCAGTCTGTCACTGCTTGCTTATTTCATCCTGCCCCCTGAAAGCTTGGCCACAGCCCCACGCCGAAGTTACAGATAGCGCTGTTACTAGGAGATGGGCTTGGTAGCGCTTCTGTGAGCACTAGGCTGCTTCCCCATGCCCTCTGTGATGAAGTAGCGTGCGTAGCACTGGGTCAGGAAGGCCGCAGTGTGGCAGCTCAGCGAGGCCGTCCGTATTCCGTGCGCAGCGTCGGGAGCTGTCAGCGGCAGCCCGTAAGGTTAGCTTGTCCTTGGCCAACGTTTGAATAATCTGCCTCTTTCCCTCCCAGCCCCTGATTGGAGTTGCTGTCAGGCAACACAGTGATAAATGCAACCCAACCTGAACTGCTTTTACGTCTAATATACAGGGGCCGGGGGGTTGGAGATTACATCTCATTTGCCTGTCTGTGACAGGGGTAGCCCTGTAACCAGGCCAGCCTTTGCACACACACACACACACACACACACACACACATTAATACCCCTCTATACAGACAAACACACATACTTACACTCATATGTGCAAACAGTCCTTCACACACACACACACACACACACACACACACACACACACACACACACACACACACACACACATTAATACCCCTCTATACAGACATACACACATACTTACACTCATATGTGCAAACAGTCCTTCACACACACACACACACACACACACAGTACCCATACATTGATAAATGAGCTCTGTGCTTATTTGCCCTCCTGACTGGAATATATGACCTTGCTCCATAAATGTGGAGGGATCTCTCTGATGAGTATGTGACCCTGAGTCCCTGCCACTGCTGTTATTACCATCCACTTCTCTCTGGCATGTAAATTGATATAATTACTGTAAGCACAGGCCACAGAGCTCACTGTATGCTCCCATAGCCCATTACTGTGCCCTCATAAACGCTGAAATATCTGCCCCACTTCTTCAGATTGCTCAGCTGAACTCCCTGATAAGCATGTTACTGGGCGAGCTGAGTCCAGGAGACAGGCGGAAGATCATGACCATCTGCACCATCGACGTCCATGCCAGAGACGTGGTATCCAGACTTATCGCTCAGAAGGTTTGCTTGTGTTTACAAGTTGGTGTAATAGGATGGTGTTCACTCATCTTTTCTGGAGAGAGCATTGACGAGCAGTCTGTTCTAATTTTTATTATAATTTTAGGATTTTTATTAATTTAGCAACTGAATGATTCAAACGCTGGTTTGGTTTCTGTCTGTAAATGGCTGATTACGATATTGTGCTTATTTAACAGGGACAACGCACATTAAAGATTAATGTGATTTGACTTTGCCAAAATTTTCATTTTCATTGGGTGTCCGTGTGCAGATTTAATGAACAATATAAGACTACCTGAAATACAATTATATATAACCAAATTAATTATATAAAACAGAAATAATAAAGTAATAAATAAAGAAATAATAAAGTAATTCAGTTATTCAGTAATTTACAAAAAAGGGAAACTGGTAGGAGCACTTTTGACCTGTCCCAGATTTGGGGTGCAACTGAAATGCTATGCGCCCATTGCCCAGGTGAGCAGCGCGAGCGCCTTTGTCTGGCACTCCCAGCTGCGCCACCGCTGGGACGAGGAGCAGAGACACTGCTATGCCAGCATCTGCGACGCCCACTTCCTCTACTCCTATGAGTACCTGGGCAACACGCCACGCCTGGTCATCACCCCTCTCACTGACAGGTACCCTCCATTCCTGAACACCCCTCCACGAGTTCAGCGACCAGGCGTGCTTACGTGTTTGGGAATGGTATGTCCTTGCGGGCATCGCTCCTAAACGCTGCGCTGTGAGTGAGTGGTGGTGTCGGGTTCATACGCAGGTGCTATGTTACGCTGACCCAGTCTCTGCACCTAACCATGAGCGGAGCTCCAGCAGGCCCCGCCGGCACAGGCAAGACAGAGACCACTAAAGACCTGGGCAAGGCCCTCGGCGTCATGGTGTACGTCTTCAACTGCTCAGAACAGATGGATTACAAGGTGCCGTGGCTGGTTTTATTTCATGGCTACACTCTTTCGGTCTGTTCCTTTTTTGTTTTTGTTTACATCATGTGTTCTTCTGCTGTTGTGCCACCCCTTCAGTCCGTAGGAAACATCTTCAAAGGCCTGTCTCAGACGGGAGCGTGGGGCTGCTTCGATGAGTTTAACCGCATCGCCGCAGAGGTGCTGTCAGTGGTGGCGGTGCAAGTCAAGACCATACAGGACGCAATTCGCCACAGCAGGACACGGTAGGAGACCGAGGACCACCGCACAGGCTCTGCCCACACACAGGTGCGGGCAGGCAGCCGGCAGGTAACACGCGCCCTTCCTGTCCTGTAGCTTCGTCTTCTTGGAGGAGGAGGTCACGTTGAGGCCCACTGTGGGGATCTTCATCACTATGAACCCCGGTTATGCAGGACGAACCGAGTTACCCGAGAACCTGAAAGCTCTGTTCAGGTATGGCTACGTCCCGTGACCTCGGTGCCGCCCTCAAATACAACCACAGGATCAACCGAGACCTTCGAGAACCACACTTCAATACTGACATTGGTGGATTACATTTGTTATTGTAACTTATTTTCATTTAAAATCACTGTAATATTTTAAAAAGGTTTTAATATTACACAGATTAATTTAAAAAATGTTTTGTAAAAAAGTTTTATTGTTTGTTATAGCAAACACCTTGTAACAAATAGGCCTGCTTGGTGAGTGCTGAGTGTGCTTGCAGGCCGTGTGCCATGGTTGTGCCGGATATGGAGCTGATCTGTGAGATAATGCTGATGGCTGAGGGCTTCCTGAACGCCAGGAACCTGGGCAGGAAGTTCATCACCCTGTACAAACTCTGCAAGGACCTACTCTCCAAACAGGTTGTCTGAAATGCGTAGTGTCTTATTAGTGACCGTCAAAGCTCGATATGATGTCAGACCCTGTGCAGTGTCATGGTGTATTTTTATGCAATTAAGTTACTGCAATTACACAGGACCATTATGACTGGGGCCTGCGGGCAGTCAAGTCTGTCCTGGTGGTTGCTGGCGCCCTTAAAAGAGAAGACAAGGCCAGACCGGAGGATCAGGTGGCGCAGTTGTTTCCCTAAAAATTTAGAACTCTGACGGTCCGACGGAATTTTAAGTGATGATTTGAGTACACGGGCACATAGCATTGACGCGCTGTTGTCTTCCACGAGCAGGTGTTAATGCGGGCCCTGCGAGATTTCAACATGCCCAAGATAGTGAGTGAGGACGTACCAGCATTCCTGGGTCTGATAGGTGACCTCTTCCCCGGTGTGGAGGCGCAGAGGCTTACAGATGCTGAATTTGAGCAGCTGGCACGGCAGAGCGCCTTGGAGCTGACACTTCAACCAGAGGAACCCTTTATCCTCAAGGTCAGAACCAGGAGACGCTCATGCAAATTTTCTACCAACACGAAATTATAACTGTCATTTTAATGGGCATTTGTTAAGTGTCCTTCTTGGACAGATGGTAATGATATGTCTCGGACACTGATTGTAGGTGGTTCAGTTGGAGGAGCTGATGAGTGTTCGTCACTCTGTTTTTGTGGTAGGAGATGCCGGCACAGGGAAGAGCCAGGTAGGAGCTCACGTCATATATCTCATCTAATGTTTTCAGCTGAAGTTAGTTTCCCAGAGATTAAACTTTATTAAGTTCATGGGAATCCTTCTTTAAACAGATCCTGAGAACTCTCTACAGAACCTACTTCAACATGAAAATGAAACCTGTCTGGAACGATCTGAACCCCAAAGCCATAAGTACAGATGAACTTTTTGGATTTACCCATTCAGCAACTCGAGAATGGAAAGATGGTACTTAGAAACTCCCTCCTTTTCTAGCTTTACCGCGCTGCCATAAGCCTGTCCTCTTCAGTGCTGGGAATTCACAACCTCGGCCTTGACTTTTGTGCCTCAGGCCTGCTGTCCTGCTTCATGCGTGAGCACGCCAACAACCCCCATCCTGGACCCAAGTGGCTTGTTCTGGACGGAGACATCGATCCCATGTGGATCGAGTCCCTCAACACCGTCATGGATGACAACAAGGTCTTGCTTAATTTGCCTGACGGCTTCACAGAGAATTCCTCCTGCGTTCGCAGTGCACAATGAGCATTTTATCGGCACTTAAAGGGCACCAGATTACAAACGACTAACTGTGGGCCTTCCTAGGCAGCTCGACATGCGTGCTGCGCTATCTTAGCATTTCCTCTTGCTCTCTGTCCCTGAACAGGTGCTGACTTTGGCCAGTAATGAGAGGATTCTGCTCACTCCTTCCATGAGGCTGGTGTTTGAGAGCAGCTGCCTGAGCAACGCCACGCCTGCCACCGTGTCTCGAGCTGGCATTCTATATGTCAATCCACAAGACCTCAGCTGGAACCTGTCTGTCAACCTAAGGACCCCATTCCTTCATTAGATTAGGAATGATTGGACTAACACACTGTTTCACTGCTGATCATTACCCATGTGTCCAGCGTTTTATTCCTTCCTATTTGCAGATATGTGACAAGCTGGATCGACAGAAGGCAGCGTCAGACAGAGAGAGCCCATCTCACTATCCTGTTTGACAAATATGTCTCCCGCTGCATAGAGCAGATGAAAAGCACGTTTAAGACCGTCATTGCCATCCCCGAGAACAGCATGGTACAGGTAGAAAACACACACACACACACACACATTCAGGCCAGTGCGAACACTCAACACAACACACACATACTCCAAATACGCATGGGGTCCTTCCAGGGTGTGTGTATTGACTGCATCTCTGCGTCTCGATCTCGTCTCAGACGCTGTGCTCGCTGTTGGACTGCCTGCTCACTCCTGAGCACGTTCCGGCAGACTCGTCACGGGACGTCTATGAGACATATTTTGTGTTTGCCTGCATCTGGGCCTTTGGTGGCGCCACATGTCAAGATCAGGTATGTTTGTTGTTTTCCTGATTGAAATTGATCTTAAAATGAAAACAAAAGAGTTCTTTGTATATCATATAAATATATTGTATTCTGGTTACTGTAGTGTTACATACAGCAAGCAATTTCACACGGGCAGGATCATTTTAGACAGCAGATGGTTAATCAATAACAGGAACACAGTTCAGTTCTGACATGTCATTATATGTTGCTTTGCGGTTTGTGATTAATCTAAGCGTGTTATACTTATTTGAGGCCGTCTTGCTTTTAGTCGGCAAGGCAGCAGTTTTAGAGCGTTCTTCAGTGAGTTCAGTCCATGACTGCTTTAGCCAGCCAAGCACACGACACGACAGTTCACGCAAAGCGCTGTAAGAATTCGACCAATTCCGTAACAGTAGTCAAGGCTTCGGCTCTGTGAACTTGTACGCAACAGGGATGCTGTACGGAGTTTAAAGGAAAACCGTGGGCCTATTCTTTGCGCGGCTGTCTCTGCAGCTCCGGGATTACAGAGCTGAGTTCAGCGAGTGGTGGACCAAAGAGATGAAGAGCATCAAACTTCCTGCCCATGGCTCTGTGTTTGACCACTACCTGGACCCCCGCACCAGGCGCTTCTCACCATGGGCTGATAAAATACCTGCTTTTCACATGGAGCCAGACACACCAGTACAGGTCTGAGAGTGATACTGTACAGCAAAAAAAAAAGTTCTGGAGATTTGTTTTTCTTTTTTCTGAAAAGTACCTGTCAACCGTACTTTTTTTTTTTCTTGAATATCCCGCTTTGAATAGCGTTCTTTGTCTTCCGCCATGACTCTTTGCTGAGAGAATTCACACCCCCCGCGGCAAGTGGTTTTAATTTCACAACAATAACAGGCTAATTTAGAGTAGTTAGCACATTAGACAGGGTCAGTGAACAGAGGAAAAGACAACAGGCGCTCCAGCCTGGAGGTTAGACCGCTGTCAAGCACATTTCAGCAGCAGATCCAATTACCATACTACACATCACTGAGAGAAGGAGAGAGCAGTCTTCTCATGGTTAGACTCTGTCTTTATTATTCTAAAGCAAATGTGTGAATTTAGGGCACTTAGGGTTGTCATGAATCAGCAAAGTCATGTCGAGATTTTCTAGTTTTACTTTGATGGTGTATGTAAAATATTAAATGCTAATCAAATATCAAATTCACTTCCCTTGTAAAATAATTTTTAAAACCTATTGATTCATTAATCAAGAAATATTTAACCAACCAATGCATTTGCTAGCCATTAGAACGCCCCTGAGCCTATAGAGGTGGACTTGTCTGAAGTGCCGTGTTTCTTCCCGCGGGGCGCAGGCGGTGTGGGTCCCCACGGCCGAGAGCGGGAGGTTGCAGTACTTCCTGCGCCTGCTCCTGGGGAGCGCACAGCCTCTGATGCTGGTTGGGGGAGCGGGCACGGGAAAGACCTCGCTGGTCCGAGACCTGCTCGACGCACTGCCAGACACCTTCCTGACAGCCCACGTGCCTCTCCACTATTACAGCACCTCGTCCACGCTGCAGAGTGAGCAAACCTACTCTGTCTCGTCTATCCCGGGACTTCTGCAGGGAACACAGTGCCTCCTGGTGGGCCGCAGAAGAAATCCGAGTTCTTCTGATAAAAGCAGTAGCAGCTTATAAACAAGGGTTTTTCTTGGCCAGTTAACCTAATTGAATGGGCATTGAAGAGGCTTATACAGATATTGTTTTTCACGTGATTAAGCATTTTTATTATGCTCTAGGTAATGATGTATTGTGCTTAGTAGTCAACTCTGCATGCTGTAACTATCAAGCCAAAAAAAGTTTCATAATAGTACAGTTCAGTACAGTCTACATCACAAACCAATGCACATTCACTAACATTCAACAAAGACTTTCTAGCTCAGAGCTGCCACCTGCTGGACAAACCTCGTGTGCTATTATCTTTCAGGATTGTGCTGCAAATCCAGTCACCTTAATTTACCTCTACTAAATAATTCTTGGGTTCCTGGATTCCAGTCCAGGAAAAAGAGGATCTGATACCATGCATAAAAGCATTTGAATGCATTTGAATGTGTTTAAGCCATTGTTTTTTTTTCTCTTTCTTGTCAGGAATGTTAGAAAAGCCATTGGAGAAGAAGGCAGGCAGGAACTATACCCCCCCAGGGAGCAAGAAACTGATCTACTTTGTTGACGATATGAACATGGCAGCTGTGGATAATTATGGCACAGTTCAGCCACATGCACTCATACGCCAACATCTGGACTATGAACACTGGTCAGCAAAAAGAAATCTCAAAATCACCAGTTTTTTATATATTTATATATATGCGTGAGTGTGTGTGTGTGTGCGCGCGGGCCAGAACTTTTTTTTTAAAATACAGCTCACATGCATGCTGTGTTATTGTCTAGGTATGACAGGCAAAAGTTGTCTTTGAAAGAGATACACAACACCCAGTATATTGCCTGTTTAAATCCACAAGCAGGCAGTTGCACAGTGAACCCCAGACTACAGGTGACTACTATTTGCACTTATTTAATCACTGCTTATATAACAGTATAACATGAGTTTCTAGCAATTTTTATAAATTTTTCTTTTGCTTGGTAGCAAAAACAAATTCTATATATAAAATATTGATCTAATATTTGTGTGTGTGTGTGCTATTCATATTAAAATGCATATTAAAGTGTAGTGCATTTCTCAAAATAAAGAGAGATGACATCTGTATTCTGGATTTTTCAGTGAAGTTTTACTAGTTCTAAATCTGTTCCAGAGGCATTTCGTGGTCCTAGCAGTGAGCAACCCCACCCGTGAAGCCCTGGTTTCCATCTACGGCTCCATCTTGAACATGCACCTGCAGAGCCTGCCGTTCGACACGCCCGTGTTGGGGAGGGGCCCAGCAGTGGCACGGGCAGCCGCTGCCCTCCACCAGAGCGTGCTCCAGCACTTCCTCCCCTCCGCCACCAGGTTCCAGCATGTCTTCAGCCTGTGGGATCTCACCCAGCTCTTCCAGGTGGGCGGAGCTTCCGCAGGGCGTGCGTGTGCAGGCAAGCATACTTGTCTCTCTCTTAACACTTATGTGTGCATGCATATGCGTGCGTGCGTGTGTGGTTCCAGGGCCTGCTGTTCTCCACACCCGAGTGTGTGAAGCAGGGTTCCGACCTCATCCGGCTGTGGGTGCATGAGTCCAGGCGTGTGTACTCAGACCGCCTGGCAGACGCCGAAGACCAGCAGCTCTTCTACAGGCTGCAGGCTGATGTTGCCCACCAAGCATTTGAGGTAAACAGTCAGCACAGTGCAGTTCTCAGTGCACGGTATGTTCAAACCAGTATTTAGCTTAGTGTGGCGTACCTCTAAACAGAAAACCCCGTAGAGTGGAGCTCCTAAATCATTAGCATGTGCAATGCAGTTCTAAAAATATTTTACATCGTTCAAGAATACGATATTTTAAGACAAAGGAATTTGGGGGCTTTGAATATGTCTGAATATTTTGCTTGCACATCATTTAAAAGATATTGTGACACAATATATGTGTACCATGTACTTTATTTAAACAATTTTATTAAATTTACCACTAATCAGTGTGGGAATAATCAAATTAAGAACTTGTAGAATCAATGTCCCTCATTTGATCATGATTTTACAGATATTAGTGATGAATTGTCTAATCTGCTTTGATAAATATAGTTTAGTAAAGAAATGTGTTGCTTTTTCATAAGGGATGAAATGCAGTGGTATTGAAGATTTGGAGCCTTCAGCCTCATTTCTGTGTGATGTGTGTGATAGCCTCACGGCTGTGTCGTGTGTTAGCCTCACATCTGTGTGGTGTGTGTGTTATCCTCACATCTGTGAGCTGTGTGTATTAGCTGTGAGCTGTGTGTGTTAGTCTCATGTGTGTGAGCTGTGTGTGTTAACCTAACGTATGTGAGCTGTCTGTGTTATAACCTAACGTCTGTGAGCTGTGTGTGTGTGTGTTATCCTAACGTCTGTGAGCTGTGTGCGTTATCCTAACGTCTGTGAGCTGTGTGCGTTATCCTAACGTCTGTGAGCTGTGTGCGTTATCCTAACGTCTGTGAGCTGTTGTGTGTGCGTTATCCTAACGTCTGTGAGCTGTGTGCGTTATCCTAACGTCTGTGAGCTGTGTGTGTAAACCTAACATCTGTGAGCTGTGTGTTAGGGCCTGGAGGAGCAGCTGTTGTTGCAGGAGCCCCTGCTGTACCTTCCCAGTGGTGCGGGCAGCGCCCAGCCTCGCTACATCCCTGCAGAAAGCTGGGATTGGCTGAACCAAACCCTGACAGAGGCCTTGTGCAGCTACAACTGTTTCCACGCCACCATGAACCTTGTGCTCTTCCAGGAGGCCATGCAGCACGTGTGAGTGACGCGAGCCGCATGCCACACTATCGAGCAAGGTTCTGCCATCAGCTGCACCGCTGACCGCACTGCCTCCCTGTGGTTGAACCCTGCAGCTGTCGGATCAGCCGTGTCCTGGCGAGCCCGCGGGGACACGCCCTGCTGGTGGGCGTTGGCGGTAGCGGCAAACAGAGCCTGACCCGCCTGGCCGCCCATCTCTGTGGCATGGACCTCTTTCAGCCCACCCTGAGCAACGGCTACGGCATCCAGGAGCTGAAGGTAGCAAACCCAAGAGAGGCCACAGGCAGAATGCTTAAATAATAAAACTAAATAATACATCAAATAATAAAATAATAAATTAAATCATAAAAAAACAAAACAGCTGCAAATTGGGATTGCTGTCAGCCACCAGATAATTCAGCACTTCACCAAAACTAATAAAACCGCATGATTAGATTATCACATATGTAAAGAAGAGGCAGAATAAATTTGGCAGTAATGTTATGCTGGAGTACTAGCAAAAAACGACGTGCCCGTCTCTAACATAACGTGAGGATTAATGTAAAATGGCGGTGATTCATTAAGAGAGATCAAGTTTTCTTTTCGACAACATTTCCCCTGATCAATACTCTCTCCTGCTCTGTGCATGCCATTGATCTCATTTAGTCCTGCCCGTGCTTGAAGCCAAAGGATTGTCAGATCCCATTAAAGGGCCTGGGCAAATATTTCAATGCCCTATTGACGAGGCCGCTGCTATCGTTTCATTCATCAGGGTGCGCTCGGCCCAGGCCGCACGGGCCCACTGCATTGATCTACAGGCACGGCACTCCGGAGACGGGGCGCGCAGTGGCCTTTATACATTAGCACAAGGGCCCCTTTATCCTCCGATGCATTTGCAGATGTTTTATATCGACCCTAAGAACAATAGAGCAGAAAAGGGGGAGGTGACAGTATCTTAAAGGGGAGGTGGGGTGGGGGGGGATTGTTTCCTGTAAAACTGGGAGGTAGGGCAGGGGGTGGGCGGCGATTGTTTCAAGGCATCGTTACACACTCCCTTTAAGCACATAGGTGTGTGCGTGGGTGTGCGTAAATGCTTCATGCTCTAACCCCAGTGTGTGCCCTCAGGTGGATGTCGCAGGGCTCTGTGTGAAGGCTGGAGTGAAAAACCTTCCCACAGTGCTCCTGCTCACGGACGCTCATATCCCAAATGAGCACGTCGTTGTCGTCGTCACCGCTTTGCTGTCCTCAGGTCAGAGCCTCTCTTGCTCACTTTCTCCTACACACACACCCACACACACACACACACACACACACACACACACACACACACACACACACACCCCCCAACACACCTCAGGGGTCTCCCGTATCATCATCACCACCCTGCTTTCCTCAGGTCAGGCCCTTTCTCTTGCTCTCTCTCTCTCTTTCTCCTTCTCACACACAAACATGCACTTCGCACACTTGTCTCCTAAAATCAGGGCCCTTCTCCCCAAGTGTCCCTTGGGAGGCCCCCTCCTTGTACGCTCACACACACTCGCACACCGCAGGGAGTCTCATTGTGCACTTGTCTGATGAATGGGAAACACATGTAAATGTGGAAGTGGAAGTGAAGTAGATTAACGGTGACTGGGACAGGCTTGCGTGTCATTGGATCAGGGCCCCCAACACACAGATGGTGTAGCTCATCTGTCACTGGTGTCAGACCCAGGGGTCAAAGACCTGCTCCGGGAATGTGAATTGGAATAAAGCATCTTTTATTTAAGATTTTAAATTCTAATGGCCTTTTGGTCCTGACTAGTTTTAGATTTATTATTTTCTGTATACATGTATTTACAGTATTTACTGTAGTATATATGTATTTAAATAACACAGTCATGTTTTTGAATGGTTTCAGATGCGAGGTCACTGAACAATGTATGTGTTGATCACAGTGTAGTTGTAGTTCTTTGCAACCTTGTGCTACCCCTGCTTTTCTGGAACCATCTCCACATGCAGATATTATGCCTACTGGCATCCATGGAGTGTAGAGTGTAGGGAGTAGCACCAGTGCTGCCGTGTGTTGCTACAGGTGAGGTCCCGGAGCTGCTCTCCGACGAGGAGGTCAGTGGAGCAGTGAAGGCCGTGAGGAGGGAGGTGCGTTCCCTGGGCCTCCTGGACACCGTGGAGAACTGCTGGAGGCTCTTCACGGAGCGTGTTCGGCGGCAGCTTAAGGTCCTGTAAATGGCTTCATCTCAAGCGCATAAAGAGCACTGCTGCATGCAGGTCAGCATTAGCAAATGGCTGTAAATTGTGCATATCTGTTGACTCCTGTGAGTGTGTGTGCGTGTGTGTGTGTGTAGGTGGTGCTTTGCATGTCTCCTGTAGGTAAGACCCTGCGTGGTTGCGTGCGGCGATTCCCAGCTCTGCTCAGCTGCACCACTCTGGACTGGTTCCATGAATGGCCCCAGGAGGCTCTGCATTCCGTCAGCCTGCGCTTCTTGCAGGACCTCCCCGGCATCGAGGTGAGCTGCTCCCGCATGGGTCCGTGCCGCGTGTATCATGGTTTTTTGCCCGACATTCATTCGAGGCAAACTTCAGCTCAGACATTTAGCGGCAGTGTTAGTGTCCCCTCCTTACACCATCTAGTGTGTGCTAGATCCCTCATCGTTAGCTCCACTCTGAAGTGAAGACAAATGGGTGATCACATGCACCATGAGCATAACGGCACCGTTCCCCTCTCTCTCTCTCTCTCTCTTTCTCCCTGTTTGCCTTTTCCCTTTCTCTTTCTTGGTCTCTATCGCTCCTTCTGTCTCTTTCCTTTTCTCCCTCTGTCTACCTCTCTCTCTCTCTCTCTCCCTCACTGTCTCTCCCTGTCTCCTTTCCTCCCATTCTTTCCGTCTCTGTCCCTCCCTCTGTCCCATTCTCTCTTTCCCTTTCTCTCCCTCTCGCTTCCTCTTTCTCTCTCACACTGTTTGTAATCTTGTTTTCCTTGTGCCAGTGGAACGATCACTAAGCAGGATCATTTATGCTAATGAAGCAATGCTTATTAATACACACAGACCGACTCTAAAGAGCCACAGCTGTTTCAGGGTTTGCCAGACTGTGTGTGTGTGTGTGTCTGTGTATGTGTGTGTGCGCATGCATACATCTGCACACGTGTCGGTATATTAGATGACTCAAGGCTAGCTATTACTATGCAGTCTGTCAGGATGGCTGTTTGCAGATCACTGCTGGATCCCAGTGGAGCATCGTACTGATAGACTGCAGCAGTACAGTGGTACTGTATGTAATGCTTCGCGTGGAGCTTATTTCAGCTCAACGTAAACTCAGGTTTGACTACTGATCAAGACGTGATAAATACGGGTGTTTAGCAGAAAGATTTTATGCTCCAGTTCAAAATTATTTATACAGAACCTCAAAGTGGCATATTTACAACAACTTAAAAGTATGATCTTATGATAAATGTATTTTTTGATAATGAAGTGCATAGTCCCAACATTTATTTGATAACGTTATATAAGCGACGCCTATGATCGGCTACCTTTGCTGAGAGAATGGACAGGGAGAAAGCGAGTGTTCCCACCCAGTGAGAGCGCAGTGAGGGAGCCATGCTTGCGCTCAGGTCTCAGGAACTCTCGCCTGGCGCATTACTCTCCTCGCCCTCTCCTAGTCTTAATCGCCTCACACTGCCAGCACCTAAATCTCAAATTGAGTAAGTCCACCACCTACAAACTTGCCGATGAATTCAGGATTTATGAAGATGATATTTCAGGACCCGTCACAGGCGAGGGATGTTAAAGAGTGCTTAATCCAGCCAGCTCCCACTCCCACTCCCTGTCTCTCTCTCTCTCTTTCTCTCTCTCTCTCCTCTCTCCTCTCTCTTCTCCTCCTTCACAGCCCGCCTTTCAGGAACCCATCAGTCTTTTCCTGGCCCACGCTCACGCCAGCGCGAAGCAGGCTGGCGAGCGCTACCGCCGGGCGGAGAGGAGGCACACCTATAGCACGCCCCGGAGCTTCCTGGAACTGCTCAGCCTGTATGGCAGCCTGCTGGAGAGGAAGCGCGAGCAGCTGCAGCAGAGGCTGGCCAGGCTGCGTTCGGGCCTGCAGGAGCTGAAAACCACCGCTGCGCAGGTTGCTGTCCCCCCCACTCCCCCCCACCCCAGCCGACCCACATGCTGTAACCCTCCCAAGGCTGGAGGTGTGCATTAGCACTGCCATTTAGCTCCATCACTAATGGTTTATTTAGGTCTCTCCGAGCACCGGCAACCCCTGAAGGATAAAAGGCTGCACATAAACCTTGAGCTTGAGTGTGGAGATGATTGCTTCTGCCTCTGCCATCTAGGATTTATTATTTAAATGATCACAAAAAGTTTATGTAGTAACGAATATTAATACTGGATTTTCCACAGACAGAGTTTGGTCAATAACTGTGAAAAATGTCTGACACTGCGTTCATTTTTGTGCCAGCAATGTTGATCAGACTGTTTGGTTTAGACACGTTATTTGTCATCATTATAAAAATTGTTTTGGAAAATAGAATGTTTCCCCTCTCCTTTACTGCTATTGTAACTCTGGCTTGTCCTTGAGGATTGCTGAGGGGCATTAGCACAGATGCCATTGCTAGAAATGTGGTGTGTCACCGCATGTGTGTGCTAGGTGGAGGACCTAAAGGCCAAGCTGGGCTCCCAGGAAGTGGACCTGACCCTGAAGAGCCAGGCGGCCGAGGCCCTCATCACCAAGATCGGCCGGCAGACGGAGAGACTGAGCCAGAAGCGGGCCGACGCCGACCTGGAGGAACAGAAGGTGAGCGCCTGACAACCACCCCGCCACACGCGTGACCCGCCCCTGGCAGGCCCCTCCGGGACAGAAAGTATCGCTACGTTTGTGTGCAGGTGGCAGCTATCCAGGCAGAGGTGACTCGCAGACAGAGAGACTGTGAGCACGACCTGGCCAAAGCTGAGCCAGCCCTAGAGGCTGCAACTGCTGCTCTGGATACCCTGAACAAGGTGAGGAACACACGGCAAGCACACTTCTGTCAGGGATTAAGGTGGGGATGTTGCAGATCAGTTGGATATTCAAAATGGAAAACCGTTGACTGTCAAGTATTGTTCAGCTCTCTAAGCACTGACCCAGGGCTGTTTCTTAGTTAAGGGAGAGACCAGTGATCCGTTGCTGTGTTTTGGTGTGTGAGGTTCTGTGATGTTGTTCAAAGACCCGTATACTGTATTGCTGAGAACTTTCCTACTTGCTGCAAGGTTTCCTGACTGGGGATTTCTGGTTATTTCATCTTCATTTTGTACACTCTAGTGTTTTCAACTGCTTTTGAAATGATTGCCTTGTGCAGGTGAACCTGACTGAGCTGAAGACGTTCCCCAACCCTCCTGAGGCTGTGACTAATGTGATGGCAGCTGTGATGGTCCTCTTGGCCCCGCGTGGACGTGTTCCTAAAGACCGCGGCTGGAAGGCTGCCAGGGTCTTCATGGGCAAGGTGACGTCCCCCGCTGACACACCAATCTGACAGACTTCATTTTAATGCACAGGCAAGCCTTGGCCCTGAGACCTCCACCAGCAGTGGCGCTTTAAATATGCTACATTTTACAAACCTCACCGATGTGGCTATTAGGTGCATGTCGGACGATACAGGGGGTGGTTGCGTTTATCAGGGTCTAAGGAAAGACTGCATTGCCATCTTCTTGTCACAGAGGAGACAGAATAGTAATAATAATACCTAAGAGGATTCTCTCGTGTTTAACATGGCTAAAGTCATTGCTTGTGCAGTAAGCATCTCAGGCTTGTCCTTGCAGCTGGACGACTTCCTGCAGGCTCTGATGTGCTATGATAAGGAGCACATCCCCGAGCAGTGCCTGAGTGTGGTGAAGCAGGAGTACCTCAGCAACCACCACTTCCACCCTGACCACGTTCGCACCAAGTCCTTCGCTGCTGCCGGCCTCTGCGCCTGGACCATCAATATAATGCGCTACTACGAGGTGACGAGAAAGCCAAACACGACAGGTCTTGATCAAAAATGAATGTTACAGTATACTTGAGCATTGCGAACAGTTTTATACTTCAGTACTGAAACCGTAAACCACGGTAGATGGGTTCTCTGTTTTTCAGTTGTATTGTGAAGTCGCTCCAAAGCGTCTAGCCCTTTCTCAGGCCAACACGGAGCTGGAGAATGCTACAGCTAAACTTCTCACTGTTAGAAAGAAGCTCCATGTAAGTATTGTCTTCAACTAATGTTTGCTTTGATCTTAAAGTTGAGGTTTCAAAAAAGAACAAGTGTAGAAGCATCAAAGAAGGGTGAAAAAGAGAAAAAAACAATGCTTCTCTACATGTTAAATACACATAATGTTAATGGGCATTTTTTAACATTTCTTAACCCACCATGAAATCCTGTGTGCTGATCATATGCTTGATTGAACGCTGTGCTTGGAGAATGTCCCCGCTCACGCCGGCTCGCGTTTGCCCTCAGGACCTGGACGGGCATCTGCAGAACCTCACGGCTCAGTTTGAGAGAGCGGCAGCCGAGAAGCTCTGCTGCCAGGAGGAAGTGACCCGCACCAGGCAGACCATCGAGCTGGCCAATCGGCTGGTGGGGGGCTTGCAGGTACTGGGCGGAGTGCAGAACGGTGGAGAGCTGCATTGCTGGTCTGGGGTCAGCGTGTGGCCACACTGCATGCTAGGGCGGCATTGGACGTGGCCTCGGCTTAAGGGTTTGGCTAGCGGCAGAGATGCTGTGTTAGGAAGGAAGGGATGCACCATGATAAAAGCACCATTAAACTGGCCAAGACCTCAGTGGCCACTGGCCAAACGGAGGTGAGGAAAGAGACAGATAGCCTGTTATATAGCCTACCAGCCATAGCCACTAGCTTGCCAAAACACATCACATATTATCATTATCTGCTTTAAACAGTATGTAAAGCATGAATTTTAATACCTAAATTTTGAAATGTGTGAATTGTATTTAAAAAAGAATTGTGAATCCATTTTCATTTGTGTAACATGTACGAATTGTCCAGTGACTCTCACTTTTCATTTCTGTATTCTGTTCAGAAGTAAAAATTAGTTTTACTTGTTTTTCCCCCTCCTCAGAATGCTCAGACATTAATCCCCAGGATTATCCAAAATCTTTACCACTGTTAATGCGAAATAAAATGAATGTAATATTTCTTTTAGTAGTTTTATTTAAAACATTCGACTTTCTTATTCAGGGAAATGAATAAGGCTAGGATGGGACAGCTTGGCTTTTAAACATATCAAGACAAATGATTTGTCTTTATGCCATTGACCTGGAAGCAATAGTGTTTAGACTAATAAATCAGCCCGTCTATATTTAATCATTAACTCACTGCGAAGCCTCAACAGCTGTTGGAAATTAAAAACGCTTCACCCAGGACTGAGTGATATTCCCAGCAATCCATAATACATTAGGCTAAAATTATAGTGATTTTTAACTGTCGGAGAATTTATTATGCGACATGTTCTGGACGCTCGACCCTACGAAGCCGACGTTAGGCAAGATTTATCGCCGCGGGAGCATCTCGGCAATATTATCGAAGTCCTAAATGAGAGCTAAATTGATGCCGCGTGAAACTGTAACTAAACTTTCAAAGCCGGTTTAGGTGAATTGCGACTGTATTCTTTATCGCTTACGTTCTCCCGGCACGTGTGATCAGTGGGGAGGGGACGCGATCAGCAGCTGGGCCATGCGAACGGCCCCCTCCTCTCCGGACGACAGACGCTGTAAAGTCGTCCGGGTGGATTTAACTGTACAACTTTAGCGTCCGGCTACAGTGATCCTGATATGACGCTTAACATAAAAGAGGTTCAGGATAATATATTAATAAGATCTGGAGTAACATGCGGGGTATATACAGAACTATTTTACTGGGGGAATGTATTTACATGCTGGCGTGTATATTTACAGTTTATAAAGTTTGCTGAACTTCAGTTGCGTGGTCGCAAACAAACTGGTTTGTTAATAATTCATATTTTTAAAAAGTGATTTAAAAATGACACATTCAAAAAAGCAGTTTGAGCAGTCTGTGATCTGCTTTCTCTCTTTCTGCTTTGTGTGTGTGTGTGTGTGTGTGTGTGTGTGTGTGTGTGTGTGTGTGTGTGTTCGCGCACGCAGTCGGAGAACGTGCGCTGGTCGGAAGCAGAGCTGGACCTGCAGGCTCAGCAGGACACGCTGTGCGGGGATGTGCTGCTGGCCGCAGCCTTCGTCTCCTACGCTGGACCGTTCACGCAGCCTTACCGCCAGCAGCTTCTCCAGGAGGCGTGGAAGCCCTTCTTCAGACAACTGAGAGTACGGATAACTCCCACCTTCCGAATGCTCTGTGGAGGCAGGAATCTCTACTGCCTTACATTGTATCGTCCAAATGATCCCGAATTTCCCACCTCGCATGTGCTTTCGCATTTTTGAAAACGTCCTCGTGAGCACTGTAGCGTGGCGTCCCGATGGCGCCGACGCAGGAACCAGCAGAGCGTTGAGCTGAATGCCGGCACTGTGTGTTTTCCTCTCCTCACACCTCGCGCTGCAGCCCCCCGTCCCGCTGACAGAAGGCCTGGACCCCGTCCTGCTGCTGGCCGAGCAGGCCGCCGTGGCCGCCTGGCACAACCAGGGCCTGCCGGCCGATCGGCTGTCCGTGGAGAACGCCGTCATCCTGACCTGCAGCCAGCGCTGGCCAGTCCTGGTGGACCCCCAGCAACAGGCAAGCAGGTGGCTGCGGGGTCTCTATGGGCCGGGCCTGAGAGTGCTGCAGTGCGGAGCTGAAGGGTGAGGAAGAGGAGCATCTGTCCGTGTAGCCCCCAGCCTTCTCCAAATGGAATTGAATTAGAATGTTTCCTCATCAACAGAGTCAATATATTGTTGCCTGGATGGTGAAACATTTTGAATGCATTTCACACAGATGTTTATTGCTCTGTGTGGACATTGTTTTCGGGAAGCGTGCCACGTTCTCTGGCCTTGTTGCGGCAGGTACATGGAGGAGATCATGCGGGCTTTAGCCTGTGGTGAGGCAGTGCTGATCGAGAATGTGGAGGAGAGAACAGATCCAGTCCTGGAGCCTCTGCTGGTCAGGAGCACTGCACACAGAGGAAGGCAAGCACTGCACCCATATTAATCACTCCCCAAAAGGTCTCCAGTCTTTCAGCAATGCCTCATATTTTTACATGCATACATACATGTGTACAAAAATGTATTTTTCCTTAAATCTTTTTTTTTTTATGCCAGCCTTAGAAGCCTTTTTTTTTTTCTGGAGTTTTCTGTCAGAGTTGAAAAGCCCTGCTCAATAGTCAGTTGTGACTTAGTAGAATATGATAGGTTGCTGTTTAAATTGTAGATGAATTAGTGTTGCATGAGTTGAATCGAGTTGGGGGCAGCTGTATTGATCTTGCTTTCAGGGTGGGTGATAGATGTGCATTTGTTTGCTCATATTCTTTGTGCGAGTTGAATATGGATCAGCTTCTCCTGAAGCGACCGATCAGCTTCTCCTGGCACTTGTGGGACCTGCACAGAGAGCTTCAGCTCCCTAACAGGGATGGTGGGGACAGCAAGACTGTGGTGGACAACCTGTTGAGCTGAAGCGGCAGGTGCCATATTACCAAAGCGTATTATCATATTGCTAAGTGCAAGTGCTCCCTTTGCCTTAGAACAGATAGAACAAAGCCTGGACTTCTTCATCAGTTAATATGTCACAGTCCTGTGATGAATAGATATTTAGTTTAAGCTAGTATATGCCAGTAAATTGTTAGATCTGGTATATCATCTCATGCCTGGCTCGGTGTCTTCTCCCGTACCTTAAATTTGATGTGTTGTGTTTAAAGGGGCCCTTCTTCCCTTGCCTTTACTGAAATAATGAATTTTTAAGTAAATACTGTTCAAGTTTCAAAATACACCATTCACTCCCCCAGTCTAGACAGTCCATATATGGAATCTACACTGCAAAAACAGCCCAGTCTGTAATCGCTGTTTCTCTGATGTTGTCAGAACAGTCATTTACATATCTTATTAAGCCTACTGAAGTTTAGCCCAGCCCACTTACATCGCAGGTCTCAGGCGTGCTTCGGCTCGGAACGCTTTTTGAAATGAGGCGCGATGCACGGCAACCAATCAAAACAGCTTTTTAATCTTATATCTTCCTTAAAGCTGCAGTAACAGAAACAGGCTCTTTTAAAGAGAGGTTGGAAATTCACATAAGCATGAATTATGGCTGTTTTTAGAACTTTAAAAGCAAAAAAACATTGTAAGTGGACATCAGTGAAAAACAGGATATGGGAAATGTAGGAAAATGTAGAATATGGACCCATTTGTTAGCCAGGTATCCAGGTGAAGTTTCCCTGTAGGTCTGCTGACCCATGGCAGTGGTCACATATCTAATCTGACCGTAAGTTCAGCCCTGCTTGTGACCCACCGGCTGCTCTCCAGCCCTGATCAATCCGGCCTGGCCGCAGCAGCCATGATGAATCTGGTGTGGCTCCACAGCTGAAGTTCATTAATAATTGGAATGTTGCAGAGTGTGAAGTAATGAATACTAATTATTCCTTTCATGTCTGACGGAGGAGTATGAGCCAATCCATCAGCCAGGACTTTAATTTGGTGGAGTAATGGTTACATCAATAGTACATTAATTCCGTCTTGTGAAGATATAGAGTTGAAGCGGTCCCGGGTTTCGGCGGACACTGGCATGGGCACCTAGCTGCTGGCTGACAAGTCCCCCGGTAATTAGAGAAAAATTAAAAGGCACCAGGTCTGGCCAGCCAGGCCTGCTTTAATTGAAATGCAGATTGGGATAAATATTGGCTGCTGGGAATGTAATCTTCCAGGTTTTATTTAATGCCATTTGCCTGTGGTGGCTATCAGCTACGTTTGTCATATTTTTCTCTCTCTTTCCAATTACGGAGCTGGTGAAGTGTCAGGAAAATGCTGTAGCCATAGCTTCATTGAAATTAGTAAACTCTTTTGCAAGGTGCTTTATATCTTTGCTCCCAAGATTAAATGTTGTTTTGGATTATGTAGGTTTTTTTTTTTTATCCATCATGCAAAATCAGTACTGATACAAAATCCGTTAGCTAACATATTAATTTTGATTAAGACAAGGGTATATAAGAATCCAGAAGACTGCCCATAAATATACCAAAGCATCTTATCATTTAGTGACCCTCTGTGTGTTTTATAATTCAGTTCATATTCCATGTCTGAGGAAAAACCATAGTGTGTAACATCATACTGCGTGACATCATACTGCGGCTTCAGCCGGAGACCATGAAACATATTCTCTGTATATGCTCTGGCTATTTTGCGTAACCCACCTGCAGGTCCATCAGACTCGGGGGGAAAGAGTGTGAGTATAACAGCACCTTCCAGCTCCTCCTGCACACCAAGCTGGCCAATCCTCACTTCCCCCCGGAGCTGCAGGCCCACACCACCCTCATCAACTTCAGCGTGACGCAGGGCGGCCTGGAGGAGCAGCTCCTGGGACAGGTGGTCCGCCACGAGAGGCCCGACCTGGAGAGCCTGAAGGTCAGCGCCGGACCATACAGTTACACGCTTAACACGCTATGAAGTTCCTTCATGAGCCTGGTGCGCGTGGTGCTTCCTGCGTCCAGGTGGAGCTGAGCACGCAGCAAAACCTGGGCCGGATCGAGCTGAAGGGGCTGGAGGAGGAGCTGCTGAGTGGCCTGTCCGCCGCTAAAGGCAGCTTCCTGCAGAACGCGGCATTAGTGCAGCAGCTGGAGTACACCAAGAGCACTGCTGCGCACGTCCGCAACAAGGTGCGGATTGCCCCCCCGTCACACAGCCGAGCCTGCACATGCCCACGGAGTCAATACTCCTCTTTAGTCTGAAGCCCTTCTGGCTGTAGCCTAATGCTGTAAAGTGTCTCTAATCACTAAGTGATGTCTGTTTTCTTCAGGAAATGTTTTAACTTAAAATAAAAGTAATATCCTTAATAACAAGGGTACTTGGAACTCAAGAAAGTAGAAAATGTTTTTAAGTAGTCCAGTAAATTGCTATTGGAACTGGAACTCATTGTTATTATATTAATACACTGCCTGGCCAAAAAAAAGGTCACCACCTGTATTTAACCAAGCAAATAGGTAAGAGCCTCTCATTGGATAATTACTGATTATGTTTCAGCTGGCAACAAGTTATTTAACCCTAACTGATGCAGTGAGTAGGTTCTCATTTGTTAAACAACCATGTCGAAAGACACATCCTGTGATCGTGGAAAAGATGTTAATCTGTTTCAGAAGAGCAAATTATTGGCATGCATCAAGCAGAGAAAACATCTAAGGAGATTGCTGAAACTACTAAAATTAGGTTAAGAACTGTCCAACGCATTATTAAAAAGTGGAAGGACAGTGGGGACACATCATCTTCAAGGAAGGAATGTGGTTGAAATTTTTTTTTTTTGAATGATTGTGATCGGTGATCACTTAAACGTGTGGTGAAATCAAATAATAGAAAAACAACAGTAGAACTCAGGGATATGTTTAATAGTGAAAGTAAGAGCATTTCCACATGCACAATATGAAGGGAACTCAAGGGATTGGGACTAAACAGCTGTGTAGCATTAAGAAAACCACTTCTCAGTGAGGCTAACCGGCAAAAACGGCTTCAATGTGCTAGGGAGCATAAAGATTGGACTCTGGAGCAATGGAAGACGGTCATGTGGTCTGATGAGTCCAGACTGACCCTGTTCCAGAGTGATGGGCGCATCAGGGTAAGAAGAGAGGTGCCTTAAGTGATGCACCCATCATGCCTAGTGCCTACTGTATAAGACTGTGGGGGCAGTGCTATGATCTGCAGTTGGTCAGGTCTAGGTTCAGAAACATTATATGCCCAAAGAATGACTTCCTGAATATACTGAATGACCAGGTTATTCCATCAATGGATTTTTGCATCCCTGATGGCATAGGCATATTCCAAGATGACAATGCCAGGGTTCATTGGGCTCAAATTGTGAAAGAGTGGTTCAGGGAGCATGAGACATCATTTTCACACATGGATTGGCCACCACAGAGTCCAGACCTGAACCCCACTGAGAATCTTTGGGATGTGCTGGAAAAGACTTTGAGCAGTGGTCCAAATCTCCCATCATCGATGTAAGATCTTGGGGCGGGGGGGGGGGGGAAATGAATGCAACTCTGGACAGAAATAAATGTTGTGACTGCAGAAGCTTGTGGAAATAATGCCACAGCGAATGCATGCCGTAATCAAAGTGAAAGGTGGTCTAAAGAAATATTAGAGTGTGACCTTTTTTTTTGGCCAGGCAGTGTATATTATTATTATTATTATTATTATTATTATTAAGATTATTTTTATTATGATTATTATTAAATGATAATTGGAGGACGCATGATTGTACTCACACCCGCCACTTTTTTTTAAACACTTCCAGTAAACCTGTCTTCAGGGTGTACTTTAAAAGTGTGCAGTTACAGATAGCCCATGTGCTTGTAGCCACACTCTCCACCATTTAGCACTGGACAGTTTTTGACCACTGGACTCCTGCCAACCTGATATTATTTGGGTCGATGGCTATTCTCAACACAGCATTAGCTCAGTAATTGGACATGGTAATTGCGTGGTACTGGGTATTGAACTGCAGAAGTTTATCAGGCACAGCAGTGTTGCTAGGGTGACACATGTCTGTGTCAATCCTGGGTGGAGTCTGGCCCTCCACACAGTCAAACCCAACAGTGGTCCTGTGGTCAGAAACTAGGTTAACCCTGGTGAAGGGACAGAGGAAGGCTAACACAAACCGCAGGTGGAAACAGACAAGCTATAAACTCTAACCATACATCTGGAAGGCATTTCCAATAAGGTGGCTATTGAGTGTATTTCAATCTTTCACAGGTTATAGAGGCACAAGAAAACGAGATGAAACTAAATGAAGCCCGTGAGCTGTACCGCCCCATAGCCCAGAGAGCTGCACTCCTGTACTTTACAGTTAAAGAGCTGCACAACATCAATCCTATGTACCAGTATTCACTCAAGGTAAAACTTCATCACTGTTCTAGTCCATGTTACACTGCTATGTTTCCAAACTGAATCATTCTGTGCACTGGAGTTCCGCCCAAATAAAAAAGATTTGCATCCAAACCAGCACTGGTTCTGCTCTCACTTGCGGGGCCCTGCTCTCCCCTGCGTGCAGTCCTTCAGCACAGTGTTCCACAGAGCCCTCGAGCAAGCTCCACGGGACCAAGATGTGGCTGTGCGTGTCCACTCCCTTACCGAAGCTGTTACCTACTCAGTCTTCCTGTATGCCAGCCAGGGCCTCTTCCAGAGGGACCGACTCACCTTCCTGAGCCACACGGCCTTCCAGGTGAGGGGACGGTCCCATCCGGCATTAATCACTGCACTTTTCTGCCCCTACATTAACTTCCATGAGGCCCTGTCAAAGGAGCCTGCTCCGCGCATAGCGATTAGCGCACCTCTCCCTCGGCTGGGCAGGCCCGACAGAAGGGAGAGACGCGGCGGCATGGCGCAGGTCCCTGGGAGGACAGCACCCGCCTCACCTGCTGCCCAGCCCCGGGTCACTCCATCACCACCGGATGGAGAAGTCTAGTAAAAACCCGAGGTGCTGCGCTCCAGATGTGCTGTCTCCAGTTGTGCTGTCTCCAAATGTGCTGTCTTTTCTGCTGTCTTCAGATTCTCCTGATGAGAGGAAGCATTGAGGCTGAAGAGCTGGAGCTCCTGTTGCGCTTGCCTGTGGAGTTCTGCGATGGAAGTCCTGTCAGCTTCCTGTCAGCACAGGCCTGGGGAGCCATCAGGGTAAACATGCGTTTGGTCTTCCGTTATTTTAAGTTTGGCTTTGCAGACGATAGTTGGAAACACAAGGCCATCCAGCCATTAGAATACAGCACCGGGTATTAGAGTTTCAAAATCTTCACAACCTGTTGTAGTTTAGGAATTTTTAATTATGACTAGGATGAATATGTTCATATGCATTCTAACACTAATAACCTACATAACGTCAATGTGCACTGCAGGCGCTCTCGGTGGTGGAGGCGTTTCGAGGCCTGGACCGGGATGTGGAGGGCTCTGCTAAGCGCTGGAGAAAGCTGGTGGAGTCTGAGTGTCCGGAGAGAGAGCGCCTCCCTCTGGACTGGAAGAAGAAGAGCACCCTACAGAAACTCATCATCCTCAGGGCCATGCGGCCTGATCGAATGAGCTACGCTCTCAGGTTGGACCCTACAGCTCACCGCTAACAAAACTTCATTTACATACTTGTGTAATACCCAACGCAGATGTAGTGGTGTGTGTGAATGAATGTAAAAGCCATCTAAGTGATTGTATCTGTCTGTAAAGCGTTCTTGAGTTCGAGAAAGGTGCTATGTAAATGTAACTAATAATAATGTTTGTGTTGATTATGTGGTTGATTCATTGTTTTACTGTAGGAACTTTGTGGAGGAGAGTTTGGGCTCCAGGTACGTAGACACAGGTGGAGTAGAGTTTGAGAAGTCCTATGAGGAGACCAATCCATCTACACCAGTCTTCTTTATCCTGTCTCCCGGAGTCAACCCACTAAAAGATGTTGAAACACTGGGTATGTTCTGTAAGAAATGTCTTCTCTAAGTAACTGTCAGACCTCTTCCCATTGAGCCCCTTTAGCTGTCTGGTAAATGTGAATGTGCTATACAGGCCTGAAGCTGGGGTTCTCCATAGAGCTGGGGAACCTTCACCACGTGTCCCTGGGCCAGGGCCAGGAGAGCGTGGCTGAGAAGGCCCTGCACACAGCAGCTGCCAAAGGCCACTGGGTCATCCTGCAGGTACCGCACAGCTCTTCATTGACACCGCTGTGTTTGATAAAATATTGGACTTTTTTATTCTTTGTATTTCTCAGCTTCCTACAATGCATTGCACACTGCTTCTTTTCATATCTGAATGACCTGGTTGTGTTTGGTCAGTGAATTCCATAAACATAAAGGCATAAGCAGTTTGAAATAACTGTCTGATGGAAATTCTTAACCGAATAAGTGATGCTTTCCCATGACAAAATGGAATTTTCTTTCTTAAAAGCCCACTGAAAGTTCCTTTAAAGATTGTTCACTAATACCTTCCTTAAAAACGACACAGTGACTCATTGCTTTTTTGAATCAGAATGTACATTTAGTAGAGCGCTGGCTGGGTCACCTGGAGGACCTGCTAGAGAGCACAGGCCGCAAGGCTCACCCACACTACAGAGTGTTCATGAGCGGAGAGCCCGCCCCCAGCCCTGACGAGCACATCATCCCGAGAGGCATCCTGGAGAATGCCCTCAAACTCACCCACGAGCCGCCCACAGGCATGAACGCCAGCCTTCATGCTGCCCTGCACCACTTCAGCCAGGTCAGAGAACTGCCCCCACAGATCACACTCACAGCTTCACACAAAGGTGCACCCAGAGCGCCACCCTCAGATCCACCCACTGCTCCACCCATAGTTCCATCCACAGATACACTAACAGCAACTAACAAAGAATTTACAAAACTTGTAAATTACTAATTTTACTTAAACTAACCCATGGAAATGGGAGTGCTGAATTTGTGCTTAGGAGGTAAACTGTGAATACAGAACTACTTCCAGTACTGGCAATATTTACCTGCCCATTTTTAATATTTACCATACTTTGGACTAGTTGTGTTGGAGGCCTTTGTTTCTATCTTTGCCTAGTTCTCAGAATGACTCTGCTGTGATGTGATTGGCAGGACACTTTGGAGATGAGCTCTCGTGAGCAGGAATTTAAAGGGCTGCTCTTCTCCCTCTGCTATTTCCACGCGGGGGTCAGTGAGAGGAGGAAGTTTGGGCCGCAGGGTTGGAATCGCTGCTACCCTTTTAACGGAGGTGACCTCACCATCTCCGTCAACGTGCTGTACAACTGCCTTGAAGCTCATTCTAAAGTAAGGGTTTACTCATTATAAAAGAAACATTTATTAATCCATGTTTTATGATTTTTTAAGAATTTATTTTACATGGGGAACAAATTGGGTAGGTCTTGCCTCTCAGTGCGGATCCTGACTACATGCCTGATTTATTCTCAGTATGTAACTCTGAAATGACACATTTCATATGCACGTTAAGAAACGTATCAGGTCACCCGTGCGTGTTTCTTCATTTTAATCCTATGGCAAGCACTGCTGTAGCTGTTGAACAACAAGGGATTGTGCTCATAACCCGACACGGCTGTCATTTGTACCCACCTGAGAAAGTGCAAGGACAGTCTCGCCCCTCGCCTTCCCCGCGAGACGTCAGAATGTGTCAGAATGTTCTTCTGTCCTCCGCATCACTCTGGTCACTACCAATTATGCTTCCAGTGCATTTTCCCCTCCCCTCAAAACAACAACAAAAAAAAAAACTAAACGAATGTCCTTCATTATGTTAACCAAACAGTAACCTGTATATGCGCGTAGAGGAGATTCATTAGGCGGCCAATGAAGCGTCATGCTAAATGTAATTACAGGCGCCGCGCGTGACATATCGTGCTGCTCCGTAAGTGATCACTGCAATTAGGGCTGATGAAGGAAGCAATTTGCAGAACAATACAGGTACAAATGACTGTGAACTTGCAGCTCCTGTCATCTGCTGTGAAGCACACGCTCGTGCAGTTCTCTCTGCCTCACACTCCCACACCAGAGTGACCTGCCGCCACTCGGCGCTGCTGGGATCAGCACAAGGACTCAGATCACGGAGCCTTGACAATGTACAGGGGCTCCTGTAAGACAATAAGAATGAGCAAAGTTTTACCATCATAAAATGAAACATTTTTATAGTATTATAAAATACTATCGTTATTTAATAGTTTTAATAGTTATATTGTAGTTAGATAGTTGATAGTTTTACCATCAGATTTGTGTGGTGCCTTTGTGCTCATTGAAGATTTACAACAGTTTTGGCCCAGTGTTGGTCACAACTGAGGAGCTCAAAGATGGCCAAAAGTGCCGGGAGCCATATTCAGATGCTAGAATGCGTACAATTTATTTTATTTTCTTGCTGTTTGTGTGGTTGAGGTGCCATGGGAGGATCTGTGTTATCTGGTTGGGGAGATCATGTATGGAGGACACATCACGGACAACTGGGACAGGAGACTCTGCTGCACATACCTACAGGAGCTGATCAATCCTAAGATGGTAATGGAATCCACCGCATAACAGTTACCTTACATCTGAGCAAAACTGATACTGAAATGTTATAGTTAAATTAGCATTAGCTTACAAGTAAAAAAAAATATTACACTGCAAATCCAAAACCATTATAAACATTTTTAGAAAACCAGGTCCAAAAATAGTGGTTATGTAATTGGTTTCCTAGTGTCATCTAGTGGTCCGTTTTTGTATTACATTTTCAGTGGTAAACTCATTAGAAACAGGCAGTTATGAACAGAGAACAATGCTGTAGTTTTAACCTTTAAAAAACATATAGAACACCTTCCATTTCAAATGTTTCAAGAGATTTTAAGAGAAGTCTACAAAACACCCTAAAACACCATCACATTTACCAAAACTTGCACAGTGTTACGCTTCAACAATTACTGTAAAACTCCTTCATGTCTCAGTACCTCGATGAAGTACTGCGGACATTTTCAATACAAAAGCGCCTGCAGTGCGCGGGGGATGCATGTTCCTGGTCATGTTCCTTAGTGCGAGGGCATTTCCCCGGACCTTCCTGTGATGCTCAGCCAGCTTGGTTCCTGCCCTGAGTCTCATTAGGCCAGGGGGGGCAAGCAACCATCCATCACCCGCTCTAAACGCGTGCGCTGCCGCATTCTTCTGCCCGCGGCCCCGCGCGAGCCCTGCTATCGATTGCCTCGCGCTTTCATCTGCTCGACGCGCGAGCTCCGAGAGGCCTGGGCCCACTGCGGCCAGATTAGAGATGTGCCGGGAATGGGGAGTACGCGCGAGACACGCAAAAATAGGAAGACTGATTATGAGCGAAATCGCGAGTTAAAGGATAAAGAAGGGGGGCATTAAAGTAGATCTAGCTTATTCATTTTATGCGCTTTGCATATTTGTGTGTATTTTGTTCAGTCCTGCATTTGCACTAAACGTGTATTGATGCCTGGTTTCTATAGCGCACGTCCGCAGAAATAAGTGGGTTTATCTGGATTGGTCTTTTTCCGATTGAGTTCGAGGAAGTGCTGTTCCTGTGTCCTGGCTTCCCGGCGCCTCCCGAGCTGGACTACGCTGGCTATCACACCTACGTGGACGCGAGGTTGCCAGCAGAAAGCCCCAGCCTCTATGGGCTGCATCTCAACGCGGAGATAGGATATATGACCGCCGCGGACAGTGCCCTCTTCAGGACTCTGCTGGAACTGCAGCCCCGAGATTGGGTGGCGGGCGCAGAGGCGGCGCAGAGTGCGGACGACAAGGTCTATGACGATTATTTCTCAACTCTGGGACGTGAATGTGGATAAATTATGTCACGTAATTGGGAAAGTGACCGTCCAGTAAAACTAGTTCACCCAAGAGGGAATGATGATGTCATGCTGTTACACAAATAGTGGTGGTGACTAACCACAAAGACAGAAAAAGGAAAGCTATTGTACTCAAGTTTTAATTTTGGTGTCAAGCATAAAAGGTCGAAGGTCTTGTAAAAGACCTTAAAAAGGCCCATACATGTTGATCCACTGAGCCCATTCTCAAAGCTGCTGTAAGGACTAGGAGTGTTACCCTAATTTAGGAGTATCTTTGCAGCAATGCCACACAGAAATGTCTTTTTTTTGTCCCCATTCACACATTTGCCTACAAAGGACATTTCTTTCAGCTGTTTGGGCTCACTAATTATTATGTTTAAACTTCCTGGGACAACTAATATGGTGTTTGTTTACTGTTACCAAGGTAACTGCATATGATCTTGCGACAGTAGCCGTGACAATGCACGTACAAAACTAAGTATCAAAATCAAACTGACATATTCATTTGATTACACAGCAGACTGCACAGTTTTGATAAATATCTTTGGTTGATAGTAACTTGCTGTGATCTAACTAGCTAGCAACAATAGTGAGCATCGGTTGGCACTGAGATCAGGAGTCAGTGTACTCTGATGCCAAATCAGCATTAATACAGCCCCTGCCCCAGCACCCTTGCTATGACTGACCTCAGAAAAGTATGCTTTCAACCTAACAGTCATATACTCGCACCCAGATCACTATTCTTACAATCTGCCCAATCATATAATCACTTTTAAACTGACCTCAGATCAGTATTCTTGCAGCCCTCCTCCCAGTCACAGCCACTTTCTAATCACTCTCATTGTGACAGTATTCTTATCAACCACCCTGTCTTATAATCACTCTGAAGAGCCTTGTTTAGTATTCAAGCAGCACTCCTCACACACTATTCACACTGACTCAAGATCAGTTCTGTTTGAGCACCATCAGCCATATATTTCTCCCTCATTATAACTGACTCCATTACAGTACTCATATGGCCATATATTCATCACTTTTTAATTTACTGAACCCAGTTGAAAGAACATTGATCAGGGGTCAGTCATAATAAAGAGTGACTCTAATTTATATTTGAACTGATAATTATTTTATTAACGTTTGCTTTTGTAATTCTGTTACTGTGAGATATACACATGAAGCCTAACAAATACAGGAACCCTTTACTGTTTTTCAAGACAACTGATACTGATTCTAATATCATTGTAGTAATAATCTCCTACCATTAGTCACAGTTGGGTCCATGGATAAAAAATGAAGAAAAAAAAACAACTCCAAAAGCACTCAAAGTTCCTGTTTTCAGTTGGTTAGAATGCCGTGGTTTGGTTCTTTTCTGTTGCATTCAGGAAATGATACATTTGATGTATTAGAAGCCAAAAGCTGTCTTTCATTCCTTCATTTCTTTCAGTTCTTCATATCTACTCTTTCAACCCTGATGTAGGTGAAAAGCGTGCTGGAGGACTTGCTGGACAGGCTGCCTGAGGAGTACGACGTGGCCGAGCTTCAGGCCAAGACAGCGGAGCGCAGTCCCCTCGTCCTGGTCTGTGTGCAGGAGTGTGAGCGCATGAATCTGCTGCTTACTCAAATACACATCTCTCTTAAGAACCTGGACCTAGCCATGAAGGTACACCACTAAACCCAAACCTAACACTGGCATTATGAGTCCTTGTGGCAGTTATGCCAGTTTAATTGTCCCTGGCAACCGTCATGTTTGTGGGTTTAAATAAAGCACTGAGAAACAGGATACTTGTAAAAACAACTTTCATTGAATATATAAAATGTCTGTATATAAAGTGCCTTACCTAAAGCTCTAGAATCATTTAGGATTTATGATTAGGTAAATAAAGACTTTGGGGGTGTTTTATATTTGGTATTATTTTGTCTCCTTTAGGGTGAACTGAGCATCTCTGCAGACATGGAGACTCTACAGACAGCTCTGTTCTATGACCGAGTCCCAGAGAACTGGAGCAAATTGACATACCCTTCCACCAAAACTCTGGCCCAGTGGTACAGACACACACAAACACACACACACACACACACACACACACACTAGTGATTCTGTTTGATGAATAATTAAAGAAACAGATAAGGAGGGTGTCTCAGTAGGCTGTTGACACTGGGCCTTGGTATGTACATGTGTGTTTCATAATGTGTACCCACTGGCATTGAAATGACTGTACTCTGTGTTCTACCAGGTTTTTGGATGTTCTTACTCAGTGTCGAGAGCTGGACACTTGGACTCAAGATTTTGTGCTTCCAGCAGTGGTGTGGCTCCCAGGCTTCTTCAGCCCACAGTCTTTCCTCACTGGTGAGCCTCTCTCTCTCTCTCACACACCCACACACTCTCTCACACACACACACACAGAGTCTTCTGTCTTCCAGCAATCATGCAGAGTATAGCTCGTAAGAACAAGTGGCCACTGGACAAGATGACCCTGTCGGTGGACGTGACGAAGAAGACAAAGGATGATTATGGCCACCCCCCTCGAGAGGGGGCTTACATCCATGGGCTCTATATAGAGGGTAAGAGAGAGGCTACGTCTTAACCTAAGTAACACTGTTCACCTGTGTAGTATTGTTTGTAATATTGGATACTACCAACTGTATCTCTTTTGTTAGACAGTAGTAGGTAGCTGTGAATTTATTTATTTTTTTAATGGAAATATTTTATGTCATAGTGAAAGATTATTAATAGACATGCATGGTAATTGCTGTTCAAGAACGCACTGTAACTGTGAATATGTTCAGAATACTGTATTGTGTAAGAGCTTAGTTTGTGTGTGTGTGGCACGCAGGTGCTCGTTGGGACACCGCGGCAGGCGTGCTGGCAGAAGCTCTGCTGAAGGAGCTTGCCCCAGCTATGCCGGTACTGTACGTCCGTGCCGTGCCAGCTGACCAGCCAGAGCCGAGCGGCACCTACGAGTGCCCCGTGTACCGCACCAAGCTTCGCGGGCCCAGCTTCGTGTGGAGCTTCCGTCTCAGGACACGGCACCCTCCAGCCAAGTGGGTGCTGGCCGGGGTGGCCCTGCTGCTGTCAGCGTGAGCGGGCGGCTTCCTCTGCCCACTCGTGGAGAAGTGCCCGATGGCACGCGTGTGAATTTTAGCCTGAAGTATTGTGCTCAATGCATCTTTAAACGGACTTCTTGTAGATCACAGCTTATGACTTTAAGGTGAAGCTGGATGTGTGTTAGAATGTGGGGAAATTGTCCCTCTTATTCAATTTGTTACACACTGAGGATAGTGTGATGCAGTGAGCATTTAATCTTTATATTGAGGACTGTAATCTGCAGTGTGCCACAGTATATTTGGTCTAGAGTAGAATTTACTGATTAGTTTGTGACAGTAAATTATAGAAACCAATACTTGAATTGTAAAGATTAAAAACTGAATGTATGCATTTGCGCTACTTGCCATGCTGTAGGAAGGACAAAGCAAAGGCAAGCTTTATAGCATTACAGCCTGATGTGGCCAAATGATTGAAGATGTTCAGCATTAGTCAATGAAAGGTCTCGCTTAAGCACAGCCATTAGAACCTGAATGAAAACCTGTCTCTTCACCAACAGATAGAGTGCACTTTGCCCAGAGTGTGTTGACTTTTAAATGAGGGCTGTTTAACATTGACCTGCTGTGCTATGGAATACCGATGAACTGATGAGGTTCATTTTTTTGCAGCAGGACATGGAATCCCTTTCACAGCTTCCTGCAAATACCGTCAGGCCGTGCTTCTCATTTACACCTTACCTTCAGCTGATAGATATTATCCATACAGCGGGACAGTAAGTACATTGAGTAGCCTGGGAGCCATGTTACAGTGGCGTTAAATTCTACAGCTCACCTACGCATTACAGTATCTCCACATATAGCACATTCGTCATCTTGTGTTTGACAGGGTTTTGTTGGTGCAAATCTTCTCACAGCGGCTCAGCGTGACACCGCACAGTTGAAAGGACAGGGAAATGATAGGCTAGCGCAGGCTGGCCGGGCTCGCCTCCTCTCCCCAGGAGCCGCAGCTCTGCCTCCAGCCCACGGCCGGGGCGCAGGAGGAGAGGGCCGCGTGGGGGTGTCTGCTCTGCCATTCAGGGTGCTGCTCCGGCCCAGACGCATGGCGAGCAGACCGGCCATTACGCCGCTTTTAAAAGAAGTTCTATTTTTCACCCATTTGAAGTAAACATGGCCACCTATGTGCCACAGTGTGGCATTCACAGAGTAGGCAGGGATCAGGCATATATTTAGATCAACACTCAACAACTGAGGAGGCAGGAAGGTCTAGCTTAGAAGTCATTCCAAGTTTTAGAAGCTGGCCGGCTTGTTCTGTAACTGCTGTGTTTTGTTAAAGTGAGACTATGAAGCCTGGGCCTATTACCAAGACGGGCGGGGGGGACCAAACACAACACAAAAAGACAAGACATTTCTAAGCAGTCAGGCAACAGTACTGGTTTTAATCAGACTTTCAAAAGAAACCAAAAGTAGTAAATAGTCATTGCCAGCAAATGATGCTTTGTGCATTTAGGAACATATTGCTTTGCTGCCTATTGTCACTTAAAAAAAAAAAAAAAAAAAACGACCATAAAATTAATTTAGGGTATTTACAATGTTTACATGTTTATCTAACATGCATATGCTGGTCAGTCAGGGGCATTGCCCAATCATACAGACCAGAGCAGTGTGAATCAGAAAAGCAGCTGCCACCAGCTTTCTCTCTCTCTCTGGCTTCAATGTCAGAGACTGGCCTTCTAAATTAGACATTCCACCCCCCTTCCCCCCCTTTTGCACAACAAATACACATTTCATTTGCAGAATCTCTAGAAGTATGCTTCCATGGTAATTATGGTAAGTCTAATTACCATTCAGGCAATAATTTATTCTTTAGCAAAGTCCTTTCCTTTCATCTGACTATGTAGATGCACGATGACAAACATCATCGGGACATGATCGGAGTGCATTTTAATGCCTCTTTTTAGGTAATGTGGACCCAAACCCATCACTGTATGCCTGGCTTTTGTATCCTTGCCTTGGCATAGCCGGGCAACTACTAAAGATGGAGTCATGCTGATAGTGGGCACTTCTCTTGCAGTACTACTATTGCTTTGATTCCAAAAGCTACGCTAAATACAGTACAGACTTGTCTTTTAAAATTTTTTTGGACTGATTGTCTAAGGCTGGAAACATTTGCCTATGACCAGTGCAAAGCATTGCACACACTGTGCACGTGGTTTAATAACAGCACTGACGGGACTGAATTGGACCGATTCCCTAAACATCCAATCATTACAGCTATTGTGTTGCTACAGATTTTTGCAAAAACATTTGTGCCTATTAGTTGGGTGCAGACTTGGGAATGGGAGACTATAGCTCTGCATTACACTGGTATATTTCTACTTAACATGTCATCTCACATGTTATACTTAGTGCATGTTGTGTGCTAAAGATCAGTCTGTCTGTTGAACCTGCAGTGGTTGTTTCTTCAGTCATTTCACATTTATAGACTGCAGGGAGGCAAATGTCCTGGGCTCTGCGCATTTCTCTCTCCCTCTGATCTATGCAGTCTGAGGCTGTTTTGCCCCCTTGTGGCCACTTTTCAGTGCCATAGTTCTGGCATTATGGACTTCTTTCATCAGGGATTTAGACGTGTCCTACACCTTTGGCTCCAGTCTGTGTGAAAGCTCAAACAGTGTTTGCTGATTGTCGATGATGTGAAGATAGTTGATGTAGGCTCTGACCTCGGCACTCTCCTTCTGAGTCAACATGTTTCCTTTGGGATGATGACAAAAAAAAAAAAGCCACATTAATGTAAGCTTAGAGCCTTCTAATTCAGTCTGAATTTACCATGTGAACTCTCCAAATGAACCAACTCTCAGTATGCTGTATTATGATCCCAGTAGGGCTCAACTGGACCCAAATCGATAATTTCAGGTACTGAGAGCGAAAATCGGATGGCAATTTTAATATTACCTAACTTCTTATACAAACCCAAGCAGACTGCCTTATTATATAGTTGCTTGTTTAGCGTTCAAGTCCCAGTAATCAGCTTGTGTAGCTTTTCTGCCACAGCACTAGGTACTTACCCATGTGGTCCGTCTGACACTGTCTAACGATCCGCACCGTGTCTGCTATCATGTGCTGTAAGATGCAACTTAATGTTAGTTTAGATTTCAACAAAATTCAGATATATTCTGCTGAGCTTGAGGTTAGAATGTAAAAGGTAACCGTTTTCACTCCTCTCTCAACTTACCATTTTCTCAAAATTGACCAGGTTATCAAGAAAGGTTTTGTTGCCCTCATGAATGAAGGTGATATCTAACAGGAAAGAGGGGATTCATTTAGTGCTCAGAACTTCAGAACATGATTTTTCCAGTAATCTTGGCATTTGTATTAAGTTCCCTTTCTTACGGTTTTACACGAACAACAAACAAACATTGTTAAGAAGGCATTTATTATGGATGCAAGACAAATGAAATTGCCTTAGCAGCACCTTTTAGTAGCAGAGGCAAGAATGGGATCTTTGGAGATTTCATCTTCTTGAAGGCATCTCTGTAGGCTTTGTGGTTGAAGGATGGATCCTGGAAACAAAAAAAAGGTTTGCCTGCCTGTGTGCCTCTCCATACATGCATCTTGGGTTCTCATCTACATAATGAAATCTTCACATTAACATTTCTCTATAGTAGCAGCATCTGGCTCAAATTTGGCCCATCTGCATCATCCTTCTGGGAGAGCAGAAGGGCTAATATGATCATTTAATGTGTATGCCAACAGTATCTGTAGAATAATCTCTCACAAATGACTGTCTAGATCATCTGCATTTAAAGGCACTTACTGTCAAGCTTTCGAGCTCTGAGAACAGCTTTTTAAACTTTCCTGGGACTTTCTAAAACGAGAGAGAGGACAGGAAGATTTTAAAAGTGTCTGAAGTGTGTAAACACGCTAGTATGATTACATGCACCAAGCTGAGGAAGTATGTGTGTGCAGGGGTTTATTGAGACAGCTTTACCTCCCATGTCTGACTCAGGCGGCTGACAGCTGCAGTGTTCAAGCCCATTATGATAGCAAAGAAGGAGTTCAGGTTCCTCTGTGCTTTACAGCTAATGGTGGGTAAGAGAGAGATGAGCAAGCACATATGTATGCGTACGTTCCTGTATTTCATACAACTAATTATACAACTGCTTTACACAACTTTACAACTCTTTCTCCAGAAACTGTACTTCACTACAATTTTGAATATCTCTAGAATATACAACAATATACTTTATATGCTTAGTTTCCAACGTGGCTTCTGTGTTAACAGTGTGCACTTGAGTGTCCCTCGGTGTAGTCCTGTGCCTGCGGGTTTACTCACTGGGCTGCGATCTTAATGAACTTCTTAAAGAGCTGCACCCGTTTGCAGAGCACAGGACACAGCAGCACTTCCGTCATCACCCACTGCTGCACCTCATTGCACCGCTGCAAGAGCAACTCCAGGGCCACCGTGTGGCCAGCACACGAATCACGACTCAGTGTGAAATAAACCAGCTCTTGCTGTAGAGGGGAAATAGGACAAAAAATAAAAAAAATAAATTCAGAAATTCTAAATGCTCAAGCCCAAAATCATAACGGAGACGTACACTGGGTACTTGTGGTGTGTGCGTGCCAGCCAGATCACCGCACCTCCTGCAGGTTGCTGAAGAGACTCCAGTCACAGTTAGTCAGAGCCACAGCGATGTCCCAGGTGTTCATGGTCAGCATGCGGGCTGCCAGCTGCTGCAGCTGTGCGTTATCTGGGACGGGGCTCTGCTCGGGACAGACATTACTTGGTTACTGATGGGGAACTTCCAGCAGGTTCTTCAAGGATGCTACACAGAGTGATGGACTCTTACCATGAGGTCAGTCATGTCCCTCCTGCACACACACAGTCTGCCTGCAGTACTGAGGGAATTTGTGTACACACACTGGTGTGGCTGGAGCAGGGCCTTTTCTGGAGACAAACAGAAAAAGAATAAGTGCTTAGGGAAAAAGGAAAAAATGGTTAAGGAAACCTTAAAAAGCACAAGGAACAAAGCTGAACAATGTACAGCGAACTATTTCTACCACTAGGGGGCAGTGTAGTACAATATTTCACAGTAGTAACATCATCTTACTTAAACACTGGAATAGACTACGTGACATTCAGGTTAACTACACAGCGGAACATGTAGCTATACGGATGTCGCAGCCTCCAACCTCTGGAGTAGGAAACAGCCACCAGCACCATGTCGTCTTCCGCGCAGTCCAATCTGTCAGCCACCGCGGCCAGCAGCTCCTGCGCAGTCACTGCACTGTGTGTCCTCACACTCACATACGAGTCCACAGTCACATACACACGGCACAGCACTGAGGGAAGTCACACCCATCACACACACACGAAAATGGATCAACGCTGATGGCAGTTCATGGACATTATTATAGCCATCACTAGCATCATTAATGTATATAGATAATAGTACAGAAAAATGCCAACAGGAATCCACACTCCACCTTCAGATACAGAGGAAAGTCTGCAGATCAGAGGAATGAGGGGGAATATTTTATTAGCCTACCTTCCTTACCCTCTGTCTGGGGGGCTCTCAGGGGTTGCCAGTTCTCCTTCAGACTCAGCTGGTGGAAGAGTGCTTTATTCTGATAGAGGGGGAATTCAGAGTGTGGAGAATGCTAAGTGTGGGAGGAAAAACAGGTCATATGAAGACCAGGCCTGCAGTGCAGCTCAGGGTAGGGACAGGGAGCTGCAGTCACCTGCTTCATGGGATTTATGTGCAGAGTAACTTGGTACTGTACAGCCTAAAGATGCAGGCCTGGGACAACTTACAGTGCACTGAACAGCTTCTAATGCAAAGCTAAATGCAAGCCTCTCATTTTTGCCTTTAAGAATGATGAGTCATTAAGCTGAGTCATTATGGTCATTAACAATTTTAAGCCTTGCTAAAGAACTGCAGCGATCATTATTCCACATCCAGAATACCATTTGGTTAGGAGCTGTGCTTAACCTGTCTGTGTAAACCACCCCCGGCTTTTTAGTTTACAACAATTACTGGATTGAGAGAGTAATACACTGATAAAATGGGGATGTGAGACGGCATAACAATCCATTTTGATTCATATGACGACTCGCAGAATAAAAACTTTGTAGATTTAACGCCGCTGTCGAGGTAAAGCCTACTAGACTCAGTTTGGTCAGTGAGAATATCTGGGGGTGGGTTTGGCAATGCTTGGGTAATCGAAAGCAGGGTGTTGACAGTTAAACCATCCACCTGCATCAGCGTCATAGCAGAGAACCACACAGCAGGCTTAACCCTTACCTTCCTCTGTGGAGAACACTCGTCCACTGTGCTGCAACAGAGGGAGAGGGAGATAAAGATTTGCACACTGGGACTCAAGAGTGAAGAGGCAGCCTGAAATGTACTAACTGAATCTAATGCATAACAAAGGCATCTGACTGTGCCCCATTAGGAGGGCCCCTAGTTTCAGGCTGTAACTTCATTCTTCAGAATTGCAATCGCGTGCATGGAGGAAAAAAAAAATATTTACAGAACACATGCAAATCCTTGTACCAACATCACTGAACTGTCTGAAGATGCCATGTTTGCTCAGACAGCTTATATCAGCCTGCGCAGGAACACACATACGCGGTCTCATAAATGAAAAGCCTAGATTTGCCTGACATTCTAAGTAATCTTATGGTTAATGGACATAAATCTTTCAAAATGTTTGTATTTATATTGCAGTAACTCCCATCATAAAATGTTGCCCTCATTTAGAGTACTACCGAACTGCAGTCTGCAATTCATATTCGCACAACCATGGCTGTGAGGGCTCCACTCAAACGCTTTGGCCAGGCAGAAGGGTGTGGCAAGACAAAAGCCCATAAACCTACTGAAGCTGATGACTGTCCGTCAGCTGGGATGGACTAGTCGTACCCCTCCCCTAATGGGCAAGGCCAGCTGACAGGACAGATGTGTGGGTGGAGAGACAGCAAGATGAGACTGGTGATGTGGAGGAGGTTAATAAAGAAGATGGGGAACAGCGATCGACTGTCTCAGGGCAAAGGGAAGGTACATGGTTAGCAATTGCCGATATTGTCAAGAGGATTTTTTTCAGTACATTGGGAGAAAAAAAAAAAAAAAGAACACAGTGAACACCCTTGTGGTCCAGTAGCTATTTTCTGATCACCACATAAGAGTTTGTTTTTTTCTTTTTTTTATGAAGGATGTTGGATGAGGACAATCTGACTCGTCAACACTCTTGCCAAAACACACCGGCCAAAACCTCAGGATGAACAGGGGTTTTTTTGTATTATGTCATTTGTTTCTCGTCATCTGTCCGAATCCATGTTCTCCTTTTTGGTCTCCCAGGCGACAGACAGGAAGGATTTGCGTCTCAGTGCGGCACATTTAAAAATACTCCTCGGAAATCGCAATAGTTTTTTTTGTTTTTTTCCACCTTGTGAATAGGCTTGCTTGTTCCAAAGGCTGATGCGACCCAAAGGGTGACATTCATCTATTTTCAGTGCCCTTGCTCTGTATTTTTGAGCTAATGGTATGCATGGCCTTTTAAAGCAGCTCCTTTCATGACAAATGGATTGTGGTTAACACATCCCGCAATGTTAAAGCCACTTACCTTTCATGAATTATCTCCTCTGAGATTCAGACACATATAGAGATGATTAACTAGACATGTCTCATGTCAAATGTAATTTAGTCAGTGGGTGGGTGGCTTTGAGGGCACCTACTGTCTGCGCTGCATACGCAGAAGCTTCTGGAGGTCCTTGAGTTCCTTCTCTAGAGACGGGAACTCGTACAGGTCATCCAGGACGTTCCCATACAGCGTCTTCGGAAGGCAGATGAAAACCACGTTGTGCGTATGAGTAAAGTGACGGCAGCAAAACTGATAACCGCGCCATCCTCCGGCCACGGCAAAGGTCTCGTCTGAAGTGAGCCGTGGGAGGTGGGGCTTTTCCTACCTTCATGAACAGCCTAGTGTGTTGGTCCTCCTGCAGCGTGGCCCTGCAGAGCGCGCTCCACTCGGACAGCAGGTGCAGGACTTTGCGTTTCCTCACCAGACTCTCCTTTCCCTCGTCCTTCATCCTGCCCCGCTTCAAACAATAGGTGGCCAGGGAGCAGTTAAGGCATCAAAGCGAGGCAGGTATCAAGGGAGAAAGGCATGCGCTACGTGCTTCAGCAATACACAGCTGTGCTTCCACAGGAGAGGGCGAGCTCTCCAGGTGCCTTCTACCACACTTAAAGGGCAGAGTTTTAAATGATATGCTCTCAGCTCAAACTTGTAGGCTGAGTGGGTAGTGCCTGGCAGAAACCTTGTGCACTGTAATTAGATACACAGGGAAATTCCAACTCATTACCATTATATTGTTTAGGGCCTGTAATATTTTGAGCACTGCAGGCAATTACAGGGGATAGTCTAAATCACACCAATAGTTGAAAAAGTTGCAAAGTACTGCAGTGACAGAAGTTACTACACCTGTGGTATAGGGGGGGGTAATGGTACGTGTTTTTGTCCCGTCACGGTAGATATGACGGGTCGGTTCATGCAGTCCTATGGAGAATATGCGTTAACCTGTGTGCAAAGATTGATGAACACAATGCAGAATCAAAATTTCCCCCTTCGCAAATTCCCCCCCACCTTAAGATGTAGGCCATTAGCAAGTTAGCAACATGCCGCGTTAAGCTTAGCTCAAGCTTAGGTTGTTGGCGTCTGATTGAGACAGGTCCCGCTATGGTGAATGCAAATGACACACAGAACCTAAATTATCTGTCTGCTTCTAGCAAATCAGCTATGAGGGAAAGCTTAAGTTTGCCAGTGAACTATGCTAATTGGTGGACCGGATGAAGACGGTGAGTCAGTGTTGTGGGGTACATGTGCGGAAACGCACAAGCATGTGTAGCAGACACTACACTAGGTCTGATTACTTAATCCTGCCATGTTTCAACAGCATCTAGATGTGAACACATGGGGCAAAAAATATTACAGAAATGATTCTTCCGGGTGGGCTTAGGCTTTAAACGCTAAAATATATTCCACGTGGAACTCATTATTTTTATTCTAAAAGTACACAATAAAAAGGACAATAACATAAGAGATACTTTTAACTTCTGTGAATTGAGACCCATTTACTTTTCATTTTTTAAAAGCTCCACATAACACTCTCACATAAGTCACAGTGTTATGTTCACTGTTTACGTTTTATGTCTTAATATGGCACAGGCTGTACTGCTACATGAGTGGAACTATGGGACACTAGGTGGAACAAACCAACTCGCACACTTGTCTACTCTCCGCTCAAATAAATAAAAAGAAAGAGCCTTGTGCTTGGGGGAGGGGAAGGGGTTGGGGGAACATCACTGAAATGTGATGTCAAATCCCTGATGTGAACCAAACCGTGACTTCTGTGTACCATTACACCCCTACTGTGGTGTGACTGTATTGTGTGTGTGTGTGTGTGTGTGTGTGTGTGTATTGGGTAGTGACAGAAGGATATTGTCCAAGCAGTGCTTGGCAAAGGTCACTGGTAGACATGATCACTGGATAAGTCAGCAGAAAGTCATCCAGAAGTGTCTCTGAAAGACAAGGACAGGCCCATCAATGAGGCATGAACATGTTAAACAGGAAACACTGTGCAAGTCCATATTAAATTATGTACTTAGCCTGAGATTTCCTGAATTAAGCAATACCTTGTGTTCTCCAAATAGCACCACATAAGTAAGCTTTACGTTATCTACTGAATGAGGTCATTTCATTTTTTGCATTTATGCGAGTCAAACAGCTTTAGTACTGCAAAAAGCGAATGCTGTGTGGATTCACACTGTTATTAATAATATAGCATCTCTCTCCCAATCTCATTACCCTCCTCTATTGCACGGCCTTAATAAAAAGGCCCATCTGCCTGTAAGCGTGATGTGCTGGTACAGATACGATCTCATACTGAAGGTATGGTTCTTTTGTGGCTGCAATAAACAGGACTTGAGCGGTCACCTTGAGACAGACTGGAGCTGCGTTTCCCTCAGCTCTCCATGCTCAGCTGCACAGAGCATCTACACTGGCCATAAGGAGACAGGGGGTCTTCTATGGCAAGAGTGAAACAGGTTCCTTTTGAACAGTTAAGAATTGCAGAGTGAAGAGATCGCCAGCACCAAAACCAGCCGGTAGAAAATACCATTGTTTATAGGGAAAAACACCAAGGTTTTTGGTCTCATTTTCTCTCCGTTTCCCTTCTGAATGTTGCACTGAAGATGCATATACTTTATAGTCTCCCTCTCCCTCACATACACAAAATTATAATTTCATAAAACCTACCTGTTCATCTTCACAATTTAAACGCACCACAATTAATAATTACCAAACACATGATAATGTGATAGAGGCACTTCTATTCAAATAACAAACATATACTGGCCTACCAAATAATTACACTGGCAAGAGGATTTCAGCCCCAACAATCCTTAGATTTAAAAGTGCAGCCTTTCAAAATTCCATGAGCAGTTCATGCTACAAGATAACCTCATTCACAGAATGGATCCAGGGAGGCAGAAAGGACAGGGTGACGTTCCCCTTTAAAGGCCCTTGTGGTTGCCCTCTCCGCGGGCTTCTCCCAACCAGATCATCGGCTCACTGCTTGCCTAATGACTTGGCATTAACCCAGCCCTTGCTCAGACTTCAAACCCACCCCCCACCCCCAGGCCTTCTCACTTGGAACTCATGGGGGAGGCAGTTGATCTATGACACTGTGTGTGTCACTCACTGGGCATTCAGCTTCTTACCTCCAAATACATAAGCCCAATACCTACTAGGCAGCTCATGAAATGCAGTCATTCAGCCATTCTGTACAGGCCTGACTTACAGCTTTGTTGGGAAGCTGATATGATGATGAGGCTGAGTTTCACCAAATCAGAAAAGCTTTATAAATTTGCTTCAAGTGAGCAAAAGGTGAGTACTAAACCCCTGTGAACACCACAGTTTAATTTGCTGTCAAATCTGTGGTGTAGCACCCAATTGTGCAGCTCCACTACAAGAGGCAGGCTGGAGGTCTGTTTAAAAATTGTTAATTACTACTGTTAATTTATGATCCCCTATTGGGGAGGGGTGGCTCAGCTTGAGTCACCTCCCTACCCCCCACCAACTGCCCAGTGTGCCCCTCCCCTACAGCAGTGTATCAAAATGTCCCATTGATACTGAAATCACTTTGCAGACAGAAAATCACCCTGAGCATTCTTTTGGTCCACTTGATTCTCAATTAGTCAATGTTTTTTTTTTTTTTTTTTTTTTGGAATGACTAAAGTAAGGTAGGACTAATGAATGTCCTACCTGAATGTATGAATAAAACCATTTTACATTTGTTTAAATATTTGAAGAACAAGATTTAAGGGCCTGAGGCTTAATGTACTACTTCAGCTCAGATTAGGCAGATTGGGCAAGACATAACGGTGAGTAAAGGAGGAAGAAAGGATGAGAAGAAGGAGAAATGAGGCAGAAGAGGAGAGAGAGAGAGAAAAATGAATGAATGTGGGTTTCTGAACTGAAGGCAATAGAGGTGCTTCTCCATCCTAAGCCAAAATCCCATTAGCAACTCTCTTTGCTGGCTGATGTGTGGGCATGGTGTGTTGGCAGTGTTGTAAATTCCACTTTAATTTCACACTTACTTCCCCCAGCTTTGTGTGCGTTTTGCTCCAGTGGACCCTCACACCATTATGGTAATCTGTGGGGCACAACACCATGTGCTGCACACATATGTAGAAACGCACTCATGCTCAAGCCAGCCAGAGTCAGATATACATCTGAAAGGTCCTACTCTTCTCACACACAGACACACCCCCCAGGAGTGGATTCCCTTTGAATTCAGTTTCTCTCATTCAATTCAACCAACCTTCCTCAATTCACTTTTAAGAAAACATTTTTCTGATGATTTATTTTTGCTTCATTGAATTCGTAACATGAATTAATCCCGAACAGAGTTAAACTCTGACGCAGACATACGCTACGAGCAGTTTGAACCTTTAGTGTCCAAAGTTCCCTGGTGGGAGCAGATAACTGAGATGCTTTCTGCTTCCCCCAACTCCCTGGACTGCCACGCATCTCCAGCAGGTGCTCATTCTACTGGAAGTAAAATGAATTTTTCATGATCTAAAAGACTGAGGACTTCGCTGCTGTGTCAGGCTCAGCTTTCCCTGAGTGGAACAGCGAAACTTTCCGCAGTCACTTCCAAATGCAAAAGTGGTAGAGCACGGGAAATCCAGACCAGACGACACGATTCAGAATGCAGGTGCCACTGGACTGACCACATGAAGAATAAATAAATAAATAAATATTGTATCTATCCATCTTGGATTCTTCAAGTCAGATGCATGTTTAAATCACATGTGGACTTGGAGATACTACTCTACATAATACCCTAGCCAAAAGCTACAAGCTAAATCAGGGCAAACCACCTGAAGGGACAGAACTGAAGATAAAATACTAAAAATGCTAAAAACAGCAAGAGCGCAGGAATACTACGACATACCTTTTGCTCAAGGGAGATGCAGTATTAAATGATGTATTTAAACAAACCAACCAAATATTTTTCTTCTATAAAAAGGTCTGAACGGCTTGCATCTCGCTGTGAACTGTGTAGCACTATGCTGCTACTCTGCACTACTCCAAAGCCCTACAGCACACGGCTGAGAGCAGGCAGACAAGCCCCTTGAGTGGGAATGGGCCGAAACAGCAGGACGTGAGGAGCATGGCTGCCCTCTAAATGACAGTGCCAAGAGGGAACGTCCTGCCTGGTACCAGGCGGCTGAAGGATGGGGTCTACCATACTTCTGTCGGACGGGGTCTTCTGTGGAAGGTTTGCTGGGTTTTTAGGGAAACTGCCATACCCAGAAAGTGATCTGCTATACATAAGGCCCAAATCCTGACACAGGATTAGTACATGTATGTACGTACACACACACACACACACACACACACACACACACACACACACACACACCTCTTTGGTAGGCATCTAACATGAAGCACATTCATTTTTTTCAGCACATAAGCTGTTCTGAGCGGGAGAGCACGCATGTGTGCGCGCAATCAGTGGCTCCACTTTGAGCCAAGTGATTCATTAAGTTTCCCTGTCATCCGGGAAGACCAGCTTCCACTGCTGCTCATTGACCATTGTCCCCCAATTATCCTCAACAGGCCTCGACCAGCTTTGCAGCCTGAGCACTGCTGTTACAGACACTGACTTCATTAAAGGAGAATAAAGAGGACAATATAGGACAGCTCTCTGCCTAGAACACAACCGACGTTCGCTCGCCCACAGGTTATGAATTCGGGCCCTCCTGTTAAAAACACTCGCTGAAAGGCTTGTAAAATTAAAGTTCACTTTAAATTGCAGCAGGGATTCTGCAGCGTGTGTGAAATAAGAGATCAGGCCCTGCAGTGCATATAGGGCATTGAACACGCTACCACATCCAGTCAACACGTGAGACCAGTCGTAGTATATAAAAAAACAAACAAAAAAAAACACTTCCACCAAGATGGATGTGTGCTCTTTTGGCATTTTGCTCCCAGTAATGAGGGCAATAACAGCTCTATAAAGGTAGCACGCATGCTAGACTTGCTAATCCTGATCCTCTGACATCTGGTATGAAACCACCAGTAGGATAGATGAACATCTTGGTTTAGAACGCACTCTTCTTCAGTGACATCACTTCATCTCATCTATTACACCTTGCTTGAAGTCAGAGGTTTTTTTTGTTTGTTTTTTTAACAAAGGCATCTCATTACATTTTATATACATAAAATACACACATATACCTTTTACAACTGAGAGTTGGTTAAAATGTTGGTTAAAATTACTAGCACAAAAAAGTAGCACCTGTGAGCAGCATGATTAGACATCTCTTGTCTACACATCCTTTCAACACAACATTAAGCTAAACTAAAATCAACAAAAGAATTCAAAACCATATTACCTATCCTAGCATAGGTTTTAAAAATTGAAGTTGGGTCAGTAAAGTGCTGGATGTCTAGATAAAACAGCCTCTCAGAGCTACAGAATAATCAATGCCTTCAAGGCTAGCTTACATTTAGCTCCATGCCTCTACCAGTGCACATATTCCTCCATGTACCAACCTAGTTGTCCATAAGGATGTAAACATGTGCACTCTGCTGACATATCCCTCAATGTACATCTCTGGCTGAGTAAAATCAATACCTCTCCTCACACGAGGGCGTGGCAGGCCTCAGAGCGAGCCACACACACACACACACACACACACACACACACACGACAGCAGGCCCCTACATCCCCTGACAGCAATCTGTGTGAGAATCAATGCCCATCATCCAGAAAGCCCTTAACATGAGCGACTACCTATAATCATCTTGACGAAAAAGACGACTACTCACTGCTCCAAAATGCTCCCAAACAAGTTCATTTTCAAATAAAAATGGTTCAACAAAAATTGTGTCATCAGGTTGGTTATGGACAATGGTCAACACCAAGGTTTCAATCTTGTGTCAGTGCAACAGGGATCTTATGAAACTGTTTGATGCCATGTCACTCAAAACACAGCAGCATTTCAGCGTGAATAAATCGCTGAACGTGAGTGGAGCTCAGCAGGCACTTACAAGCATAAGCCATTCTTTCACTGGCCATAAATCACTCCAGTCTTTCCCCAGTCACAACGTTTAACCCAGCAGTGTGTGTGTGTGTGTGTGTGTGTGTGTGTATACTTGCACATTTTAGCCCATACAAGCCACATACAGTCCCTATGAATTAAATAATAAAGGTGGCTATACAATATAAAAAAAATAAAAATGTTTTGGATCCATTTTGTCCAGAAAGAACAAACTGCTGTGGTTCACCTGGTAGAGCATGTAGAACATGGCACTAGTTACATAAAGGTCACGGGTTCAATTCCCAGGGAGCATGTGTACCGTCACACTGATAAATATGCAAGTCTGTCTCTCTCTCTCTCGGCACTTGGCAGATGTTCTTGTTCAGACTGACACAGAGTACATGGGAGAGAGAGTAAGACAGGGAGAGAGCGGGAGAGAATAAGACAACAAATGAGAGACTGAGAAAGAAAAGGAGGAGAGAACGAGACAGAAAAGTGGAGGGGGGGGGGGGGGGAGGAAGCGCTAAGGCCGTACAACAGCAATTAGCCATCATTGGCTGTAATGAGGTTAGTGCTCACACAAGCAGCCTGCCACTGAGAGGAGTGCAGCACTACAGCTGGAGCAGGAGCAGGCGCTCATCTTAAAAACCAACAGCCAAGATGCACAGCATGCAAGGCTGAGTTAAAAACACAGTACATTACACAGTCGTGAACCCGTCATGAAAGCATGCTCATTTACATACGAGCGTGCAGCAAGAACAGTTGTTGTGGAGAGTTAGGGGGCTCACTGAGACAGCAGCTGGCTCGGTTGTTCAGTAGTTCAGTTCTACATTTGACCCGTGTCCTCAGGTTCAGACTGCACAGCATCATTCACGGGATCATTCAAGGGGAACACGGACCCGTGCTGTGGCATCAAAGGCCGCCGTGTGACGATCGAGCCTGACGGGCAAGGCTTGTGGGAACTACCATCAACTGCCTCCTTCCTACACTTCAAACCCGTAAAATACGTACCACACCTTTATTCCATAGTATGTGGGCTTCACATATGCATTTAGCCACTAATCTTGTTCGAGGCACATTAAGTATGACTCAAAGTGTAATGATCAATTAAGCTTCAGCGTTACATTAAATTCATATGGTCTTAAATCCTCATGTCTGTACAGACATCTGCTCTTTCCATCCCATTTCCTAAAATACTCTGTCACAACCAACCCAGTAGAAAAAGTACCGTCCTGTTTTTTGTTTGTTTGTTTTTTTTTAAAAGGGCGACAGAATTCAGCACATCTCACGGAGATCTCGCCACTGGCCTCTTATCGGTCTCTCCCTCACCCTGTTGAACTGATGCTTACTAAAGAGGGACTGCAAAAGCCATTGACTACACATTTTCAGCCCTAAATGAGAGACAGCATCTTGACTAAGACCCACCTGGAAATGCCACCTGGAAATGGTGACTAAAGTTCCCATAGCTTACAGAATCCAACAGCCTTGCAAATCAGTTCCTTTATTTAAAATCGGTGAGGAATAGTATTTCACTGTCTCAATATTTACAACCTTCATCTCCTGAAATAGTGACAGTGCCTCATTGATAGGGACACATGCTACACTGAAATCTATAACATTAACTGCCATTTAAATTTACAGGTGAACAGCAGACTGGAGCTCGATTCCAGCTTGGATGCCTCCCTGCAAGACGCTAGCCGTCATTGCTTAAATGCCTGGATCACAATTCTGATTTCAGAATTTTTGTTTTTAAATTATTTGACATGAGCACATTTAACATTAGTAGTGCAGCACATTTTAAATAATTGACATGCACAAGAAATGCATTTTAATATACGAGTGCTGTGGTAGTTATATTCCACAGGAATCATTCAACAGCTCTGTGTTGACAATTTATAGGCTATGCACCTCAACAGCACACTGAGCCAAAGGAAGCAGTGCGACGGGCTGGCACAGCAGGCCGAGGGGAACACTCACCTGCCTCTCTGGCTTGCAGGCTCCCGCAATCCTCGTCCAGCCTCAGGTGGCTCAGCAGGTGTTCCAGAACCTTCTCAGGGGTGGCAGGCACGCCGGTGTACCTGTGCGAGAGAGAGGAGTCACTAGAGTCCTCCTCGTCGAAGGAGGAAAGCGAGCGACTGCTGCCGCACCACTCGTCTTCCTCAGCGCCCTCGTCATCGATGTAGCGGAAGTAGGGAACGTCGAACGTGGGCAAAGTTGCTCGCTCGCTGCTGCTGTCGGAGCCGCCGTCCTCATCCTCATCTTCCTCCTGCTCTACCAGGGCCAGCGTCGCCCTGCCCTCCGGCAGAGGGTCAAGGGTCACTGTACGCCTGCTGCCCATGCCAGCGTGAGCCCAAGCCTACCGCATTGACCCAGAGATGCCGCGGGGGAGCTGCTCGGAGAGGCGTGTCCGGGGAGAGAGAGGTACGAGGTTGGGAGCTGCACAGCCTGCCCTCCCTGTTGCCTTCAACCTCTGGAGCAGCGGCTCCGAGAGCTCCACGCGAGGGAGGACGTGAAGATGCAGCGCATCCTCGCCGAGTACGCACAGGGTGGGTGTGTATACACACAGGCGGTGGAGAGTGTGAGAGCAAACGATTTCAGGCAGGGAAAGAAGGAAGGACAGTTTCTGAGAGAGGGAGCGCGGCAGGAAAGGGAGGGAAGAAAAAAAAAAAAAAAGCAGAGGGAGAGGGGGGGGGAGAATGTGGGAGAGGAAACGACTACAGGATAATAAAGTGCAGGGGGGCTGAAGGAGGGGGACAGAGAGAGAGCCTGCATGTACACGCGTGTGTGTGCGTGCGCGCAGCTTACCTCCGGGCGGCGGAGGAGGGTGGTCGTGCTGACGTCGTCCTCTGAAGCTGCAGCCTCTCTCGACTCCTCTCCCTCACACACACACGGACTGCTGCGTCACTGAGTGGCTGTGGAGAGGGAGGGTTATCATCACCAAGGAGATTCCCTTTCCTCCTTTCCCTGATTTCCATCACAATGCTCCCCTCAATTTAATAGCCAACATCAAACAGCTTTCATCACAGGGATTCGCTTTAGCTTTTGCCAGTCCAACGCACGCTTCTATATTCATATTCATGTGTGGCTAAATGCAAATTTTAATGATTTAATCTTTCATAAACCTCAATTGCACCAATTTAAAAAGGGTGCTGTAGTGAGTATTAGGTATTGGGGGTTTTTTTTTTTTGCTCTGGGTGTGTGTAGCTGTGGGTTCGTGCATTAGTAACGGCGTGCTCTGAACAAAGGAATCAGTCCTGCATTTTACCATCAGTATGGGGCCCCATTACAATAACTTCCACCTTGTCACTTGGGTGTTATCAATCTTGTGTGCACGCATGTGATCAGGCAAGTGCACACCACGCCCAAACCCACATCAGCACAGACTAACCTATTGGTTCTCTTGGCTGCTAACATAATAAAAAACCCATTCTAAAATAATAAGTGCCCATAAATCTCAGTACTGTAGCCACTCTGCTACTGTAGGTACTTGATGGAACACGTCCAGCAGGACATTTGAGTGTCATTATTTTTGCACTGCACGCTTCCCTGCTGTGATGCAGGCTACAGAGATGGGTGGGTAGGGGCTGCATGCATAATGTAGCCGGCTCTCATACGAACCACACGAATGTTTGTGCGTCTGCCAGGGGAGTGCCTGTATGTAAACACTAGTCAGTGTGGTCTAGTTCTGTGCTGTGTGCAGTAGCAAATCCAGGGCGTCAAGGCGCTCAAGTTGGACTGTTTGCGTTGCTGATTTGCAAACACAAGCATCCAAGTTCAGATGGTAAATAAGGGCGTGTCTGTTCAGCGCAGACCCTTCACTGCTGTCAGACAGCACATGAGAAATCCTGGACAAAAATGGCTCCAGTGCGCGCCGGCGTGCAACACACCACTTTGTATGCGTGTTTCTGGGATTTAATGAGCAGGCCTCGTCTCATGCGCACTGTCCATGACCCACAGCACTTCAACAGCCCATCAGCCAGCTGTGTGCGTGCGCGCGCACATGTGTGTGTGGATGCACATATAATTAGGAAGACAGCCAGGCTGGAAGAGCCAGCACTTTCCTGCTCTAATTGCCTATAGCACTGAAGCGTCGAAAGGCCTTCAGTGAGCCTGTTGTCACACAAACAGATACATGAAGGCATACTGCACGCAGTCAGTCAACTCTGAACGCATGCGCACGCGCATACACACTTCATCCACCCAGCTTAGTAAAGAGGTTAACTCTGGGGCAAATCACTTTCCAAATGCAAAAGTGCCACTTAGGAAAGAGCGCCAACATGTAAAAAACGTTCTGCAGGAAGCACGTTCTGTGGAGAATTGTCCAGAAGAAGGCACGCCGTTAAGGTCCACTGTGCAGGACCTCATGCGGTGGGTTCAGGGGGCTGAGGTCACTGCTCATTCTGTTCGCACTCTTGGTAAGCATGGTAGGATTTAGACGACATTGGTTGTTGTATCACACACCTTATTAAAACCATTGAATGAATGAATGAATGAATGGGGCCAAACAAAGCACAAAAACAAAAGCCCCACACACACTTTGGAATGACATTTGAAGCAGGCAAAATCAAATCCCAAAACACAACCACCATACCTTGTGCATACATCAAAATGTCTCTAGGGCACCTGCTTCGGGGCCCACATATGGGAGGTCGCTACAAGACGACTCTTAACTCTAGGGTTTGGGTTAGGGTAGCCATAATCTGAACCCTCTCCCAATCTATTGTGCTGCTGGCTACTAAAGGCAATCTGAAGGGCATTTATGGACTCAAAATCTGACCCACTCAGCCACCTTTCTGCAGGATGAAATTGCTGCTCTAGTTTAGCTAGTTTTCCTTTAAAAAACAAAAACAAAACCAAAAAAAACACACAAAACACCATCTAGGCACAAAAAACTATTTGCTCTCTGGTTGTATTTAGGGGGGAAAAAAAAAAAAAAATCTGAATGACACACGAACACCAACAGCTCAGTCAAGTAATCTGTGGTATAAAAGTGTTCTAAAGTAGGCCTTACAGTTATGGCTGGTAGCTGCACTGAATAGCACATCCAAAACTGCACCTCATTGTGAGATCAAATTTCTTGTTCAACACTGCAATATCTGTTTAAGATGGGAATGGAAATTTGAAAACACACACACACACACACACACACACACACACACACACACACACACACACACACACACACACACACACACACACACACGAAGATGACACCGTTTATCCCACTGTTCATTACAGGACATTTCTGTATCTGTGATCAACTCTCACTTCACAGACATGGCTCGCAGAGAATTTGTTTTTGTTTTTTTACATAAATATTTTCAATCACATTTCTTAAGGAAATAATTAGGAAAGGATTTATTTTATGATAGATCACATGATTCAGCAACAGTATATATTCTGCACCTGTGAAATTAATTAATAAAATGTTGCATAGTGGCCAAAGCCACTATGAGCTGTAAGGTCTGGTGCCTACAGTAGCTAACTGCAAACAGTGAAGAACGCTACTCACGAGGCATTAGACCTCTGTACAGAGTACTCTGACTTTCCTGGAACATTACTCTCTGAATGAGAGAGATGCAGCTGTAAATCAAAGGGTAGAACGCACCCAAATGTACACTGGTGACTGTAATCAACTTGTTGTGATTAAGTGTAAAGAAAAAGCTTGAATGATATTTTTATTTATTAGTATGGTTTAAAAATATTCCTTGCCAACATCTTCCAGACATTATTTTTAAAATCATGAGAGTATCATGATCCTGGTTTTTGCTCAAAATGACCTTTGTATCACACACAGACCGTTTATACAGTCCCATCAGAAATAACGCAAGCCATCTTACAACTTAAGAAAACACAATAAATCACTGAAGGCATACACTGAAGGTGTTGGTCATATGTATAGCTAGCATATACATCCCATTCTACACAGAAGCCTCCAAACAAGGCTGTTCAAGTCCAATACAACCGACTTCCAGCACAGACAACGACTGGTCATTTCATCACTGAGTGACAGGACAGGCCGTAATTGTCTAGATCACTCTCATGGCGACATACTTCAATATACATTTCCAGTTTAATGCATTTCAGGCCCTACTATGATGAGTGGCTGTAAAAGAGATACTTTAAAAGGCTTTTAAAAGCACCATGCTTCAGGGTGGAAGACAGTACAACAATGCTAAGCCAAGCACCTCTCTTGCTGAGTCACCCCCCAACATGACATTTGCTGAAACAATAACAGCAAGATTTATATAATGAATAAGCCTAAGAAAGAAGTTACAGCATGCGTCTTATTTTAGGTTTCACATTTAACAGTTTTTAATATCATGCTGCACAATGAACTTCAACTAAGGAAAGGTCATCAACAGTTTTTTTTCCCCTCTCAAATCAAATGCCTCTAATTTAATGCCTTGGTACGGTGGTACATATGACTGGTTTGGTCCGGTCTTGTGGCTATTACATCAGGCTTTCCTGTCATTGTCAATGACAAGAACTAGCAGGAAGTGGAGAACTTTGACCTTATGAGGTCAGCCAATCGGAGACAGGAATGAGAAAACTGGCAGCATATTCAGAAGATTGACTCTGCCCCACAAATGTAAATATGCAGAAGATTCTAGGGAGTAACTGCAGTGTGCATTAAAAAAAACAAAACAAAACAAACACAGGAGTATCGGGTTGTTTCAGACAGAGGTCCATCAGCTGTGCAAGCAAAGTGCTTCTGAAGTTAGGAGGTAAAGTTTATGTTCAAAACAGCAGATGTTAAAATCATAACATTCATTCCATGAAGATCTAAAGATCATAGACTGTAGATCTGATTTAATAATGCATGTAGCTTTTAAAATAACTAAATAATTGTAATTATTTTTTAGCATCAAATTTTATTATATGCTATACATGTATATTTACAATTGTACATTTGTTAGTACTGGTTTCAGGGAACAAGTAGAATAGCTGCACAATGTACTTCGACTAAGGAAAGGTCTTCAACACAGTCGTATTTGATTTGTGAGGGGAAAAAAAATGTAAAAACACACACACACACACACACACAACAATTCAATGCCTTTGTAAGCATGTCTAGCTTTGTCCAGTCCTGTGGCTATTGCATCAGGTTTTCCTGATGTCAGAGCACAGACACAACTTCTGATTTTAGATAATTAGGGCAATATTAAAACATATTAAGCCCTATAGCAGGATTCTGGCAGCAGGCAAGGCTGTGCTGAAGTGAATGCTTGCGTGCGAGAGGTGTGTGCGCACCGCCTCACCTCGGCTGGGCGTTCGGCCTGTCTCAACGGGCTGTGGAGCAGACGGCAGCCGTCCTTGGCCAGTCTCTGGACCATCTCCATGCGGCTGATATCCTCCCGGTCGCGGGACGCAGCCCCGGGGCCCTGCTGCAGCGCAGGGGACACAGAGAACACATACCTCAGGCCACAGTCCCATGCCATGGGGCTGGAGCGCTCTGGGCTAGCCTGGCCTCTATGGATGGCTGAGAGAGCTAGTGTGTCACCGCCCTCGCCTCAGGTGAAACACGAAGTTCCTGCTACTGTGCCAGGGAAGACTGCTTTTGTGGTCCAGTACACTGGCTTCAGTGAGCTGCAGGAGACATGCTTTAAAGCTGTGTATCAGACAGCCTCTGTAGGCATTTCGCCGTAGGTGGAGAGAGAACCTGCCTTTGGGTCTCTCTCTCTCCCTCTCTCTGGCAAGGGGTGGGAGTGGCCAGGAAACATCTGCTAGTGGCTACAATCCTGAATAGGAAGTTTGACAATCTCCAGAAACAGGGAGAAGGCAGGGCATGTTATGAGGAGGGGTGTGTGGAAGAGGGCAAGGTCCTCTACACTGGACATGATGCTCTCAGGACTAATGAAACACCCCATGCTAAGCTTTTCAGGCTCTTTCACACCATTGCGAGTGATGAATGGACATCCACCAGAGACGCATTTGCGGTAGCATAGATCAGATCAGTGACACGGCATCAAGTTTAATTTTGACACAAGCTTTCCTTTCATTGTGCTCCGAAGCGCTCTCAAGACTTGTTTATATGCTGACAATGTAAACAATACAGTCTTTACCTGCTGACGTCGAGATTCTATATTTATTAACAGAAGGAAATTTGTTCCATCCCACCCCCTTGCAGGTGCACACGTGTACACAGTACAGTTTATAGACAGAACCCTTATAACCTCATACTTTTAAAGCAAGAAAGGAATCTGCCTCAGCTGCACACACATCTTTGCTCTGCTGGATATATAAGGGAACTTAACATCACACTAGACAGGTACAATCTACACAACAAACACCTCACCTTCCATTCAACTCTGCCGAACACAGAACAATGAACAATTAATCTGAAAGCAAAAGGGAAATACCTTGCTATCTTTCCGTCAACCTCATTTGCATAAATACATTTCCAGTTTTAAATTAGCGTTGAACATAAGCACAAACACAGTGAATATGCCATACTGCATTCCTACAGTAGCCCACCATGAACACTTATCATAAGATATACCAAGGCTTTCACTTACATTACATTTCAACCATAACCATTTCTCCAGCTCCTCAACTATACTACACCAACGTGAAAGAACAGAGTCTCACGTCACATGGTATAGATCCAGCAACGTCCAAACACGTCTCTTTCCCCCTCTGCCATGCCCAGTTCCGTGTACTGATGACTGCGCAGCTGAAGGGTAATGGTCACTCAGGGACTGCCTGGACATCATGGCTGACTTAAGACAGTGTGGATTTGAATGACCCGAGCTCAGCACACATGGACAAACGGGATTTACCGCAATACCTTTTGCTCGCTGCAACATGATGCGTTGGGGGGGAGGTCGGCAGCGTGCCCTGGACTGGAGCCCTTGGTCACTGTCAAAGACATCAATAAAGAATGAGGCAGAGTAATATGAACTCAAGTGCCTAGGAACACATTAAGGAGTCCCGCTTACAATTATTAGCAATAATTCATAAGTCTGTGTACCTCACACTACAGCAAGCATTTTAATGGAAATACATAATTAACCAAGACGTTCTTTGGTTGCACCACAGAGCGATGTCAAAAAATGCCAACAAACAAACCTTACTTGATTTGCTGTGTGCTTTGCGGGCCAGCGCTGCCACCAGTTCAGTCTGCACCTGTACAAACAGAGCGATTCAGCGGGAGCTTGGAGCTCAGGCCGTCGGCACGGGCGTGGCGGGCAGACGGGCACCGCAGCAGGTGCTGAGGGTGTGGGCAGCAGCCCACAAAAGTGCCGCATCTCCGGCGACGGGAGGGAACTGAAGCAGCCCGAGGCCCCGATAGGCCCCTGCTTGGCACTCAGTTTAGTTTAGGGAGACAGACTGTGGGCTGGTGTTAATGAATTTACAAGATAGGGGGGCATTCCTGGACATTTGAAGAACGCTGCATAGCCAAGTAGGGGAAAGAAAACATGCTATGATTATAATCATGAAGATGCATCAGACAGGTATATTAGCACAACATGCAAGAAGAGTAGCCAGTCATTGGGTCTGTTAACTCTATAGGCAACGTGAACACACACCTTTATTAGAAACACCTACGTTAATTGCTTTCACTGGACACTTCACTAAAAGTTGCCTAGAAGTGTGCCAGAGTACTACCAGTCACTGCAGGGTTGGTGGATTTTTACAGGGCAAGGTCACTGCTGAGTTGAGTGGTCTGATCAGAAACTAAACACTTATAAAAGGCTGTTGGCATTGCTCTGTACCTACATATCTGTGCAAGTATTTGTTTACTTTGTACAGTGACCTTAAGCATGGGAATGACGGAATATTTAAACTAATGACAAATTACGTGTAGGCACAAATCAGGAAAAGTCTGTAACAAAGTGTATCTACAAGTCAGTTGTTCTTAAACTTATCGAAGAGGATACATCATTAATCTGTGAGAAAGCATTGTGTTTACAAAAGCGTGCTCATCCATGCAAAAAGATACGAACCCAGGTGTGAGACAGGCAATTTTAAGTGTTTAAACATGCTTAGTGGTCCAGAAAAACTACATCTCCCACGAGGCTGGAGTATCCAGTTTCAGCCCAGGAAAAAATGCGGCTGGTCTGGGAACTATGCCATTCTGACCCTATTTGAGCAGTGCCCAAAATAGTACCTTTCAACTCTCTTCCATGCAGAAGAGGAAAATAAATCCCCATATATACTGCTGCCAAAATCTTCTACATTTTTGGTTTAGAATGGCTTTCATCTTTCATGTATTATTGGATCCTGAGGTATCACTGTTGTGGGTGTAATGTTTTAATTTATACTGTAAACATTTCATGAGAATGTGACCCAATAAATGCACTTGGCACTCAAAGAGTACGCTGTGGCAACAGGACTGCAGTGAAGCCCATATTCAGGATAATATGCCACAACCTTGCTATAAAATATTACATAACAGGGAAACAGAGAGAGTGATTCAGTGTTCAAGTTATGAGCCACGTAGCCACACAGCTGCGCATAGCTCTAGAAAAGCACAGCGGGAAATTAATAGTCTGCTCCACCGAGCCCAGCACTAGTGCGGGCCTGTTCCGAATTGCGGGCGACGGTTTCTATTTCTGTTGCCAAGGTGACTGCAGATGCGCGGCCTCACCTTGCGGGGCAGTTCTGCGACATTACCTTGATGGCTGGAGGCAGAGCGCACTCAGCACGGCCTTGGTAACGCACATATTGTATGAACGCTCCGAACATGATGACCTGCAGAGCGGCGGGTACAGGTCGGTTTAGCTCCGCACTTGCTGGCCCATCTCGGTGGCCACAGAAATCGACAAAAGTGACACATAGTAGACATGCGGTCCTTCTGGGACACTCTCGCGCCTTCCGACGCTGGCTGCAGGCGGAGCAGCGGAACTGGCGAACCAAACCGATCGTTGCAGAGTTATGCAAAGTGTTGGGCTTGAGAAGGGCCGCAGCACTGCAGACTTTCCTCACCGTGGACGTGAGGCGCTCGAGCGCTCGCATTTGGGCTACACGACCGCAAACTTCAGGACTTCTCCGAGACTCTCCGTCACACCTGCGCACACACAAGCAGACATGCACGCAATAAGTTACATAAAAACACAAAGATTTACCTATAGAGAGACACACCCTCTCTATTAAGTTGCATACCCAATATAACCTTGTTCTAATGATGCAGGCAGTCAGCCAATATTTAGCTGTATGCATTGTAGTTCTATAAAGACCTGGGCAAATGGAGGCCATGTGGGGCAAAGGTAAGAATGTGCTGCATTAGAGGAAATGGGGTCTAAAAACTGCTCGTCTTTGCCTCTTTCTGCCCGAGACAGCTGGGATGACGCTGCAGAGTGCGCCACCTCAATGGCCCACTTTCACACAGACAGGAAGAGATGGTGCAAAACACAGCCTGGAGTTTAAGCCTCCTTTTAGGCGAATTCCCTTCCCGGCAGGGTCCCAGTCACATATCTGGATTTGTGTGCGTGTGTCCATGTCTGTGTCCGTGCGTGTCCTCAAAAGGAATTATGCTCTACCATTCAGGACTGGTTATCCAGTACACCCAAGGGATAAACTGGAATGGTGAAACAAAGGAGGTCCAATTCTATTTTCACATTCAAATCTATGTAAAGCTCAGCTGGCAGGGCTTGGGTGCAGTGAGTTAATGGCTTAGTCTCAAAATAAACCTTACATTCATTCATACAGACCATTAGAAATTGTGGCCAGATTTAATGTGAGCAGCAATTATGCAGGGTCAAGTACACGCAGAATAAGAGACTGACAATGGATACAGAGAGAAAGAAAATAGGAACACTGGAGGGGGCAGACAGCAACACAGACTGTCTGAAAGACACATCCTCACCAAGAACATTATGTCATGTAGACACCTGCTGGTAAGTGATGGAACTGCAACGCAGTTTCTTAAGTACAGGGCAGTTTGACTGATGACATTCTATACATGCTTTTCTGAAAGCTAATAAACTACTCGAAATACCAACATTGAAATGTTAGGGTTCTGATTTCAACAGTTCTAAAGTAGAAACAAGTGGTCAGTATATGTTCATGGTAAATTAATTCAGTATTCCATAATGAGCTATATACTGTATAAAAGGAAGCAGGCATTATAATCTGATGTGACAGACAGAGAGAAGATTAGGAAGATTCCTATAGCCCTCATCACACTCATACATGGCCCTTAGGCTGATATGGGTTCCGGCATATTGTGCAAGATTAATAACGTCACTCTGCCGAGGTAGGAGCCTGAAGTTCCCCTTTGCTGCTGATCTGAGATCAGATTTCCAGATACTTTCTTAATGGCAAAGTGTAAGGGGATACAGCCTGCAACAGACTGCAGCCTCGCTTCATCTAGCTGCATCTCGCTTCGTCATAAAGGATACAGACATTCTGTGAACTGGTAACTCAAGAGTGAAGTTAGCTGATTAAGTGCATCTTTGAAAGCTAAAAAAACTTGCAGGAAAAAAATGGAGTCATGGAACAACTGAGGTTGTGGAGAAAGACCAAGCCTGCAAATCCACCCTTACTTCTCTTCATTTATACTTCCAAACGTCCTCATTTCTCCATGATGAATCTTGCACTAACCTCCGGGTTCCCCTCTACACTATGGCGTCATTTTGATGCCAAAACTGGATGTCCCAAAAATACAGGTTGAAAAATATAAACGAATACGTTTTAACATTGCGTGCAAAAATACAGAGGGGGGGGGGGGGGAATTAACAAGCACATTTGAATGCGCAACTTGAGAATACAGCAATAATAATTTTGTGCAAATTTATCATCATGTCACGCTCAACCTGTCTTCCCCCTCCACCGCCATTCTCAAAAGGTTTGTCCTTGATTTGATGGTTACTTGTGCAAACAAGTACATTCCCCTCAGCTGCTATTTGCATGAGTTTTGACATGGGGGTGGCTTTGACAGTTTGAATGCTATTGGCTGACGGCTCCTGGAGTAACAGCTAAACAATGAATTAGGTTAACAATTCCATTTGAAGATGCATTGGATGAAGGTTTTGAAAGGACGAACCTGAAGCATGATGGTGAGAGACCGTAGGTGGCAGGCAGAAATAAGACCAGCAGAGATGGGCGTTAGAGAACTAAGGTTAGCTATGAAGGAGTTGAAAGGGCCAACAAGTGGTTGTGGATGAGATCACAAACTAGCGGGGGGAACTAGCACTATAAAGGGGGAATGGCTGGGGTGTGCTGCGTTTTAGGTATATGGAGGGCTGGTAGGTGAACGGGTTGCTGTGTGACGTCATTGTGTAATGTGGTAGAGCTAGACGGAACCGGTGGCACTGAGCATGCGTCAACACTGCCAGTGGGGCTGAGTATGCTCTTAGTCACTGGGGAGGCCAATGTGGGTTTTACAGGTTATCATCAAGTGACTGCCTGCGTAGATGCAGCACAGTTTGTTGGTTGTTGGAATAGTGCATAAAGCCCATATGGAACTGATGGCACCGAGCACTCATTGCCTGTGTTAGTGCAGCTGGAGAGGCCAATTCGAGTTTACATTTAAAGAGGTTTGGTTTGTGTTTGGAAAGGGGTGAGGATGGACACCAGACCTCACTGTCAAACCTTCTGAATGGTGTCGTGAGCGTAATTCAGCGAAACGCCAATGTAGGGAATTGTCGACCTGATGACCTCCGTGAAGAGCTTGTGATGTTTCTGGTATGAAGTGAGTGTACTGGACTACATGTGAAGCTCGATTGTTTGGCACAGGCCATACATCATCATATCCCATGGAAAACACAGGGGATACATGTACCCTCAAACCAGATCTCAGTGAAGAATTACATATTTAGAGGCAAAATCACAAGCATATAAAAATTGTACATGTAAAGTGTTCAGATATTTACTGAAATTATAGAATAATGTAGCAAATGTGTGACAAAAGCCTTACAATAAAGGCCTTTGAGATGAAGCATTAAATGCATCGAGTAGAGCATTATGAATAGTTGGACGCATTTCATAGTTAACAATAACTGAGATTAATAAGACTTATCCAATACATCTGCTACTCACTGTTTATGGGTATCCACATGGAGCTGGGTGTGGGGGACCAGCTGTATGAGGAAACTCACTCCATTCTGCCACTGACTCTGATTTCTGAAGTCACAGCTCTGGGCTTCACACTCCTCAAAGGAGAACTGGTACAGAGCCCCTGAGTCCTCAAACATGGACTGCCTCTCCACTGGAACATACACCATGTTGCAGTGTTAGACCCAAGTGTCAACAGTGTTGGATGAATAGGGTTTACATTAACTGTAAAGAGGACTCAATTAAATGCAGTGCATGTAAAAGAGTATTAAATCACCTTAAATGGCATACTGATGAAATACACAATTCAATATTTAACACACAGAAAGGTCCTTAAATTTCTGAAATAAATTAAGAAACACTCACCATCCCCCTTCTACAGTCATCTGACAGTTTATTAGGTAAACCCATTTAATGAGCACATCCTTCATGGACATGTCAACAAGCTCTGTGTGTTTAGACAAACAGTGACATGGCAATAACAGGAGGACACCCATCGTTACGTGCCATGTACCTGAGAGGAGAATGTCCAGCTCCAGCAGAATGTTCCAGACTCCGGCAGCCGCCCCTCTGCTTTGAACAAATGCACACTGCTCCATTAGCCATCGCACAAGCTCCAGTCCTACGTAGCTTCTTCTGTAGAGGGACATCACCACCATAGTGCACAGACCAGGCAGTTACTCAACACCTCTGCCATAAATGCATCAACACAGAGGTACATGTAAACACTACAGTTTAGGATTTATTAGGACTTACTTCTCTCATGGACAAACTGAAATTGTTAAAATTAATTTTAATCAAAAGTAATTGCACAAGGGAAACTAAGCTTTGTAAACCATGTAAACCAAGTCATAGCAATTAATTGAATACTTCAGGCATTTTAACATGGATGGTCTTACTTTATAATTCTGGCAAGTTTTACATGGGCTTTCCAGTTTTCTTGCCCATTGGATAAGAAAGCATTCCTCAGTGCGTGGCCAGCACAAGGCACATTTTTCACACAAGTCTTCAACACAAAGAAAGATCGTTTACACATTTGAAATATATTAAGTTACAAGTATCTTCTGAAGCTGTGCTTTTATTACACAGTTAAATGGCAGGTAACGCCACATGCCACAACCACAAATGCAGAAAAGTATCTGATAAACATCAAGTGCAGACAACAACAGTGGCTCCAATTTCACCCATGTGCATTTTGACCTACTCGAAGCAACCAGATTTTCAGGTCACTCAAGGACTTAAAATAATGACAAAAATGTCCATATTACCTTGGGTCTGGAGGCTCCTGAGTTTACACAGTGGATAGTCTCAGGCAGCTGCTCCCTTGATGCAATCTAGTAGGGGAAACAGAGGTTAAACACTCCATAAACAATGGGTCTCTGTCTCCTCAAACAATAAACACTGTCTGCGGTCTCTTGAAATGCAGCTTTCATATAATAGTTTATTCAGAGAATTACAGCCAGCTTATCCAAACCATCTACTCCATTCAGAAATCTTGACACATCTGACAAATTATGTAAAAATTACATTCCAAGAAACATTCATTCAACTTTGCTGAGTCTAATGACCGGGCTTGAGGTGTAGAATGTGGATTTGTATAGCCAACAATGGAGACATTTTAACAATGTTAATTTATAAAAGTAATAGAACAGTCACACATCAAAGTGTTGTGTCTTGAGTTTCCTTGGAGTCAAGCTAAGACAATAAACAATAAAGACAAGTGACTACAAAGTCTGCTGTACAACAAGCCCATAGGAAGAGCCTACTAGGTTATATACATTTACGACATTTAGCTGACACCTTTATCCAAAGCGACTTACAATTATAACTGAGTACAACTTGAGGGTTAAGGATCTTGCTCAGGGACCCAACAGTGGCATCTTGGCAGCGGTGGGGCTTGAACCAGCAACCTTCCAATTACAAGTACCTTAACCACTGAGCTACCACTGCCCTGGTACCACTGGTTATGGTTTATGTGGCCTTTGATTGAATGACTCCACATTCATAAGTCAGTATAAACTGAAGTTTACTTAGAGTAAAAAGCCTGTGTCATTTATCCGGACTTCAGTAGGACACTATTATTAGGATAATTGAGACCATCCAATGCTGAAAAACAATTTTTTAAATCACTTTGCCGCCAATTTTGCATGAATTTTCTTAGACAGGTTCCGACTTGCATGCTCCAAACACTTCCCTAGTTTCTACTTGTGTTTTGGTGGACAAAAGGGTTAGCTTAATTTTTTTTATGTATTAAGTAATAAAAAGCACATGTATTTAGTTATACACCATCACCATTACTTACCACTCATCTGAGTAATTCACTGCCTTATTTGACACATTAATCATGTAATCCTTGTCTTTTTGTAATTTATTTGAAATTTCCTGTGGTTTCTTTATAGACTCGCATGTTCTCCATGCACATTTTTACAACTCAGAAAATATGTCATTAATAACTACAGCGATTTATAGTGACAGTATGTTTGTTTTTGCGCAGTATTTGAAACCCCACCAAACAAGTCAAGTGGACCAGCTCTAGGTTGACTAAACCTTACCCAGCCGAATGAATGACTTATATCCACGCTCGTCATTCTTGGTGCTGGAGAATCTCTGCACGCTAGTCTACCTTTTAGCGTTTTCCCCGATCGCTCACACTCGGTAAAAGCTTAATAAGCTAATGAGTTGAGACTGATGTGCGTAAAATGGGAAAATGAACATGTATTACAGTCGTGCGTTTCCCCAGCACCAGGGCTGAGAAAGCTGAGCTCCTTGTTTACGCGAAGTTAAACGTCGCCACCGGGTTAAATGTAGAAAATAACTCTTCTTTTTGTGTTTCATTGGTAGGCTAATAACCAAATTCCATCACGTAAACTAAAAGATGACCATTTTAACAGCCAATATTTTGACAATGGAAGACTCGTAGCCTTGAAACGAATATTTGGCGGACCAAACTTACAGCTTCAAGGGTTTTCTTTCTCAGGAGCAGCCCTTCGTACGGCACAGGTGAGCCGTCTCTGCTCTGAGTCAGGCGAGCTTGTTCGTCGACTATTTGACTCCAACGCCAGTTTAAAAGTCCACTCTTGACAGGAGATGGACTCTCCTCTACCACCGCCATATCCACACTAACTGGTGGTCTGAGTTACACCAACAAGATTCACTTATTGTTGTATTTATCCATTAACAAACGCGACGCGACACTCGCCTTTGTTGTTTGAAAACACTGCCGCCGCCCTCGGTTTCCAGCGAACGGATACTGACTCATGGGGACACAAAATAAATCTAAAGAAATCCAAGTTTATTCGTACCTAACTTAAACGATAACGTTCCTAATTTTAGAGCAACGCGAAATATAATCTTCTAACCGGTGGCACACGCACGTGAGTAAATATAGGTGTGGTTCTTGCTTCAAAAGGTAAAGTCACGTGACTTTAGATCGTATTTGCGTGAATAGATCGCAGCCTACCTGTTAAATAAAGTTTTGCTTTTTTCGATATATGTTTTAAATGAGTGTTTAGAAATAAACATGGAATCGTGAACATGAAACTGTGTCCATGGAAATTCATAACAATGGAAACCATTCAAATCCTGCAGCTGGCAATTTTAAATTTTAACGTTGGACTTAAGTCATTAAGAAGCCTATCAAGGCATTAGCTGTATTAAAAAACGTCAGTGATAAGTGTTTTATTCATTCATACACTATTTAGCAAATGTGTATTTTATATTAATTAAAGCACATATCAATTTTTGCAACTGACAAGTAACATCTAGCTCAATGACAACAATCCTTAATGAAAGTTTTTTTGTTTTTTTTTCATGACAGTATCAACTGACTGAAAGTGATACAATACACTCAGTGCCCAAGCCCTGCAGAGTTTAGTTCCAACCCCTAACCTAGCACAGCTGGCTGTATTAAGTCACTGCTGAAGGACTTGATTAACTGGATCAGGTGTGTAAGATTAGGGTTGGATGTAAATATGTATTATGTATTTATGTTGTACATTTGAGCCTTTCGTCAGTAACAAAAGAGAATCAAGAGTCCAAAGGTAACAGCTGGGTCCTGAGGTAATGTTCAGTGTTCCTCCAAAGAGACTTAAAATCACTTGAAGTGGTGAGTTAGGCAAACACTGCATTGTCACAGAGGCGTACAGGCCTGCTTTACAAGCATCACCATAATGCACATAATACAGAAAGGACTACTGTAAAGATAGATGTACAGCTGGTAAAGCTCATTCTTTATGTCTATAGGTGTATATGCAGGAAAACACAGGATCTTGAACTCCTTATTCTTGAAGTTCAAAGCATGATGTGATTATAATGCAGCTGAATGTCTAAAAGTTGCTATTGTTTAATATCACAGTTTTGTCTTACATGGGTGGTGATATTTAACATCAGACACTTTAATAATGATTGAGGTTAAGCGAAGAGCTCAATAAGGATTGAGCCTATTCATTTTAAAAAAGAAAATCCTTACTGTCTGTTGGGCAGGCCTTTATAGACCTCTGCCATGTCCCAAACCAAGAACCCCTCACAAGTGAGCTGAAAATATCTGTAACACACTGACTATAGGAGGTCTGAACTTTATCCTAAAGTCATAGATCTTTAAAGTGTTAATTGGTTTTCAGGTCCTGCTCATGAAAAATAGTAGCTTATTTGTTCACAGTAAGCTATCTGTTTCCAGCTTTTCTCGTATCAACAAAATCAAACAAAATTCCCTGATTTTTGTAGGCTACTGTGGTTTCAAAGAGACAGACCCTCCTGGCCTATTCTTTTGAGAAGCAAGTAGCTCTCAGAATGTAAGTATTTACATTGACACCCAGCAGATATGCTGTGTTCTGTTACTGTTCTCTGCAGTTCTGATGGAACACTAGCTAACAAGGCATTTGAAAATATAGATGTGAAGTTAGCAGCAGCCATTCATAGTGCAAATCCAGTGTTGGTATAGCCAGGGTGTGGATCATGTGGATGGGCACAGATCTATTTTGGTGCCAGGAAAGGCCATAGCCATGAACTGAACACTGAGGGGGACCAAAATCTACCTGGGGGCAGGGAATTCACTACCTCATGAGTTGAAATTATAATAATAATAATAATAATAATAATAATAATAATAACAAGGGACTAATAAAGTATAATGATACATTTCTCTGTGATTTTGGACTTTTAAAGCCGGACTAAAATATAGAGGACACATAAAATTTCACTTTTCAAAATATGCTTGATGTTTTTTTGTTCATATGTTTTCTTACGTAAAATGTGTCCCATGAATCATGCATAATTATTTAAATTTGATTAATATTATTAAAGAACCACCACATGGTGGCAGCATGTGCATAACTATAGACTGTATATATACAGCTTATGTTTACAATGCAGTACGTCCTATCATCCACATCTTGAAAAAGCACTGGATAAAATTAAATGTCGCTTTTGGTTAATACTTTTTAATCACAGCTTCTTTGTATGGGGTGTTAACATGGCGAGTTTACAGCTGTAATTAGGACCACATAACAAAAAGATTATTACTTCTAACAAGGTTCAGAACACAAAGCTATGTTTTGATTATTGCTGTTAAAGTGAATGGGATGTCAATGTCAATGAGGAAAAAAATATTCTGCTTGAATCAATACAGGGCTGAGGGCATTCTCCGTTCAGTTTAAACCCGCGTGTCTTATAACGAAGCGTCTTTCCCATAGCAGGGTTTGGCCTGCAGGTACTGGGCCAAGAACACAAAATTCCTGAGTGACAGTACATGTTGAGAAGTTGCCTTTTCTCTAGAAGACACCACACAGGCAGTCATGTACTGTCTGAAGTCTACATTCTTTAGGTGCATCCTCTCCTGGGATTCCATGTAGTCGCCGACACCCGCAGGTGTGCTGAGTCAGGCAGGAGTTCTCTAACCCCAACCTCAACCCCAACCTCAACCCCAACCTCAACCCCAACCTCAACCCTAGCATGTCACTTGTAACCTGCACATAGTAATATCTGATGGCTTTCCACCAGATGCATGGCTTGGCCTACTTTATCCACTCAGAGATGCCTTCCATGTCCAATTCCTGGCATTCCACCAGCAAAGTCAGTGGGACGTAGACGTAGCCGCCGGTGCGCAGGTTGTCACGGTACATCATAGCCATCTGATGGTAGGCACTAGGACGTTTCATAGGCCCTCTTTATCTGAATGACATTATATTCTGCATCCTATGCTCAGTCAGTTCTAAAAACGTCTGATGGGTGCTCTGAAGAACTGAAGGGATTTTGTGCTGCTGTAGTTTGCCAGTGGAACAGAGTGACCTCATACTGCTGCACTGAGCTCCTATGACATTGTTGCAACTTCTCAGCAGAATTATTACCACACTGAGTCAATATCAAGTATTATTCTTTAAGAGATGCTAACAGCGGACAGTGTGTGTTGGAACTCTACATAGACTATAGTTTGAATTAAATATATGCTGTATCAACAGTTTTAAAAATTGAAAAAATATTATGTATTCAAGATATTCAGATATATTGCAGTATATTATAAAGAATTCTCAAGAAAATCAAAAATGAGTTAAATAATATTTTCCAGAATAGTACGTATCCGCTAAGTAAACTTGTACATTTGCTTATTTCATTTTTAATTTATTTTTCTCTTTAAACTGTTATCATTGTTGTGAGCGTTATCGGCCAAAGGAGGATGCCCCCCCCTCACCCCCGCCTTGAGTCTTGGTTCTTCTCAAGGTTTCTTCCTCATGCTCTAGGGAGCTTTGCCTTGCCACTGTCGCTCTTGGCTTGGACATTTGTAAAGCTGCTTTTTCACAACATCTGTTGTAAAAGGCACTGAAAAATACATTTTGAATTTGAATTTTGAATTTGAATTTATATTAGCTTTGCATAAATCATGGAATAAACTTGAAGTTCTTGGTAATCATCTAAGACTTTGGACTGTATTGTATGTGATTAGAGAAATTTCTTAAAGATGTTATATTTGTATCATAAAATATGAGATGGACCCTCAAAAAAACAATGAAACACAGGCTATGGTAAATATGAAATAATTGCATTTTATTTTATCTTTATTACTTCTACAAAACTTCAAGCATAAGTTTTTATTATTATTGCTTGATCGCTGTGACTTTTCATTCTCGTTCATGCTCTCATCTTCTCATCTTCCTGGGGACGCTCTCTGTCTCGGAGCAGTGAGAAGAGCTCGGGGAGTTTGTCTCTCTCCTCCTCTTCCGGGAGCTCCTTTGCTCCGTCTGGCTCCTGCAGCTCTGGCCCATGGCAGGAGTAGCATTGGAACTGTGAGCTCTGACCTCATCAGGAAATCTGACAGTGTTTTCAGGCCAGGAGCTGTACTGAGGTTGGTAATTCTGTGCCATCACCAAGAAATCAGCTTTAGGTGCACTGGAGGCATAAGTAGCTGTTGTATTGTACAATACACCCTGCTGCAGCGTATTGTAAAGCGGATACCATCCAAGTGTGGAACTATTCCCTGCCGCCCCAAAGCTGGCACCCCATGCATCAGTCTTCCAAGCATTCCTGCCCAGCAGAGGGTGGTCCCTGCCATATCCTGGGGCCATGTAGCCAAAGGATTCTCTTGGAATTCTGTTTCGTAGATATTCGTGGACATCGTCTATGATTTTGCTCACGCCGTCCAGAGCCGGATGTCTGACAAACTGTGTGTTCCCCTCAGTGGAAGCTGCTGGAAGCTGAAATGAGAAATTGCTCTGCTGCTGAAGAGTCCAGTCATCATCATTATCAGCTTCATCATCATCAGAATCGCTTTCATCCTCTGACTCTTCAGCCTGTTCACCCTGATGCTGGGGGCTTTCTGGGAGAGGTGGGAGAGGTACCTGACCTGCATCCTCTACCTCATTGTTGACGGGGGGCTGAGGCCCAGTGGTTTCACTTGGTGCTTTCTCAGTAAGGGTCAGAGGGACACCACACTGAACACAATCATGCAGATTGGATCCGCACACTGAGGAAAGAAAAAAATTCGCCAGGTCTCCACTGTTGCTGGTTTTGCAATGAAATGGGTCATGTGGGTCTGTTTTTTGCAAGTGGCATGTGTCATTTTGGCAAATCTGACAAAGGTGGCACAAGCACAAACATGCTTCCTTCATGTTAAATGTTTTCTTCCAACTTGGGGGTTTGTTCTAAAAATACAGTGAAGTAAAATATTTTGTATGTACATACCTTTGCAGTCGACCCGATGCAGCTTAATGACCGGGAACATTTTTTAAAGTCCAGAATTGTTTCGTGGTTTTGTTTGAAAACATAAACTAGTAACACTGTCGCTACGTTCACCTTGCTGTGACTGTGTTCCGAATGAATGTTTGGAAATGACTTTAGAATTTAGACGCTATCAGTGTTCTATGACATCGTGCTTCTGACGTAGCTGGCGTCGCGGTTCCCACAGCGACGCCACCATGTTTGTTTACTTCCTTGTTTTGGTCCCTGTCGGCTCCGCCCCCTGCTTAGTACCGCCTCCTGTTACTGTAATCACCTGCAGCGCGTTGGTCCTCGTTAGTCTTTCTGTATATAAGCGCTCTCGGTAGGTAAGTCCCATTGGCTCGGGTTCCGTTTTGGAGCGTCTGTGTTTTGGATAACGCTCTTTGCCCGGTCTTCGGTTCTTGACCTTGACCTTGACCTTGACCTTGGCCTTGACCTTGGCCTTGACCTTGGCCTTGGCCTTGGCCTTGGCCTGTTTGTGGGCTAATAAAGTTGCATTCGTCTTACTGCGAGCGACTCCGTCTTTGCATGTGCTCAGAACATTATAATAGTATTTCAGGTGGGGAAAGTCTTCTTTTTTTTAAATTTCCTTTGCTTATGAGAGGGTTTGTTAGCTTACACACTTGTAGCTTTTAAAATAACCTCATGTGATGTAGGTTACGTCAAGGCTGTAGCCATGAACTGAATATTGGAGGAGCAAATCTCCCCAGGGGGCAGGACTTCACTAACTCTGTCACTCAGTCATCCACTTTCCTCTTATTTCTTATTAGTTATTTATTCAGTTGTTTTATTAATTACCACATCCCCATTTTAATTTGGGGCTTTCATTTATGGCTCATTTATTTTCCTTATATTATTATTTTTATCATATAACATTAATATTATTTAAATATCTTAAGTTAACATTAGGATGAGACTGTTATGATGTCATTACTTTGTCTGAACCATCAATGTTTGCTTCTTTTCTCACTCACCTCCATATCCCCATTACTCCATATCCCCGTTACTGCCCTCATGCTCTCTCTCTTTACTCTGAATGAACCAGAGCTGAAAGAAATTTCATCACAAGTATTATCACTAAACTAGTGACAAGAAAGACTTGATGGATATGTGAAGGCTAACAGGAGTCTGTACATCAGGACTGGGCTAGTGTAATGGCATTGTGTGATCTCACTCACTTGCAAGTCACCACCTCTGCCTGACCTGTCAGCATCCTCATACTCTCCCTCTCACTTTCTTTCTCTACTTTGAATGAACCAGAGAGAACATGAAAAATATTATCGATAAACAACTGGTATTTCCTGCCGTGATGCTCAGGAATGGATTGCTGACAATTTCTTATCTGACTGTTCATTATGATGTCAGGAAAAATTAAGTATACTTATATCATCTGACTAGTGCTCATTTTCTCACAGCTTACTTTTCTTTTTTTTCTGAAGTTGCCCAAAAAAACGCTGAATGCCACTGTCACCCTTCCACTTATTGTGAATGAAAGCTGACAAGTGCGGACTCATAAAAATGTGCTTTCACTTTTTCAAACTGACACTAATAATGTCATTTACCATAAGCCAGTACAGCTGCAAAGGATACTATACAAATATGCAATTATTTAAATCTACTACTCTCTAGATGTTCACATGTATCACTACAATGACTGACACATTACTAAGACTTCACGTGGGATTTCGAACAAACATAACAAAATATAAAAACATTAATGTTTGTTGAATATGCCCTTGACCCTTCCAGGTAACTTAACTATGATAGCTAATGTTAGTAGTGTATTGACACTAACGTTACCTTCCCTGTAGGTCAGAGGCGTTAGCTAGTCAGCAGGGCTCTCATCAACAACAGATGGAAACACTGACAGCTTCTAACATTGCGTAAAGCTAGTCAGTTGAAATAAATGTATTTTATTACCTCAGTGTATTGGGGGGGTGGGGGGTGGAGTCCTAAAGGCACAAGAGACGGAGCACACGATCACTCTGCTCATGGACTTGGGCCATGATCATTCCGAGGAACAGCAGAGTGGTGAGCATGCAGTACTCGGGGCTCCTCGAGGAGTGTTTTCGAAAAGCGCAGTGTTGTTGGCCCAGAGAATGGAGAAGCAGTCATGCGGCAGCGGCTGGTTGCTGCCACCCTGCAGAAGAGCGTTGTTCCTGCTGAGCCCTTCCCATGACATGCTGTCTGCACCCAATCTGTTTCCCGACCGTTGGCAAGCCCGGGTCCATGGGGCTGCCAGGGGCGAACACGGAGAACACACAGCAGCAGGCAAGCCACTAGAAACACTCCCAGTGTCTACAAGCCTCAGCGTCCTGCGCATTTTAGTAAAGCACCATAACCTGCAGGCAGGCTGTGGCTGAGACGGCCATGAGCAGCCTGAGCAGTGTGCCACTCTCACCCCGCGTGCAGTCATAGCCGATGGTGATGCGGTCGAAGCCCAGTACAGTTTTGTAGAAGAAGGCCAGGCCCGTGCCAGCCAGGAAGACGGGCTGGCGGTAGTTCGCTCTCCAGCCCTCCCTGCTAGCGGTGAGAAACCTGCGGCAGAGCGCTCCTCTTATCCTCACTGACAGACACTCCTTGCCTTAAGGAACCCTTATCTGAATGACAGTGATGTAAATTAGGATGCAGTCAAGATACAACATTCAACACTGTGGCCCACCTAGTGTATACTCCTGCTTGTTTTCTCATCTTCTCATTCTACAGAGGACAACGACTGCTCTCAAACTGGTGTGGCTTAAACTGGACAAATGCATAGTGTGTGTGTTTGTGTGTTTGTGTGTGTGTGTTTGTGTGTGTAGAGAGAGAGAGAGAGAGAGAGAGAGAGAGAGAGAGAGAAAGATATTCAAAATTGTAGGAAAGTACAAGAATTTTAGACTTTAGTTTAAATGTAAGAATACACATGTAATGCACAGAATTAGAGTCAAAACTTTCCTGTCTGGCATGGTTTATGTTTAATGGAAGTTGAACTCAACTCTTATATTATCTCTCAGACAAAAACTGATCTGTAGAATAATAATCCCCTAGGTATGCAACAGTAACACACATTAAACAGCATTATTGGACCTGTTTTCAAGTGCACAGCAAGTAGATGATATTTCATTAGGCTGTTATCAGAAATCCAGCTTGTAAACTTGAGCTCAGGTATCATGTGATACTGAATAATCAACATATTTGGTTCATCTTTCTGAGCTATTTTGTGGGTTTATGCTTTTGTGAGATGTTTTGTGCTGGATAGGCCAGCACCTCAGGTGCAGGAAAGTTCACCTGGAACATGCAGAGGAATAATGTTTTCTGCCAGTCCTGTCATTCTGTAGGTTATTTGTCACCAGTGCCATTCCAACATTACTATTTGATGATGTATTAACTGTCCCAAATTACATTCTTTTTCCAACCCGGGCCAAAACAGTAATACAATGGCAGAATGGCATCAACCCTTGTACTGAAAGCCATAAAAGTGGGAGGTTCTTACATATTGTGGGTTCCATGCTTCATAGGTGGGCTTGTCTTGTGCCTGCACCACCACATAAGCCAGGAAAACTACCAGCAGCATTAGTGGACTGATCACCCTCCATGTAGCTTGCCAGTACAGGTTGGGCCTGTGTCCTGTCATCCACTCGATATCGTCACTAAATCTGAGCACACACAAACAGAACGAGACCTTATCAATTAGTGGTTCAGTGGACTTGAGACGGCCATGAGCAGCCTGAGCAGTGTGCCACTCTCACCCCGCGTGCAGTCATAGCCGATGGTGATGCAGTCGAAGCCCAGTACAGTTTTGTAGAAGAAGGCCAGGCCCGTGCCAGCCAGGAAGACGGGCTGGCGGTAGTTCGCTCTCCAGCCCTCCCTGCTAGCGGTGAGAAACCTGCGGCAGAGCGCTCCTCTTATCCTCACTGACAGACACTCCTTGCCTTAAGGAACCCTTATCTGAATGACAGTGATGTAAATTAGGATGCAGTCAAGATACAACATTCAACACTGTGGCCCACCTAGTGTATACTCCTGCTTGTTTTCTCATCTTCTCATTCTACAGAGGACAACGACTGCTCTCAAACTGGTGTGGCTTAAACTGGACAAATGCATAGTGTGTGTGTTTGTGTGTGTGTGTGTGTGTGTGTGTGTGTGTGTGTGTAGAGAGAGAGAGAGAGAGAGAAAGATATTCAAAATTGTAGGAAAGTACAAGAATTTTAGACTTTAGTTTAAATGTAAGAATACACATGTAATGCACAGAATTAGAGTCAAAACTTTCCTGTCTGGCATGGTTTATGTTTAATGGAAGTTGAACTCAACTCTTATATTATCTCTCAGACAAAAACTGATCTGTAGAATAATAATCCCCTAGGTATGCAACAGTAACACACATTAAACAGCATTATTGGGCCTGTTTTCAAGTGCACAGCAAGTAGATGATATTTCATTAGGCTGTTATCAGAAATCCAAGCTTGTAAACTTGAGCTCAGGTATCATGTGATACTGAATAATCAACATATGTGGTTCATCTTTCTGAGCTGTTTTGTGGGATCATGCTTTTGAGCTGCTTGTGCAATATCCTGCTTCCTCCCTTGTTTCCTGCACCATTCCATTATTTTTTTTTATTATTGGTTATTTTTTTTATTCTATAATTTTATTTATATTGCACAATCAAATATTATATAATATATTAAACTACGGTATTTTCATTATAAAATGTCTTATTTTATTTGTTTTTTTACTTAAGTAGGGTATCCTGAAGAAAAAGAAAAAAAAATGATCTGCGTGAGGTACAAATGTATTTGTACATATTCTTGATTTGGACTAATGGTGTCATTTATGAACCATTATTGTGTATCATAGCAATCGATGCCTAACTTATAATCAGACAATATCATGCCAAGTTAGGTCTTCAGAGAAACTATATTGGAATATGTCTGTTTATTGACCAATATCTTATCACTGTTAGAAGAAAAACTGTCAGTATATGTATGTGAACCACAGTAATAAGATCACCATGACACTGAAATATATAAAAACATTAAAGACAGAACAGAATGCTACTGGAAATACAGTCACAGCGTTACAACATAAATTAATGAAGCATATGCTGTCAAAAATAAGATCTGACTGAAAATATGGCGCAGTATATTGTGACTTTCTGTTGTTTTGGTAGTACATGGGTATAGGAAACATCAGATAAAATCAGTAAAAACAGCTTCCTGCACATGTGACGTGAATGTCTGTGGTTTGACAGAGGTCGGCACACCAAATTTGGAGCCATGTTCCGTCTCCACAGGAGGTCAGTGGTTCCACCCTGGGCTGGAGTATGTTAATCTCTACGTTTCCACATCATACCCATCCGTAGCAAAGGGGTTTTTCAGTTGTCTGTCTGCCAAACGTTTATATACAAATGGAATGAACTGATAAAGTGCCCACAGCGGAATGAAGGAGCAGGGAACAGCTGCCAGGAGTATACAGATGGCATAGACCCAGTCTGGATAGGCCAGCACCTCAGGTGCAGGGAAGTTCACCTGGAACATGCAGAGGAATAATGTTTTCTGCCAGTCCTCTCATTCTGTAGGTTATTTGTCACCAGTGCCATTCCAACATTACTATTTGATGATGTATTAACTGTCCCAAATTACATTCTTTTTCCAACCCGGGCCAAAACAGTAATACAATGGCAGAATGACATCAACGCTTGTACTGAAAGCCATAAAAGTGGGAGGTTCTTACATATTGTGGGTTCCATGCTTCATAGGTGGGCTTGTCTTGTGCCTGCACCACCACATAAGCCAGGAAAACTACCAGCAACATTAGTGGACTGATCACCCTCCATGTAGCTTGCCAGTACAGGTTGGGCCTGTGTCCTGTCATCCACTCGATATCGTCACTAAATCTGAGCACACACAAACAGAACGAGACCTTATCAATTAGTGGTTCAGTGGAGTTGGTTAATAAGTGTCCTGTCAAACAGGAACTTAGCTAGTAAAGAGTGCACACTGTATATTCTGTTGTTCAATTCTGAAAGTTTGCCCAGTGCACCTATTGGCACCGTAGATGTAGATCACGGCTGTGATCTCAAAGAAGGCAATGACCAGCAGAGGAAGGGAGCCCACATAGTTATTAAAAATTTCCAGCCAGTAGTTCCCAGAGCCCAGAGTGAAGATGAGGGCCACTGTGAAGGAGACTACGCAGATGAGACCTACAGAGAAAAATGAGGGGATGTCATTTATACACCAACATGATCTTTGATAGTTCCTCACAAAAATAGTCACCTGATAGATAAATTTCTCCTAGACAGCTGACTCATTAGTAATCTTATAAATAATACAATCTTAGTGAAAAGGTTTTGTACCTGTGAAAATCTCTTTAGGAATGCACTTGGGCACCAAGTGCAGGTCCAGCAGAGGGGTCAAGACACCCTCTAGATTTCCAAACATCGACGAGAGACCCAGCGTGAAGAGCATGATAAAGAAGAGCACTGCCCAGACCTGGGAGCCGGGCATCTTTATGACCGCCTCAGTGAACACGATGAAGGCCAAGCCAGTGCCTGAGGCGCTCTGAGAGGCAAAGAGCACAAACCCAGAGACGTTTAATGAACTCATACCTTTAACAACCCTCACATTTTATGCATTTCTTCAAATAGAAAATAAGGGCTTTCCTTAATTCAAACAGTGAAGATTCTAAAATGATTTTAACCCAATAATGATGTCCTCTGTGGTTCTCATAGCAGACCCCATTATGGCCTTAAAATAAAATAAAATTACCTGGTCAAGAAGGGTTTGGAGGTCGCATGTCTTTAGATGAAGTTGTTCCACTTCGTATGGATTTGTGGAATTAAGATAGGACAGCCATTCCCCATAATTGTTCTCTGTCACATTCCCGTCCGCAATATTAAAAGTGTTGATCAAGCTTAAAATATTACTGAAAACATGAATACAAGAAGAAAATATATATAAGTGCTAAGCACTCCAGATGTTCTTAGAGCATTTTTTCTATAAATAATCTGCTTCAGTGCTTACTCATTTAGACAGTCGTTGTAGTTGGACTGCGCCTTGAATCCCAGGATAGCAAAAATGGGTATCGATGCGTAAATTGACGTTGCACTGTTGATGCATCCAACTATAAGGGCGTCTCGTTCACAGTTGTTCCTGAGGGAATGGCCGTGAATTTACGACCATGAGTCACACACAGTGGATTTACGCATGTGCGCATTCATAATTCAAACGTAATCCGCATGTACTAATCTATTTACTTGTAAGAAAGTAAAAAAAGAATGTGAGGTTCTTGCTTCTATATTACTTGTATACTTAAAATGAATTTTTGATGCAATACTTGCATTCAGTATGAAGATAAGAATCTTCTAAATGTATATATTTTATAGATTTCTAAAACAGAAACCTTTCAGGCATGTAACAATGTCTTACTTTTGTGGATTATAACTGGAAAATGCAATCAACCCCCCAAAGGCCAGAGACAGAGAGAAGAAAATCTGTGTGGCAGCATCCAGCCACACTGTGGGGTTCTTCAGGGTTTCCCACTGTCAGGAGGAAGTGCATTAGGAATGACTTGTCTGTACTCTCAAAAATCCTCTCATTAATTAGCAATTGGAAAAAAATGGAATTGTGGCACTGTGCTATGAGGCTCCAGAAGAGAAGCATGAACTCACGTTGGGGGTGAAGAGGTAGTGCAGTCCAAGCATAGCCCCAGGCAGGGTCAAGGCCCGGATCAGGAAGATCGTCAGCACCAGATAGGGGAAGGTGGCTGTGACATATATTGCCTACAGCAGGACACACGGATTTCTCTGTGGCTTCACTGCTGCGCTTCCCACATATTCGAGATTTATTGGAAGTGTATGATGAAGCTACTGTGCAGAAGGCGTCCTGACCTTGCCAATGGTCTCGATGCCCCGGATGAAGCAGATGTAGACGATACACCAGGCTAAAGCCAGACACACCACGAGCCACCACTGTGGATCCCCGCTGACCGCGATGTCTGTAGTGATGTTCAGCGTCACTCTGTACCAGAAGTAGTTCACTGGCGTGCTCCTCTCACATTCCTCCAAAAGGCCTGAGCCAAAAAAAAAAAAAAAAGGCCGTGTGGCATTATAAAGCATGTGGAACATGTGCGTGCACTGATTTGAGTTTGGAATAATAAAACACAGCTGTCAAATTCGTAATGTACAGAATTAAATGTTAATGAATGGCTAGATCAGTGGTCATCAACCCTGCTCCTGGAGATCTACCACACCTGATCTATCTAACTATTGCTATCAGAAATCCTTGATTAGCGAAATAGTGTGAAATTTCGGTTGGAAGTGAAATCTGCAGGTTGGGGGCTTGGGGTTGGGGTTGGGGTTAGGAGAGTGTTATGTAATTCCTGGTCTAGCTGTTTCTTGAATTGACGTGACGCTGTTTGTGGCTTACCAGTGTGATTGGCCTTGGTGGGACAAGACTGCCAAGGTAACGGGTTTTGGAACGAATGGAACAAGTACCACAGAACCCAGGCGAGTATAGTATTGTAGAACAAACCCACTAAAAAAGAGACGGTCAGGGACGCCACACCTGCACACACAGCACGAAAAGCCATGCAGTAAGTCCAACGAATGCGTTCACTGTCGGTTACGCCTCTGATAGCGCTGCATCAGATCTGAAAACACACCCACCCACTCCTCCGAGGTACGGTGAGATCGAGTTCCAGACACCTATGCTACCCATGCGGAGCCTCTGCCCGATGGCCAGCTCCATGTGAAGCAGCGGCAGGCCCTCCAGCAGCAACGCGATGAGGTACGGGATCAGGAACGCACCTGGACAACAGCACGACATGTGAGTGCACCGCTGTGGCCCACGACGGCTAGCCGGGTGACGGGCCAGTGAGCGTGTAGGCCCTGGGGGGGAAGATTTTCTACTCGTATGTTACAGCACTCCGCCACTGCAGTTGTTACGCATGCCATTGTAGCATTCGAAATGCAGAACTCTCACAGGTATCTCAGCAGAACATCACACTAGAATACACCCATAAAGTACTGGGTAACACTTTTTCTGGGTGGATTCGTGCATCTCTAAGTGAGAATGTTACATTGACTGAGAGCACAGATTCATTAAATATTCTGTAATATGTCTGTAATGTCTTGCTGTTCTCTTTAATTCTGTAGTGTAAAGCATTATAAGGACTGCGTTTTTCTCACTGTGGTTGATGATAATCAAAAAAATATCTGTAATAGAGGCCTGCTGTACCAGGGGGACTTATAGAGCTATTTGTACTTCATGGTGTATTTGCTCTGCACTCGATTTAACATGATTTAACATAACTACTTACCAGTTTTCTTCCACTTTAAGCAGTGCGCTAAATGGACTGATTCCTGTATCTACCTATTTATCTATATTTACTCTTGACAACGTGCCATTAATCTGTGGGTGAACGTTTCTGAATGTGCAAATATCACAGCCATTTTAACCATATCTGTCTATATAACGGGCTCTGATAGTATGCCTTGCTAATGTGCTATGTGTGCTGGCAAGAAGTTTTTTGGGTTTTTTTACACTTTGTTATACTGTACATTTGTATACATTTTCCTCAGAAACTTTGCTGCCTGAACAGGAAAAATAAATTATTTTTGATCTTGAGTAGCAAATGAAAAACTGATATGGAGCAATAACCAACATAAAAAACTAAGCAGGTTTTGCTGAGTTCTGACACCTGAACCCACAAATACTTAGCAAGGCAAGTTTGTAATTTACATTATTTAACTAGGTGCCATATTTTCACTGAAATGGAAAAGTCTTTTACAAACAGGATTAATTTTGTGTTAAAATCAATGTTTTTAATTAATTTTAAAGGGTAATATTTCATTTGAGGAGTATTTCTTTTGGAATATCTTCACAGACGTTTATCAGACTGTTCATGTCTGCACAAACTGTCCGTGAAGTTTTCCTTTTAACAAGCTCCGCTCAGTGCCTTGGGTACACCACTGCATGCGATGTTATAGGTCGTAGTCGCGCTACTTTTTTCCAGTAGTTTAACAGTTAATGCATCTTAAAAACATAATGATGTACCTACCGTCTGTGAGAATACCAGTACTAGGAGAATGGAAAATTAACTTAACATACTCAGCAGGGTACATTATAAAAACAATGGAAATCATAATGTTTAACAAGGAAAATGTGTATGAATCATTTATCTCTTAAATTGGTAATATAATTTTCAAGTTGTCAAAATTCCAAACCAATACTTTTTAAAATTCTTGTTATCTTTTGGGTCAACTTCACATGCATGCTAATCCCTTATATTATTAATCCCGATTAATGGATTTATGTAGTTAAGGTACAGTTCACGACACATCAGGCGTTCATTATTATACTAATACACAAGAAGAACCTTGTCGATTTCCCTCGTCCTATTTTGTGAAAGCATAACCCCCTCCAACATATAAACCATCACGTGAGGCTTCCATCTTTTTTTGGCACTTAAATAAATGCAGCTCGACTACCAAGACATCAGCAGCCTCTTACCTCCCCCGTACACCTGGCATAGGTAGGGGAACCGCCACACGTTGCCCAGCCCAACCGCGAACCCGATGCATGTCAGCAGGTACTGGACCTTGTTGTCCCACTTGGGCCGCTCATCCGTGTTCGGGGGCTCCTCCGGAGCTCGGCGCAGCTCTATGTCTTTTGCACGTTCACCGTCATCCATCCTGTGAGTCGCTGTTTGCAGCTCAGTTGCACACAAGCTTTATTTCCTCTGCGCAGAAGCTCCGTCAGTTCCTTTCTAATTTACTGACATTTTTTTTTTAGGAGGAGAGGAGGAGTCTAGATGCTCTGGCTTGATCTCGCACTGCTGCAGAGCTGCAGTTCTGTGTTTCCCCTTGCAGCTGAGGCCAGGTTAAACCAGGAAGCACACACACTCACAAATCACTGAGAGCAAGAAACGTTCCTGTCAGTCCTTTGTTTATTTAATGGTGCTCTGTGCTACATCCTGTAGTTAATTTTTTACTTATTGAATCCATGAAGCCATATTAATGAGGTGTTAACTATGTGTACATTTATGCACATCCCTCCAATGGCATTGTTTAAGTTGTAATACTGATGTTACACAAAATAGTAGTCAATTTGTAGTCAATTTCTTCACAAGAAAACTAGTAATTTCTAGAAATCCATATGAAAAGATATTTATTTCAAGAAAACCTGGCTGCATGAAAACATGACAACAAAATCCACATATCTAAAGCATATTTATGTGTTTTGAATATGAATTAAATAAAACAGGTCTGAATGATATAAAGGAAATTAAAATATCTTGAAAATATTTGTTAGAAAATAAATAAGGTGCTGTAGCATTTGGCTCAGTAATTACAAATGATATCTGGAAAATGATCCCTGGAACTAATATATGGGGTGTTCCTTTAAAAATATGAAAAATCATGCACTCGTGGTACATGGTACGTCTGTGCAAGAAACAGAATAATCCTACAGGATTCATAGAACCAGTTAGAGATGTGAGCCCGTCTTGGAATTGTAGCCATGAGCATGTCATTGCAGACATAAGTGGTCTGGATAACAATGTGAAGGAAATAATGCCAATAGCCAAAATGTAAAACAATAACATCACCCAGTCCTGTATGGCGTCAGCTTTGGATCTGTGCTTCTCATCTAATTGCCAGAGTACGCCTTATCTCGCCATTTCCGAATAGCCATGAAAATGGCTGCGCCAGGTACAGAAAGGCTGGGAATCCCAGCCAAGATGAAGATTATGACATAAATCCACGATGGATAGGGCTTCTTCTCTAAAGTAGGAAATTTCTCCTGTAAGACAGAAAGATACTTCCAGACTCACGGTTACCATCTCCAAAACACTTTGTCTCATCTTTTTTATTGCTTATGCTGATTTATAACAGTAACATTATAATGTCATTTTATTTTACTTTATTATATTTAAATGACATTTTCACATGTATTTATACTTATCATTTATTAGTTTTATTATTATTCTTCCCCGTCCATTAACGAGACATATGGACAAAACCTATATTGTTCGTTTCTTCGCTGTGTTTTGTATTGAACTACTTCTGTTTCTCCATAGCCTTTCCCCCCCCCTGCTCTTTGGTGATGTCAGTCCTGTACCTGCCTTAGAACTCACTGTACCTACCGAAGTGAGGAGACCAGAACTCTCCCTACCTCAGCCTCGCTCACTGTTCCTTCGCTGCCCTCCTTTCTGCCTTTCTTCTTCCCGACTTTCTTATGTAAACCTCGTTACAACGCGAGCGGTGCCCGACGCACGCAGTAAAACCTTATCAGGGATCGGACCTCCCTCTTCCCTCCCTCATACCATATCTCTGCCTAAGTATGCGCTGCAGGCCCGCAACATTCGTGGAGCTGGGAGGGATCTCACCGATTCAGGGTCCCAGGCGATGTAGAAGAGCTCCTTGGAAATGGTGGTGACAAAGTAGAAGAGGAAGATGACCAGCATGACGAGGGGGCTGATGACTCGCCAGGTGGCTTGCCAGAAGATGTTGGGCTTGTGACCGATCATGAAGACAAGGTCTTCATTGAACCTGTTTACAAAGCGCACATTCTCTGGTTTTGCCCCGCTCTTCAGTCTCTGACAATATTAAACGCGGCAAGTGCACTCCAGAACACCGCGGATGTGATTCAGAAAATGTAGACAAAGCAACAAACTAGTTTTATCAAAGGTGTGGAATATGCGTTTCTTCACTTACCTGTCTACACCATAGATATACACCACTCCAACCATCTCGCAGAAAGCCACAATGAGGAGAGGGATTGAGCCAGCGAAACTGTCGAAGAGTGCCAGCCAGTAATCCCCTGATCCCTGAACAAATATCAGGCCAAGACAGCAACACACCAAACACGTCACACCTGGAGAAAAAAATGATAATCTCCAGGTTTAGATATTTAAACCTTTAACCGACATTTTTATATGTATTTCATTCTACATGCAAAGAATCACTCATGGGACGTGTTGCGAGAAGGATAAGGACAGGGACGTAAATATATTACATTTACGTGCGTAACGTTTTATGTGTCGTTTAAGATTTTAGCACCTTTGACTTTCTTTTTTTTTTTTGAACAGTAACTTAAACCTGAATAAAAGGCGGGCTGTGAGGACATGGATGTGCAGTACCTGAAATGGCTTCTTTGGGCCAGCTCTTCGGGAAGACCCCCAGGTCCTGCAGGGGAACCAGCACTCCTTCGATGTTGCCGAACATGGAGGAGAGTCCGAGGCAGAACAGCATGATGAAGAACAGGACGGCCCACAGGGGCGACAGGGGCATCTTGGTGATGGCCTCAGTGAAGACAATGAAGGCCAAACCAGTGCCCTCCACGCCCTGTGCAGGCAGTGAGCCGTTAGCGAGGGAGGTGCTTGTATAATCTTACAAGGGAGCAGCGAGGTCTCTAGCCTGTCATGAATTTTAATCTGGGTCCTAGTAGAGAAGGACTAAATAAAACCCATGCAAACAGTCTGCTTTGGCAGGAGATACTCCCCATTTTTCGGTGTGTGACTCTAATAATGGGTGTACCTCGCTGAGGAAGGTGTTCAGGTTGCAGGTCGGCAGGTTTAGGTCCTGGATGATGTTTGGATGGGTGGCGTTAAGGTCACGCAGAACCTGGTCGTAGTTATGCACGGTGATGTTGGTTTCTGGCAGATCAAATGTGTTTAGAAGGGTCAGGATGTTTCTGCAGGACAGATGTGTTTAGAAGGATCAGGATGTTTCTGTAGGACAGATGTGTTTAGAAGGATCAGGATGTTTCTGCAGGACAGATGTGTTTAGAAGGATCAGGATGTTTCTGCAGGACAGATGTGTTTAGAAGGATCAGGATGTTTCTGCAGGACAGATGTGTTTAGAAGGATCAGGATGTTTCTGCAGGACAGATGTGTTTAGAAGAAGACAGTTGTCTGTGGTTTAAGGAATGCTCCAGCTTTTTAAAACCTAATCTCTAGCTATCCCATCTGTAGTGTATAATTTGTCATAATTTTACAGATTAGCAGAATATAACACAGGCACATACCCTCCCAAGCAGTCGTCAAATCTCTTTGTGGCTCTGAAGCCGATGATGGTATAGATGACAGTGGCAGCGAAGATCGAGGTGAAGGCGTTAATGATGGAGATGATGACAGCATCCTGCTCGCAGTTATTACTGAGACATAGACACACATGCACTTTATTACAGGACAAAGCACATTTTAATAAAGTCAAGAATATAATTTAGCATTTCTCTCATTCGTCTCTGTCCAGCGGTGTAACGGATATTCTACCTGCATTGTCTGCAATTCTAAGATGAAACAATTTCCTTTGCTTGAACTGCCTTCTGTTTGTATTTGTGAAAATCTTTGAAACAGTTCAGCTGAATGTGAGATGTTGGGGATGTTTTGTGACTCACTGCACAGAGTTGTAGCTGGAGAAGGAGATGAGACCCCCAAAGGCCAGAGAGAAGGAGTAGAACACCTGAGCCCCTGCGTCCAGCCAGGTAGTGGGGTTTGCTAACTCAGCAAGCTACACACACACACACACACACACACACACACACACACACACACACACACACACACACACACACACACACACACACACACACACACACACACACACACACACACACACACACACACACACCCATCACCACCACTGACAAACAGACATTTACATACCTGCGTACATACGAATATAGCAAACAATCAAGCAGTATAAAATATAGCAGAATTCTCTTCAGTGTCCTTCACACTTAGATACATATCACATAACTCCCAAGGGAATTCGAATAGTTTAGTTTCGAATAGTAAACGGTTATTCTGCACTGGTTAGAAGTCGTTGAGTTTGTGCTGAATGACACTCACATCTGGCATGAAGAGAAATTTGATTCCATCGACGGAACCTTTCAGGGTCAGTCCTCTGATGAGGAAAATAGTGAGTACCAAGTAGGGTAATGTGGAGGTCACGTACACCGCCTGTGCAAGAGACAGACAGGGTTCCCATCTCTGGTCTGATACGTCTCATAGTTTCCACAGGCTGCTGCCCTGTGTCTGTAGTTCTTAGGTTATACATTTTAAAAGCCGTGGTGTGTTAAATCTTTTTATGAGTCCAAATTCTTACACAACAATATTGCTATCTATATAGTCGGCAGTAAAAAGACTCAGATGATCCTTATCGACCACAGTATTTAGAAATACACAATATTTCTGTAGATTTCATTTAAATCGGAATGCGGTTCTACATTTTTAAGTATGATCATTCTATACTTACTTGATGTACTTGCAAGGCAATTAAAAATGTTAAGACTGATATTGGTAGAAGCGATATTGGCTTCGAATGTCCTTGCCAATCTGTATTTATGCAGCGCAGAAATTTTATAACACCGTATCAGTGTGCTTTTGAAAACAATCCTTAATGACACTGCAATAATTACTGCTAGTATGTAATCAGCATCTTTTGAGAAAGTATGAATCACATTTATACTGCCTGTTAAACACTTTGTGTTTAAGAAGTCCACAGTTTGAAGCTTTAGTAGTACCATGTGGTGTGTGACATGTGTGAGAGTGATGATACCTTCCCAGTGGTCTCAATCCCACGGATGCAGCAGACATAAAGCACGCCCCACGCCGCAATCAGACAGAGTACCATCCACCACTGCAGACCGCCTGTCTCGTCTATGGCCGGGGTGACATTCAGGGTCTTCCTGTACCAGAAATAATCCACAGGAGAGCTCCTTGCGCAGTCCGACACCAGACCTGACGACAGAGTCACGTGTACAATGAAGGAATCATGAAGAGGAAGTATGGGACAGTGCAGATGTCATTTGATTAGAAGCATTCCAGAATGCCTAATTTACTGGTTTAGTGGTTATATAGCTGAAAGGATATATCGGTGCCGATTCACGTTTCACATTTCACCACAGACGAGAGACAGACGAGAGTTGCACCGCCACGGTCATGCTTTGTGGTGACTTGTGGCGGTTGTACCTGTTCTATTTTCATTTAAGGGGCACTGGCTCCAGGGCAGAGGTTCCTGGAAGGAGTTGAAGAAGTACCACATGACCCAGGCGATGATGGTGTTGTAGTAGAGACTGACCAGCAAGGACACGAACATGGATGCGATACCTGCGTAGAGAAGCGTAGCAGCTCTGAACAGCCCACTAAATGACCGCTTAGACAGGAGTGGAGAGTGCGGAGCAAATTCGACTCGGGATTAGCAGCAGGAGTTCGAGTCTAAAATTCCAACTCATTTTCAGATTCTCACTGCAAATCAGAACGTGAGCTGAGAACTGGCTTTAAAACCTTGACTTCTTTCCCACTTCTGGTCAAGATGGTGTCATGCACCTTATCTCACCTACTCCGACCATGTAGGGACTAACAGTTCTCCAGACTCCCACACTGCTTTTCCTCAGGCGCTGGCCAATGGCGAACTCCAGGTGAAGGAGTGGAATGCCCTCAAGCACCAGCAGGATCAAGAAAGGGATCATGAAGGCGCCTGATGGAGAGCAATAAAGGTAAAGAACAGTTAAGGTCACACATTTGGAATCAAATGTCTGTATGTTAGGTGAAAGATATTTCATTCTAAACCTTTCCAAACAGACGTTTGACTGATGGGTATTATTTGTAGTTGGGGATGTCGGGCCCTAGTTTTGGACCGCACCGCAGTCAGTATGGAAGACTTGATTCTGAGTCACAGGTGTTAAAGCCTGGGAAACATGTGAATACCATCCGATGCTGGAAAACATATTGTACTTTGGAGGACGTTCTGTTCAGAAAGCAATCAAGGATCAGATGTCTAATTATTTGTTCTTTCAGAAATGCTGATTGCAGGTGGTCAGCAGTGTTGAATGTGCAGACGTTCTTATCAGCTCCTCTGTCGTTCTGGGTGTTGCCTTCAGCACAGCACTGACCAATCAGTATCATCTGAGGCTGAGGTTTGGACACACCCAGTTACATGTGATGGTGGTTCGCTCAGTAACTCTGGTGAGCTTTTGTAAGGATGTGTTTACACAGGCGATAAAGGGTTTAAGTGAGTGCATTTAGCCACTCACAGAGGAAGAGTTTTTTTTAAAAACTGACCATATCACACACACACACACACACACACACACACACACACATGGGAGCTGGATTTTGTTTTGCTTGCTTAATGCTATAACAGTTGTCACTTTATCTACCACCAATGCTAGCTATTCAGAAGTGCTGATGCTTGCGTGATGTTCAGTGTCCACTGGGATGTGCAATATCAACCATTTTTACTTCGGCTGAGCTAACGCCTGTAAGTGTTCCGTCACCCTTGAACTGCGATCTGACAGAAAAGGCTTACATTAACCACGGTTTATGTGGTAAATGTTCCATGAAAGGTGTGAGTTGGACAAAGAAGAGTATGTATTTGGCATGGTAAATCTGCTCTAGAAACAGATTAATAGCTTTGGCTTATTATCAACCAAAAACACTGCCCCTCACGCACACACACACACACACACACAAAGTGGTGTGACTCATTAAGCTTATCAAGTACATGGGGTGAGGTCTTTCTCAAGATTACAAACATGTAACTTAATTAAAGTTAAAAGTGAAAAATTAATCATTCCCTGCATCTTATCTGAAATTGTACATATTGGCATTAGCTTGACATGTACACATGTCTGTAAAGCCACATATTATTCATTTAATGGAATTAAGTAAATTATATAGTTATTTTAGTTATATAGTTATTATATATATTATTTATACATTACTATATTAAATTAGCTGTAATAATGATTAGATAATATAATTTAATGAGAAATATTCACACATGCTGTAATTATATTTCAAATATACTGCATATCTAGGCCTGTCCATTACCGAGTATAGAGCAACAGAGGAAGAGTGTAATATGTAAACATTTTGCTTAATCTTTGAATGGGTTTAGTGGTGTGAAGCTCAACAGGTTTGACTCTAAAAGGAAAAATGTTTAAAGTAATGTAGGAAACCAGCAATGCCAAAACAAAACCACAACCAATAATCTATGAGAATACAGGAGAACATGAAGAGAACATAAAGGGTTGGTTTTGTCTCAAATGTTACATCGTTAAAAGAAATGATAAGTGTTTGTAAAGTCTATGAAGGGTTTTCGAACCAATTCTTACATTATTCTGAAACAGAATCTCTCAGCAAGAGACATAATGATATTGATAAAT